>NC_085864.1:30096862-30221862 GCF_034702125.1 Engraulis encrasicolus | reverse complement strand
GTGTGTCTTCACGAAAAAATAATATGTAAAGCACCATACACCCACATGTAACTATTACTAACGCCATGAGGGGGCACTCTTGATGGACTTGAGTAAGACTTAAGTCACAAATAACTTGACTTGAGACTTGACCTGGCAATATTAGGAGTGAAAATATATTAATTCAATATTTAGAATAGCACAAATGTACAGTATACCCACCACAAAAAAGTAGACTACAGCACTGCTTGGTCCCATCTCTGCTGTCAACCCAACTCTTACAGTGTCAAACCAGTTGCCAACTGCTTGCAGTCCTCAGCTCCACTTAGTTTCTGCATCTTACTCTCTGGGGTTTTTGAATTCCATTAAACCACCAGGGACATTGTCCAAGGACAGAGCTCTAGCATTTAGTGTCAGAGGCAGAACAATTGCACACGGGACCCTTGGGCAAAATACTGCCAGGGCCCTCCATACAGGCTGCTTAAGTCATAATAGGGCTCACACCACCAATACGGAAAGGCCCTGTGCCCAGGGGCAAATGCCCTGCGCCCCTCCTATAGCGCCGCCCCTGTTTGGTGTATTTATCGTATTGCAAAATCACTGCCAGCCAAAGTGGTGTTTGTTTACTGTGTGCAGTATCTGCGCAGCCTCATCTTTGTGTGAATTCCATCCATTATATAATCAGCACTGAATTAGTTGAGATCATTTGAAGTTGCGACAGAGCCAGGTGTAGTCCGGAGGTTTTATTACATATTTCTGAAAAAAAAAAAACCTTCTTCAATAATAACCTATAAAATACCTCGCATGAAGAAAAAAGGAAGACAAGACATGCCACTAAATACAGTAAAAAAAAAATACATTACAAGAACAATGTAAAGTAGTAATAATCATAATAATCAGTTCATTATTTTTGCAATTTGCTGCATTGTAATAAATTTTAGGGTGAAGAATGGGATTCAAGTTATTCTTAGCTCGAGTTGAGGTGAACGTTTTCACCCATCAAAGTGACTAGTGGGTTGAGAAATGTACCCGTCAGCCCTGAAATGTACTCGTCTTTGGCGGGTGTACGGGTGTAAAGTTCCAACCCTGATACAGGCAAGTGTATAAATGTGCAAACTCTGGATGGGGTGCTTAAAATGGTTCACATCGCTATGCACGTCCAGGAGACACATCGGGTCAGACAGAACCTAATGGTACGGCTCGTTGACCAAATCTGTATTGCATCTGACCCGGTGGGCTGAACATCATGGTAGGCACAACCTCAACTCCAGTTACCTGGTGATCTGGGCAATCAGACAGGCAGAAAACACGATGGCCAACCCCTGCAAAAACAAGCACGTTAGTAACACAATCCATTACATGAAACAATGCATCACTACTACTATTTGAACCATTTTGACAGGACTCCCTTGCAGAAGAGACACAGTCTCAATGGGACAATCTTGGCTAAGTAAAAATAAATAAATGAATAAACAAACGTACAAACTACTGGAGATAGACCGCTCCTTTTTTTTTGAAAGCAGAGCTTCTTCCTTATTGATATTGACAGATTTCTATTTATCCATCAAACTGTGCACATTTTTTCTTGTTTTCTGCCCACTATGATTAAACAAGAGCACTGGAAAACGCTTACAGCAAGAGCAGTCAGCCCATATACAACCTGGAATTCCATAAGGCATGCCAAGCCATGGAGACCACATCCCTGTAATGAAAAATATTATTCATAATTTTACTACGTTGTCAACTTTGTACCAAGCAAAACATGTTAAGATATATACAGGTAGTATGCATAAGGCAACAAGTCTTAATAATAAAACTTTGTACACATGCTTGTTTTCCCATATACTGTATTAGGGTCTATAGCCTACAACATCTAAACACACACACACACACACACACACATTCACACACACTAGTTCAGCAAAAAAGTTTACTACTTTTAAAATGTAGTTTGGCCATGTTCGATTACCTTATTTTGGTTGATGGCAAGCAAGACTGTTGTGACAATCATGAACAGGAAGATAATGCACATCAGCACCAGGAACTGCAAAACAAAGAACCAAATGGTCACTACTACTCTTGACCTCAAAAGTCCAGCAGACACCGTTGCTTCCTTATTCCCAAAGTGAACGGATCCCATTTACAGTAATTTCCCCCCCAAAAAAAATGTTGAGCGCCATGCCCCATCGCACAAACACATAAGCTAGGGGGGAGCGGGGTAAGATGAGCCACTGAGGCCCGGTCTCAGATGACCAGAAATTATATGCGCAGTCTGCACGATTATGGAAAAAAACATAATCACAATTATTTTGATCAAAATCGTAATCACGATTATTAATCACCATTATTGATTTTTTTGCAGATTTTTTTGAAAATTATAACAAGATGAAATATAACCAATAATGAGTTATATACGGGATGAGCAAAAAAAAAAGAATTGTAATAATTATGTAAAGGCAATAGCATGAAACTTAGGTGGACAGATTAGTGGCCAGAAACACTAGCCTGTCAGGGATGGCTTCAGGGATGCTCTTAAAGGTAGGTCACTATTGCCACGATTAAATCACGATTGAAATCACGAATTCGATTTCACAATTTTATCACGATTTTCGATTATTTTCGATTAATTGTGCAGCCCTAGCGCAGTCACTCACCGCAATCAGCATCCATTTGACTTGTCTGAATGCCGCGTAAGCTCCCAAGAACGAAATGGCAAAAGTGATGAAGCCAATCACGTACCAGAGGACGAGTCCCTTATCGACACTTCCAGACTGAAAAGGGGCACAAAGTCTTAATTCACAAAGCAAAATACACACTTGGACAATCCATCGTTCTGAGAGAGGTTAATCGCTACACAAGCTAGGCCTACACATGTTGGATAGGTTATGTGACTTCGAATCCTAACCGAAAACACACGTGGAAAACTGTGAAACCATTACCTTCAGCAAGTTAGAAATCACGACATGGACAATAATCGCAAAGGAGATAACAGCAACATCTGCAAGCTACAATCAAAACAGCTTATTTAAAAGGTAAAAATAAAAGAGTTTACAGCATCAAGTATGGTTTGAAAACACTTTGTGCCAATAGCCTAACCACTGCCCACTTACCGCAAAAAGCAAATTAAAGAACCCGAATATATATCTGAGTAGAGCACTTTCTTTCACCATTTTGCTACAGCTCAGAGTGCTGGTAGAGGACTGTGGTTAATGGACTCCTGGATATAATATAAACAACCCATCCACAATGTCCTGTAAAGGGGCGTGATTGTAAATTTAGGAGGAGGAACCTCACAGGGGGCCACCCGGATAGAAGATAAGATAAGATGAACTTTTATTGTCTGTTTGCTCAGAAATTTGTCTTCCATATATTTGGATGGATGGGACGGGGGAATGTTTGGATGAGTACAAACCCATGCTCACATACACACTAGTTTCTTTAGACCTCTTGCCTCTGTGGAGAAAACGAGAACGTTCCCCCGCTGTCAGCCAGCCCAGGCTTTTTACCATTCAACATCCCAATTGCAAATGAGAAGATTAGGCCTACCTTTGGTGTGTGTGTGTGTGTGTGTGTGTGTGTGTGTGTGTGTGTGTGTGTGTGTGTGTGTGTGTGTGTGTGTGTGTGTGTGTGTGCGCGTGTGCGTGTTTGTAAATAAACTTAGAACTACCACAGCACTTACAAAACAATAACACACAAATACAAAGGAACACAGACAAAATTGCTCCCTTACCTGTCAGGCGGAATTGCACAGGTTCAGTGCTGTTCAAGAAGTGATGTTCACCTGTCGCCACCTGCTGGGAACAATGAAAATTGACACTGGGTTAGGAACTGAAATGGGACAATGCCTCATTATAGGGGTGGGCGATATGGCAAAAATGATGTATCACGATTTTTTAACATGAAATCACGATTTCGATTTTTTATCACGATCTTCCATCCAAAAAAATAAAAACAACAAAAAATAACTTTCATATATTTGCAATTTGTAATTTGCAGTCAATAAAATGTTAACACACTGATGATGCTCTCATAAAGTGTACAATTGGAATACAATAATGTAAAGAATAAAGTGAAGACAACAACACAAGTGAGAAAACGTCACTCTGATACTGATAATAAACATCCTCACTGCAAGACGATCTATACGATTTCTCCACTTTGGCAGATTCGAGACGATATTTTACTCAATATCGCGATTCACGATATAATATCGTCATATCGCCCACCCCTACCTCATTATATGATAAAATGACCTTAAACATAGGTCAATTAACTTATTTGTATCTGAAATCTGAGGCTGTAGAGGCTACATAAAGAATAATAGACTATAATAATAACATAAGGCTTAGTCTCTAAAATCTGACAAAATTCCTACGTGTCAAATATGGGGAGGGAGAGAGAAGCCACCATCCATCTTAAAAGTACATAAACATATAGAAAAACATAAAAAAAACATATTGAGAAAACTAATTCAGCAAGCAAACAGCCGAGCAAGCTAGCAAGAGGGCCTACTTGAACCCGGGCAGAAACTACGAAAAAATGATCAGAAAGCCAGAAAGAAAGAAAGAAAGAAAGAAAGAAAGAAAGAAAGAAAGGCTTTTACCTCTGCCATGATTGGGTGCTGTAAGCAGGGACATTCTATATGAAAGTAAGAAAACCTTATATCATCCTCTGCAGTCTGGGCAACTTGAATTAGAGGAGTTTATTGCTGTAGGCCTGCCTAGGCCTATTACATGAACAGTTGGCTTCTCACACCACTTCACTGGCTCGCCACCTGGTGGACAAATTTGTGGCACCTGCCTATAGAGTTCAAGTTCAAGTGTACTTTATTGTCAAGAATCTATGTAACATGGTTAGCACAGGAGTTTGAAATTGCGTTTGACCAGTCTCCAATGTGCAGTTGAACTAAAAACATTTAAATAAAACATTGCTAATAACCTCTCTCTCTCTCTCTCTCTCTCTCTCTCTCTCTCTCTCTCTCTCTCTCTCTCTCTCTCTCTCTCTCTCTCTCTCTCTCTCTCTCTCTCTCTCTCTCACACACACACACACACACACACACACATACACACACACACACACACTAACTACTCATACATGAATTTATGTAGAGCAGTTGTCAGCATTACAAGCGTTCAGACGAGTAGGTCACAGAAGAGAAGACATTTCCGTAAGAAACTGAAATCTATAGGCCTAACCAAACCATCATCATAGTTTTTAAAAATCCATTGAAATAATAGTATTTCGACCATTTCACAGAAAATAACCTATAGAGACAGTCTGTGAGACCTTTGTCTAGGCCTGCACTTGATGTATGTGATGAATATACCAACTTTTGAAATACCTAAAAATATAGTATTGTAAATAGTATCAATATATTGATTATTTTTGTTTATTATGGGCATGTTTGATATAGGCCTATTCTGTATCATTATCGTGGATAGGACCGTGAGTTTTACGAAAGGAAGTGATGAAGCCTACAGAAATCACCTAGTCTGAACTCACAAGTAGGCTAGCCCAAGGGTAGACTAATGAAGCGCTTGCCGCGATACACCCCCTACTTTTAAGCAGCAATTTTTTTTATGGAAATATTTCTAAGCCTATATTTGTTTAACCCTATCCAGACCAGGCTTTTCCCCCCCATAACCTAGAAACCGAATGGCGTATGACCAGACCACCAAACTTGGAGGAGAGGATCTTCAGTCAAAAATAATATACTGTATATAATTTCGGTGTCATCATTGGGTATTGTGACGTCATTATGACATCATTATCTGATTTTATTGCCAAAAATGTCACCTTAATGTATTTTATTAAAATTGCGTATAATTATATATTGGATGTTCAGCCTACAACTTTTTTCTGGCTTGTTATGAGAGGTGGTATTTACGCTCACAATTGCTGACCTGTAAAATTGACTGCTGCAGAAAGTTGATGTAGGCCTATCAGCCTCTTGCAGGCAACGTTTAGTTCAGTCATCGCAACAGTTATTTTGTTTCCAAATACAAGGACCAGGCCCGTGAGAAGCTTACGTAAAAGGGAAAATATCTACTCTTGCATTTGGAACATTATCTCTTTCCCCTATGCTATTAGCACTTGGCAGCTTTTAGGTGTTGAGGCCTGATGATTGTTTACCTCATGCCCCCCTTCCACTTCCATACTTCTGTGTGGACCTTGCCAGGTCTCCGCCTGACTGTTCAAGACAGTAGTAGCTCTAGTAACTCTTCCGGTCATGTGGCATGTGTTCTCAATGACTAATTGGGGACACAATTGTAGGCCTATTCATGGACTGTAATAGTGTCAGTGAAGATTCTCAGTAGGTCACACTGGAAGAGTTCAGTTAGAGCCAAAGCCTATGCAATATTATGGGGGAAAGGATTGTCACAAGGTATTAGTTTGACTAGTCTGGCAGACAATAAGTCCATGTCTGACAGAAATGTATTTCGCAACTGAATTGTTCAGTAGGCCTATTGGGAAGTGCTATTTCATCAGCCTGAACAGGTGAATAGCCTATCCTCTAACATAGGCCTACCAAATAGACCTATTAGGCATGGCGTTGTGCCAGCCCAGGCAGAGCAATCATGAACGGAATTGTAAAATAATACAAAAATATAAGAGCTGTAGTATTAATAGCAAATGTATTTTTGTGGAATAGTAACATGAAAAGACCATTGGAATAGTATTGTGTAAGCATGATGCACGACATTGTGCCTTTAACTGATGTAACGCTTTCGATGACACACGCAACTCTGACGTAGAAACTAGAAAGTTCCGGGGTAAGCTGCGCGAAGGTCGTATTCAACAGAGTCCTCGAGTCGCATGTGATAGTGCTGTAACTAGTCTGTCTTTTAAAGTATTATTTGACGATTTTTGAAGGGACGATAGTGAAAATGCCAAGGGGAAGCCGCAGCCGCTCATCAAGGATGGCTCCACCGAGGTATGAATTACAGTGGCGATGTAAAAACAATGACATAACGTTGCTAGTGTTAGCATGTAAACAGTGGTAGCCTGTGCTAGCCTGCAGACACTGCTGGATCGAAAGATATTTTACTGTGTATTTAATCTAATATTGAATACTTGTACTCTGTCTGTGTTATGTCGGATTTTTAGATTATATGAGGGTTGAAGGGTCGTATGAGGGTCGTATAAAGATTGGGTCAACAATGTAACTAGCAAACTCCTAGCAGGGGAAGCGTAGTTACTTGTCTTATCAAAAAATGACCTGACGTGTTTTGACTATGTGTGGTCAATTATTCACAGTGCAAGAGCATGTCTAATCTGGATATCCATTTACTAAACTGTTTTGATAACCGCGTGAACATTGTTTTCTTCTCTCTCAGCTATTCGGCTCCGCCACCACCTAGACCTGCTCCTCCACCACCATCCTATGCCCCAGCCCCTCATCACGCACCTCCATCGGCCATGGCTGCTCCAGCCGCGGCCCCTAGGCAGCCCGGAATGTTCGCCCAGATGGCCACTACAGCGGCCGGGGTGGCTGTGGGCTCGGCCGTGGGCCACACAATAGGACACGCCATGACTGGAGGCTTTGGCGGCGGTGGAGGACAGTCTGAGCCTGCCCGGCCTGATGTGACCTACCAGGTGAGCCGTGAACTTGAAAAAACAAACACTGGCTAAGTCAAACTGTTGACTACAAACACAAGTCCATTTGCCAACTAAACTCCTTTGAACTAGATGACCTGGATGAATGAGAACCTTGACAGACAAGAATGTCTGAATGTTTTCAAGTAGTTTCTGGTCCATGACTACAGTATGTAAATCTTATGGGACCCCAGGGCTACACACTGAACAGCCTGCATACTTGGGCTGTAACGATATTGAATCGAACCGAGAAATCGTGATACTCAGAGTCACAATATTGTATCGTGATGCACCCTTTCAACGTTTTGTTATCCTTCAGTCCAGAAAACAACCATAAGATTTTAATGTGATAATTCTTCCAAGCTTTAAATGAGATACATTTCAGAAATCGCGAGGTGTATCGACCCGTAGGCCAAAAATCGTGATACGAACCGAATCGCGCGTGGAGTGTATCTTTACAGCCCTATGCATATATACAGAAACAGTCTCTCATTTTATGGTCATTGTGTGACTTTCCCACACAATTTGCCAGTGGCTTGTTTTTTCAACAACTGCGTTCTATATGAAAAGCTCTAAAACAAGACTCTGATTCCTATCCAGGAGCCCTACCAGCAGCAGCCCTATCAGCAGCAGCCCTACCAGCAGCAGCCCATGTATCAGCAGCAGCAGCCCATGTACCAACAGGAGCAGTCCATGTTCCAACAGGAGCCTACCCAGCAGCAGGGCGCCTGCGCATACGAACTGAAGCAGTTTATCGAATGCGCTCAGACCCAGAGTGACCTGAAGCTCTGCGAGGGATTTAGCGAAGTGCTGAAGCAGTGCAAGTTATCCAGTGGTGAGTACGCCGCCTGGTAAAACTGTAGAGAATGTTGCACTTAAAGGGCCAAACAACTAGAACTCTAGAACTCAGCAGATTGAGTGCAGTTGCATGCTGGGAGTATTTGGTTTCAAACAAGTTTCGGAATATTCTGTTAAAGGGACACTGTGCAGGAAATGGTCAAAAAGGGTACTGCAACTATGCTGCTCATTGAAATTGGGCTGCCAATTGCCAAATTTGATCTTTACATGAAAGTAATAAACACATATTTTCTAGTATGGTCCAAGTAGAGTCATTTTTGCAGCTACAAATTGCTATTTTTGGAAATTCAAAATGGCGGACCATGGAGAAGATCCCCCTTTTCATGTATGAAAAGTGCAATTTTCCCAGCCATAATGAATACTTAGAATTTGATGGTGGAGGTAAGTATTCATGAAAAAGGTAACATTAGTGAATGGACAGCATGAATTCTGGAAATAAACAACTAAAAATCTCACACAGTGTACCTTTAACATGTGTGGAGGAGTGTTGTGCTACTGGAATATTCCCGGGATACAAGTATTGCTGCATTCAGAACAAATAAAGAGTTCACATGACTCATGGGTAAAATACTTCCAATGTTCTGTATAAAAGCTGAATATTCCCTGCATGTAAAAGTTCTCGGTGCTATGTGCTAAACTTAAGGGGATTTAGGGAACTTTTTCTAGATTAATTGCCACCTGGAAGAGTCAGCTGACTCTTTAAGGAATCATTAGTAAGTGACCGATGACTCTACTGGTCTGTGGGTGGAAAGCCATACTTGCAACACCAGACTGATGACCCTGTCCCTGTCACTATTGCGAAACAAACTAGCCATACCTTACTTTACGTACGCATTGACTGCTGGCTCTCTGAGGTGATAAACATTGAACTTGTGGGACTAACATTTTACAATAATGTAGTAGATGTTCCAGCAGGCAGCTCAAAAATTGCTAAGTAATGCTTTAAAGGGGCAATATTTAAGAATGGCAAACAATCACAAAACGGCACTTATTTGTCATGAAAGCCACATGCTCCAATCTAATGTTTTCAATGCATTGGCCCTGCAGCAGTCCATGCTCCACATGGATGCTGAACCTTACCGCTGTGTTGTAGTCTGTTTGTATTAATTTCCCCATTGGCTTTAGCAAAGAAGCACCTTTTCTTCTCAGGGTCCATCCATATTACACAAGTGCAACACAATATGCACATGCAATTGGTGTTATGCGTGAAGTCATTTTTGCTGGTGTCCTCAGGTGTCTAATGCATACTGGCTTTGAACGGACAGGCCTAAAGCAGAGCTTTGTGTCCTTTGGCTAAAGGATACAGCCATGGCTCAATGATTAGACCGCTGGCCTTTAGATCAGAGGGTAGCAGGTTCAAATCTCACCCTTACCAGCTCCTCCATTCATGGCTGAAGTGCCCTTGAGCAAGGCACCTAACCCCACACTTCTATAGGGACTGTAACCAATACCCTGTACCTTCGGGTAAAAAAACTGAGTCTAAGTGTATGTAATGCACTTCCAAGACGCCATTGGATCCTCTGATAATATTTCACAAATGTTCTGGGCCCACCTCTAACCCGATAAACAATTCAACTCCAATAAATAGTCAACAGCAACGCACACGTAAATATTATTTGTAGAGAACAATTTCAAGGACCACTTGGAATACTTTCAACTACAGGCACACCTGTGGTTGCCTGATTATCATAGACTTGCAATCACGCAACACCGCCGAAGGTGTTGCATCACAAGGAGGGCGCAGCCTGGCTACACCTGTGGGGCCTGGCACACAGTTTGAGAATCACTGCACTACGACTATCGTATATGAATGCAGATCTGAAATGATCTAGCAAAGGCAAGTAATAACAACACATGTATGTTACTTACACACACACTCTGTTTCTGCAAAAGGTCAAAGTGTGTGCCATTTTAAGTCAATATTGCAGTAAGGTAAGATGGGGTCTAAAAGATGTCTCAAAAAATGAAGTTGGTCATGTATATGCTTGGTTGTTACTGCTGTGTTGTCGTTTTGGAGCCCTACCATAATGCATTGATATGACGGGAATGCCTGACTGTAGCAGAGTATTTTTTTTTAAGAAATGTGGAATAATGTTTTTGATTTATTATTTTTTAACTGCTCTCTTGTGTGTGGCTAATGCCTTGAAATATTGAGAGATTTCGTTAACTTTGCTATAACCCCATAGATGGTGCCTGCACTTTGATACTTGGGGAATGTAAAGCTGATATGTTGTGCAGGAGAAGGGGAGTCTTTAATGAGGGTGGCGCCATCTATTGACCATTGTGTTATGACTTAAATTACTATCATTACTAGGGATTTACCAATACCACTTTTTGAAAACCGATACAAGTATGAGTACATTAACGTGTGTACTTGCCGATACCGAGTACCGATACCGATACCTTTTACCACCACAATGAAAATAAATGCATGACCTTGTCTTTTTCCACCTGTGATATTTTTATTGGCCATTTCCATGTAGATTTAAATGTTAGTAAATGTATGAGGTGGCACTTTTTTTCCATGCTGCTTTCAAGTCCACATAATGTGACAAGATGTTGCATTGTTTTGTGTAATAGCAGTATCGTTCCTGGTATCGGCAAGTGCTTGGCGAGTACGAGTATAATGAGCAGTATCGGGTGCCGATACCCTAATTATTACCAGTATATTATGAAGTAATACAAGTAATTTGTACAAAGTATGCATTAGGATAGTTATTGACTTGCTCGACATGTGGCATGTCATGATGAGAATGAGATCCAGTATTTCTGAAATACTTTCCTTTTTTGTCCACAGGCTTATCGTGACCACGTGACCTGAAGATGCTGAACCTGCAACCATGAATACCAGAACACACAATAACCCAATAAATGTATAAATGCATAGCCTGGCAAACCTGTTTTGTGATGACAATGACTTACCATCAAAGCATTCAGTTATATCTTGGAGATCTCACCTGCTTGTGTGACCTGATAGTCTTATGACCTAGTTGATTTATATTTATATGCTTTTTTTTTTTTAGACTTAATGTACATGATGATTCAAAATTAAAATGAGGCCGTACCATGCAAAGTTGGCTCTCTGCATGTCTTTCTTGACGTGATGCAGCATCGCACTCATTCACGACTAGACTAATTTTAAACCAACATCTGGGTCATCCGCAACCACCTTACTGGTTTTACCTTACTCAACCAGCAAGGTATGGTCCCTGTAGGATCTTCTGCTTTTTTAAGCATATAATTGTGTGATTGTGGTGTCTTCTTTTAAGCATAGGGAAGCTGGATGTTTTGCCAATAACTTTCTCCCGGACAGTCTTACCAGTGTTTTGACAAAAAAATAAAGGGAGAGAAAAAGTTATGATTAATGTCTGATGCTATGGAAATGAATGAATTACTGTTCAGGGACATGCTTATGAACACAGGCTACAAGGTGGAAGAAGTTAAATGAGAACAATATGGTGAACAAGTGTTCAACAAGCTTGTTGCATACGTGTGTGCATGTTTTGTCAAATTGTAACATTATTGCAGAGTACTGAGTTCTAAACTTCATGACGTCTATACACCACGTCACGCAGGCAGATCTCCCTTTCATATATTTACTCACTGAAATGACACATCAGCGCTATGTCCTTAATATCAGGCTGCAGGGTATACGCAGGGACAGCCTCACCAGACCGAATAGCAGCCATTTATTTTTGGTTCATGACATTCACAGTTGCCCTTCTGAAGTTAACGGGCGGCGTTCCTCGTGGGTCTTTCTGCCGGGACACGGGCAACAGCAACAGTTTGAACATTTTCGGTCTCTGCACTTTGTTTGCGAATACTTATTGTAAATATTCTGGCTTAGCGATGGAAAAGTAGCAACTGGCTATTTGGAGTAGCTGTCACTGTCTTGTTTGTAAGTATAGCCCACTCACTGCATGGCACCGCACAGGGTAAACAACAGTCTGTTGCATAGATTTTATAGACTCTGCAATGTGGTGGGACCACCATGTCCACAGCCGCTAAACTCAGCACGGGCACGGTAATGCTCTGATAATAATGCGTTTTGTCAAATATTGGCTGAGCAATCGTCCAGTACATATTCGCGTTGAGCAGTGCTAAATTAATTTGATTACGCGTCTGCCCGCTCTGTTTTGGTGCGGCAAAGACAGCCATTGAAAGCAGCATACAGTGGCTTCTGTTCTGTCGCTTCGTCATTATCGTTATCAGGCGAGCAATACGAGGGACACGCATGCTTCTTCGATTGAGCTAAAGAGTGCAAGAAATGAATTGTTACAGCAATGATTCTAGTAGCTCATTAATAATCTGATGCGCAAAGCGCCGACGGAACGCCAAGCCATCCTACCGGAGCCAAAGGGTGGTCTTTAGCTAGCTGGGTTCATATCACGACAAAGCCTACGATTGTGCATGGAAAACAGAGGCAGTTGGACAATTTCCAGCCCATTGGACTGATTTGTCCTTGTTGGACATAGCAAAAAAAAAAAAGATAGAGAGAGAGAAAGAGATTAAGAAACTGGTCGTGACGCGCAATCATTGAGATTGCGCTCGCAAGTGTCCCATCGATGCATAACTTAATTTGCACTTGTCACAGCCTGGAGAAGAGCCAGTCACCTGAAAGAATTCAAGTTCCCCACACCTGCGGTCTACAACAGGACAGGACATCCACGATGACCAAAGACGAGGATATACCAGACTGGGCGGGAGCTCAGGAGTTCTATGACAAATATGAACCCAAGGAGATCCTGGGAAGGTTGGCTTGAACACCACATTTTTGTAATGTTATATTCTGTGTTGGGAAACTATGCTGCAACCTAGTGGCGGTGGCCTTAACGAGTGGAGGGAGGGGAGGGGGTGTGTGTGTGGGGGGGATTAAAAAGGGTTGGCACTAGGAGAATACAAGTGGGCTGCCCTTGTGTAAATAATGGCATTAAAGGGTCCCTTGAAATAGCCTAGCCGTGGCCCATGAGCCTTGAAGAACATGTAGATGCAATGAACGTGTTTGGTAATCAGTCCCCATAGCCTACTTGCTCATGCTGCAGTTAACCACACACACAACCAAGCTTTTATTTCTGACCTGTCAGGAAGTAATGCATTTGCATTGTCTTGGATAACATTGTGCAACCTACTTGTGCACACACCCTTGTGTTTTCAATGGATGCTTTTCAAAACATGACCAAAGTACAGTAGGCCACTCTCATCCCACCGTGGTATCTTGGTTGTATACTAAAGCCAGATTAGTGCTCCTGCCAAGAATGTGTGTGTGAGAGGGACATCATGTTCCTTTTGCCAGCGACCCCTATAATGTGTTATCTTGGTTATGCAGCTAACACCTTTTGCATTGCTGCAGTGATTGCTTTTAGGCCACATTTTCTCACCAACCAGTTCAATTTCAAGTTTTATCCCAAGACTTGGTAGCCTAATACATGTTATTGTTAAAACAATACTGGCCAAGCATTCTAATGAATGGTTGTTATTTATTATCAACCCATGGATATCTTGAGCCATATAATCACGCCTAGAACATATGGGACTCACAGTAGACCAATCATGGAGTAGTCCCATGTGATAGCCAGTGTGTAAATAGGTAAGCTATTACCTGTGCTGCTGACGCATATGCGTGTTGTTTATCCGGTCAGTGTTCCCCATTCATAAAGTCAGTAGTGTTACAACTACAGCTGTAGGGGCAGCCATTGATGAGGACATGCCTGTTATCATTTGTTCATAACCAGCCCTGATGCACTATACAGACTTACTACTTGGACTGAAAGGGCCTCAACCTTTATTTGAAGAGTGTAGAAAGCTCTGTGAGTTAGTTACCCTTATAGATGTACCTGTAAGATATTAGTAGCAGGTGTTAGGCATGTTTGTGTATTGTGTTCATTCACAGCGTTTTTGTTGTCACCTGGCCCCTAGGGGAGTGAGTAGTGTTGTGCGTCGCTGCATTGACAAACGCAGCAGCCAGGATTACGCGGTGAAGATCATCGACATCACCCCCTCCGATAAGATATCGGCCACTGAGATCGAAGAGATCCGGGACTCGACAGAAAAGGAGATCGACATCCTGAAGAAAGTCTACGGGCAAGAAAACATAAGTAAGAAGAAAAAGATTGTAGAATATGTTTAAATCACGCAGAGTTCCCATGCATCCTTTACCACCAAGCTTGCAAAAAGTATGCTGTGTAGATTATGTACACATGCTTCAAAAACTATACTAGCCTAATGTTATACTCATATAGACTAGAAGTTATAATCATTCAATTGGTTGCTTTTCTCTTTGCAGTCCAGATGAGGGACTATTACGAGACCAAGGCCTTCTATTTCCTGGTGTTTGACTTGTAAGTGTTATAAAATATTGTAGTTGGCTTTAGCCATGGCCATATGTGAATGCATACAGAATATAGTATGTGCCCGTGCAGAGAATGGTTCTCATTAACAGTGCATCGTCCCTTTGTCTCTGTGCAGAATGAAAAAAGGTGAACTCTTTGACTACCTCACTGAAAAAGTCACCCTGAGTGAGAAAGAAACAAGGTAGAGTATTTTTGAGACTTTGTTTTTCTAACCTCTTGTAATTTGCAGCACATTAATAAACTTTGTCTTCTAGAAAAAGGGTTTTGATGCAGGTCAGAATTATAAGTAATACTTTACGTTGTTTAGAATTAAATTAACGATGAAGACCCTGTTTACACATATGACTATTTTTGTAAACGCCTATGTTTGTGTCTTTTGTTTACATGTAAAAAGAGTTTGCCTCTCTAAAATTAATATTTTCAGGTGGATATTTCTAAAACACACCTGTCATAATGGTGATTGTTTAAACCTACATGTCGTGTTTATATGTAAATGAATAAAAATGTCAGTTTTAAAAAATATCCATATATGTGTATTCGAGGCCTAAATTGAAGACTTTCTGTGTCAGAACTGCATAATATAATCTTATATTTAGTTGTACCCAATGTAATAATGCTAGTTACAGTCAAAACAAACTATCTGGTATGTGGGGCATTGTATTCAATAGTATTGTAGATGGAAGTGTGAGCACTGAGGTATAGCAAAGTTGTAGTTATATGTGTTTTGTATGTCTGTAGAAAGATCATACATGCCTTACTGGAAGGGGGCATTGTATTCAACAGTTTTGTAGATTGTAGTGTTATGACTGAGGTAAAATGACGTTGTAGACGTCTCTGTTTGGTGTGTCAGCTGAAAGATTATATATGCCTTACTGGAGGTGGGGCATTGTATACAAAAGTTTTGTAGACGGTAGTGTTATGACTGAGGCATAGTGAAGTTGTAGACGTCTTGGTTTTGTGTTTCCGCAGAAAGATTATGCGTGCCTTGCTGGAGGTGGTCCAGTTTCTCCACTCCCAGAACATTGTCCACAGGGACCTGAAGCCAGAGAACATCCTGTTGGATGATGACATGAACATCAAGCTCACAGACTTTGGCTTCGCTGTGCAGACCGATCAAAGGTTAAAAGGTGATCCAAATCTATTGCATTACTTAAAAAAAAACATTCTTTTACATTTGAGTTTTGTGAAGCATTGTCCAAAAATACATGCTATTTGGTGCCATTTGCTATTTGGTTTTCTCTCTCTTTTTTTTTGGCAACGGCTCAAACAATATTTCTGAAGTATTTTGGTGAGTTCTGGGTTTCCGTCTGGCTGTTACGTGTATCTGTATTCTCACGATCAAGCACTAGGTGTTAGTATTTTACAGCGTGTGCAAGCCCATGCAGCCAGACCGGCTGAGTCATGTTATTTTTGTTCAAGTGTCAAAGGTCAAGATGGAACAGGACACTGGTGGCTCACATGTGCTTCTTCCTGATCAGTCATTTGTACTGACCTTTACTGAGTGGGACTGTGAACTCGCTCAGGTCTTCTTTAGAGCAGAGCAGAACAGTAACAGGAGGCTGTAGTAAAGGCACAGCTTTTAACTGGCCTTTTAACATCTTCTGGTGCTGAAAAAGATTTGAGACACAGTCAGGCCTCTAACACCTGCCAACCGGCCAAACGCTGGTGAAAATTCAGTTTGGTCAGTGAAAAGAAAACTCTCTAGCCACTTTGATTGTGAGTGTATGTACTGTATGGCTAGTAGTAGCCTAAGATTTAACATCTACAAACCAAATGGGCTAGTTATGAAAAATGTTAATTTAGAGCCCTGGACACAATATATCTTAAATATGGCAGGTCTATTAAGTACACAATGTCGTTTGTATCTTCCATCTGTTGTGAGGTATTTCAGTGTGGCAGTTAATTCACTACGCTTGTGTGTTGCAACTATCGCGTTGCAAGGCTGCCCTCATATATAATATTTACATTGGCGCCTATGAGAGGAAGATGTTTAATTTAGCTTCATGTCAAACTTCCTGTGGTCATCTGTTGTATTGCGCTCTCTCTCTCTCTCTCACCACATGAAATATCAAAGCTGACAAACAAGTATCGTGGCCGTAGTCTGTGTTAGTTTGAGTTTTCATACATTAACACCAATGTGGACATAGGTAAACAGCACGCAGTAATTTTGTAGTGATATTTTTCTATTTTTTGCCCTCTTTATTTTGGTGAAAATGTGAGAAATGCTTGGATGCAGGTCCAACTTAGTAAATGTGAGAGTTTTTATGAACGATCTACATTCAGTTTATATAAAGGTGCAGTGTTAGCACCCTCTCTCTGGTCACTTCAGAAGGATACAATGCCTGTTTAACCAATTACATGGCTTTTAGCTCATTTGGTATCAAATCTGTAAGACATGTCAGAGATGCTGTGAGCTCACCAATTGATGCTGAGCTTTACAGGTAGATTTCTGTTGCATATACACACTCGCCTCCAAAAGAGTTGTCGCCTATCCATCTGTTTGGAATAACAGCTAATAACCTGACTTTCAATTAATCACTTGGCTTCAGAAGTCACTCATATGAAAGCTACAACCCTCCCGAATGAAATTGTATGTACAAAAATACATTTCATGCACCAAAGAAAGATTGACCCTTTATTGAACACAGACAGGGCAGATTTTCACAAGACAAAAGTTTTGTCGCCTATCGAACATAATGTGAAAATGAGCAGATAAGTCACTTCAAAACACTTCAAATACGCAGATTGGGTGTCATACTTAATCACTGAATCACTCTCACCTCTCCAGAAAATCGACTTTGGCCTTAGGTGTATGTTTAGGGTCATTGTAATCATGGAAAGCAACACAATGAAAATCAATGGAGTTCAATGAGAGATGGTGACATATTCGCTATTCGTAGAGCAATACATGTTTAACTTCATGATTTAATCAATGATAAAAGCCCTCACACGCCAGCAGCATGCATGCAGCTCCTCATAAGAGCTGTATCTGTACCATGTTTCACTTTATGCACCATTTCTCTTTTTTCATATTCTTCATCTCCAACACCATATAGTTTTGATGCTATAAGTTCTAAAATTTCAGAGTATGAGTCCCATTAGACTTCAGAGTATGAGTCCCATTAGCCTTCATTTTTGTCAGAATTAGGCCTGACATACTCTAGGCTGGCTTTTTTGAGACAGGACAGTGGGAGAGACTTCTTTGGTGTTAAAGGTGAAGAATTTGGAAAAAATACATGGTGCCTAAAGTCAAACATGGGAGGGATACAGCTCTTACGTGGAGCTGCATGCATGGTGCTGGTGTGTGAGGGCTTTTATCATTGATTACATCATGAAGTTAAAAATGTATTGCCCTACGAATAGCAAATATGTCACCATCTCTCATTGAACTCCATTGATTTTCATTGTGTTGCTTTCCATGATTACAATGACCCTAAACATACACCTAAGGCCAAAGTTGATTTTCTGGCGAGGTGTGAGTGAATCAGTGATATGACAGTATGAAGTATGACACCCGATCTGAGTATTTGAAGTGTTTTGAAGTGACTTATCTGCTCATTTTCACATTATGTTCGATAGGCGACAAAACTTTTGTTTTGTCAAAATCTGCCCTGTCTGTGTTCATTAAAGGGTCAATCTTTCTTTGGTTCATGAAATTTATTTTTGTACATACATTTTCATTCGAGAGGGTTGTAGCTTTCATATGAGTGACTTCTGAAGCCAAGTGATTAATTGAAAGTCAGGTTATTAGCTGTTATTCCAAACAGATGGGTAGGCGACAACTCTTTTTGAGGCGAGTGTAGAATTAAGATCCTGTCAGGTAGTATTCCTAATGTCTCCATGAACTGTTGCAGACCATGTCAGTGTTTAAAAAAAGAGTCTTGCTGATATTAAACTGCAGGATCTGACATCACAATTGTTTTGTTCAGGCACCAAAAAGTAGACACAAATAGGCCATGCCACTTGTACCTTTAAAAGATAATTCTACCTGAAGAAAGTCTGATAACCGAAACATTGTATTAAAGCTCCTGGGTGGAATGGACAGTGTGCAGGATCTTTTTTTTTACACTTGAATGACAACCTTTAAAAGAAAAAGAATTAACATTTTACATTTAGGGCCAGAACCATTGAGCAGGTATTGATTTTTAGATTGCTATTAGATGTTTGTGTTTCTGTGTGTGTTGACAATTTTACATAGGCCTATAACAAATTGTAAAAAATGTGTATTCTGTCTACAGAGGTGTGCGGAACCCCAGGTTATCTTGCTCCTGAGATCATTGAGTGCTCCATGGATCCCAACCACGCTGGTTACACGACTGCAGTCGACATGTGAGTAGCTCGAGTGTGGCTTATTGTCTCATGACTACGTATGTCTAGACTGTGTACATTTTTGCATGGTCTGTCAACTTGGGCCTCAGCTGAAGCCATATGTGAAGTCTGCTGCCAGCATACCCTGACTTTGAACCAATAAACAGTATTGTAGGATATAGATGAAAGCGTTAGCTTGACACTGGTAGTGAATGCCAGTTACTGAGATGAGCAGTGTAGAGTCGAGTAGAGTACGTTTATTATTGTGTGTGATAGAGCCTCCATGTTGTGTTGTGTTAGATTAATGAACGGGCCCACGGGGCCCAGGATCAGAGCACCACAAGTCCCACAGGCCCAAGCCCAGGGGACCACGGGTCTCAAAGGACCAAAACCCTCCCTAAGGGCCTTATACCAACTTGCACAGTGTACGTGCGTCACATACAAATCCCACATAAAGGACATTTGGGTCCATGTGATGTTAAAAGCTGGGAGGGGTAAAAAAATATATTTTGTTTATCCCTAAGGACATATCTTAATTGATGATGCCCATGCTGGCCCTACCATGGCTTAAAGGACCAGTCCACCCTTTTTTGATTTTCACATATTTGCTGTATTTCCAAGCATTATTCATGAATGTGCATATCATTTTCTTCTCAGTGTTTTCAGTACTCAGATTTATTGGATCAGAATTATTAACATAGCTTAGCATAATCACTGCAAGTAAATGGGCAGCATTAACATCAAGCCACAAATGATAACAGGGCGGGATATAATAGCTGTTTTGCACTCTGGTGAATTTTGCATTTATTTTAAAGTAGTTTATAATTACATTTGATGATATTTTGTTTGCTCCCCATAGACTTGCATTGCTACTCTTAATTTGGCCGTACTGTTAAACCTGGCTGGTAATGCAGAAACACATAGACGAAAATGATATGCACATTCATGAATAATGCTCGGAAATACTGCAAGTATTTTAATGGTAGGGCACTCGTATGCTATGCGGCCGACCCGGGTTCGATTCTGGCCCGGGTCCTTTGCCGACCCTTCTCCATCTCTCTCTCCCAAACATTTCCTGTCTCTCTCTCGGACTATCCTGTCAAGAAAAAAGTCTAAAAAGAATGTGCTCATGCTGTTGTTTGTCTTGTAGCTGGAGCTCTGGGGTGATCATGTACACGCTGCTGGCGGGCTCTCCGCCCTTCTGGCACCGCAAGCAGATGCTGATGCTGCGCATGATCCTGGCCGGAAACTACCAGTTCGGCTCTCCAGAGTGGGACGACCGCTCCGACACCGTCAAAGACCTGGTATGCTATTCTATATTATGGAATAGATAATGCCTTTTAACACCTTAAGACATGGCATTATAAATGAGCTGTTACCACAATGGCAATGACCAAGTCGTAATGTATCACTAAAGGCCCCGTGCACTTTCACAGTAGTGTAGTACTATAGTAGTTAACTTTCAATGTCTATTACAGCATGCCACAGGAGGTACGGCATGCATTAAGGGGTTGAGACAGGAATACTGTATGTTTGCTGTGTGATGTTACGTACGCATACAGCCATGTGCAAAGTGGATTTACCTTTAGGCAGACTAAGAAATTGCCCTAGGGCCCCACCAATATACACCTTCTGTAGGGCCCCCTAACAGTCAGCCCCACCATGGTCAATACCAACAACAAAACATCAAGAAGGCCTCTCAACGTCACTGACTTGTTGTATCTCTCGAATCAGATCTCTCGAATGCTGGTGGTGAACCCTGCAGAACGATATACAGCCACCGATGCCCTGAACCATCCCTTCTTCCAGCAGTACGTGGTGGCAGAGGTTCGCCACTTCAGCCCGCTAAGGAAGTTCAAGGTGAGACAGCGCCAGTGGACGCTTTTCATGTGGGTTATACTGTATGTTGTGGGCCGAAAGTTTACGGCATTTTAGCAGCACCATTGCCCAACTGCGTCCGTACTGTAATTGATGGTGGTGGTGTCAGATTTTCTAGGTTCTTCTTCTAACCCTTTCCACCATCATTGATTGAATATTATTGAATAGCATTGCAACATATGTAAAGTCAAACATGATCGAAGCAGGACAATTCATGACATGACATGATCTTTTTCATTGTGAACGGTTAGAAAACACATGGTAAGAGGTAAACTCCCAACTTGTCCTCCAAAGCTGATCGTTTAGAATGTGGAATGAATGCTCATCCAATTTCCTTGGTGACATTTTCTGTCCTGTCCGTACCCTGTCTGTTCCAGGTCATATGCATGACTGTGCTCGCTACTATGCGAATCTACTGCAACTATCGTCGGGCCAAGCCTGTGACCAAGGAGGTAATACAGAGCGACCCGTATGCCATCAAGCCTCTCCGCAAGCTCATCGACGCCTGTGCCTTCAAGATCTACGGGCACTGGGTCAAGAAGGGCCAGACCCAGAACAGAGCCGCCCTGTTCGAGAACACGCCCAAGACCATCTTGCTGTCCATTGCGACAGAACAAACCGCCACCATCCAAACGTGGTAACATCCATAGACGTGTCTCAGATCAGATGTACTGTATATATGTATATATACATATACTGTATATGCATATATAAGTCTATGGTAACATCCACTTAAAGCATCGGACCCAAGAAGCACTGAAGAAAGAAACTTAAGAAGGAATCTTAAGGAAGAGTTACCGCATCGCCACATAAACACTAAATCATCAGCCTTATTTGATTTTAAATTTCTGAAATTGGAGACTAAGGAAATAACAGGGGACACTGGAGGTAGAATGCACTTCAACTGGTGAGTGAAAAAGTAATAAGAGCTATGTGTCACTCCTTACTTGGATATGAAACCCCTTATGGTGTGAATGTGTACTTGAAGTACACACTTTCATCATAAATGTGAATCATATGTCATTGTGCATTTAGCCAGTATAGGATGTTGCATGCTACTCTAAACTTGTGCAACCTATCCTGTGTATAAATGTAATAACTTACCTGTTCTGGGTATGAAAGGTATTTTTTTGTTAATATTAACATCAGTAAATGTGTGTGTCCTCACATGTTGTCTAAGATAAATTTGGGTGGGAGAATTCGGCAATCTGACCAGGCCGTGAATGGTGCAATGGAATCAAATGTGCCACTGGTCACTAAAAGAAAAGCTTGTTTAAAAGGTTATGAGCGCACGGCTCTTCTTTATACGTCGTTACATGGACAGGATGTCCACTGAAAGTTTTCATTATTCATTGCTTGTGAACTCTACTAAAAGGGAATACCATCTAGTTTACTGTTGGACATTGTGACTAATGCACTCCATTAGAGACAGATGAGTACACTGTGTATTAAAAAAAAACCTCAGAGATGGCCATTGAAGGCTTCCTCCAAACTGACTTAGAGGAGAAATGTTATGAAGAACATTATAAGTCTGTTATATATACAGTATTTAAAAAAGATCTAATGCAACAATATATTTTTTTGTTGATAAATTATTTTGGTATTTTGTTAAAGATGTCAAAATATACTTTATCATTGTTTGGAAGTCATTGTTTTATTTTTAAAGTGTTTGCACTTGGATGTGTGTTTTTAAGTGTTATTTATATGAAAAGTGTAATATCCTGAGCCTTCTAAAGGAATGTGGTTTGAATGTGGGACTGTTATCTTTGCTCGCTGCTAAGAGTTTACATGCATGTTTGGCACTTAATCGCTAGCCTGGTTCTCACCGACAGTGCGTGTGTGTACACAAACTACCGTCTGGTAGCACTGCCGTTAACATGCTCTTCTCGAGTCAGAAAATAAAAAGTGCATTTATTGCAACTCACCACCAACAAATTCCTCCAAATACGTTTTCTGTTCATCTCTAAAGAGTCAATATAGTCTATAATCTGTCCTGTGACTCATCAATGCGAGCTGCCGTTGATATTTAAGCAATAAATGCTCCGTTTTCTACTCGAAATGTTCTATTTTCTACTCGAGAAGACCATGTTAATGGCTGCGCTACCAGACGGTAGTGTGTTTAGCGCCGCTCCAACAGGGGGCTCCAGAGCTACACACACACGCACCGTCGGTGAGAACCAGGCTACTTAATCGCTGCTTTAGACTACAGTATCTGAGTAGTTTACCTGACAATACATTGCTACTTTAGCCTTAGGCACACATGAGTTACCTTACACTATAACCTGTAAGAGAAAACGTTCTGATTGATTCAATATTACAAATAAACCAAAATGTAACTCACATCCCTCTTTGATGGTGAAATTCTGTCTATCTGTGTGTGTGTGTGTGTGTGTGTGTGTGGTGTGCAAAGAAACAGCTTCCTTGGTGGAGGATCGCACTCTCTGAATGCATTTCTATTTCTAAATGTTATGAGTGTTATTGCTATGAAATTAATCAACCATTGTTTATTTTGACAATGGGCACAATCGTGATGAAGCAGTGCTGCTTTCCCTAGGCAGCGCGCATGTGCACTTTGCCAGTTTGATGCATTGTGGTTAGAAAATTCTATCCAGAATGTATCAAACTGGCCAAGTGTTCATGCGCGCTGCCTAGCAAAAGCAGCACTGCTTCATCACGAACGTGCCCAATGACTGATCACAAAGTTATTTTAGACAGAGTAAAAAAGCAAGCAAATGTGAACTTCAAAGCAAAATATTGTAAAAAAAAAACACAAAAAAAAAACATGTGCAGTAAAATCAGAGACGGTTTAAATGCATAGAATAGAGAATCTTTGGTAAAATCGTAGTGAGATCAGAATTACTGCAGGCTGTCCCCCAAGAAGGCAACAACCAATTTCAACTTCATGTCTCTCCTCTCTGTACCAACCTACTGAATGCCTTCCAAGAACAAGAGGATGGTGTTTGCTAGATTTAACACTTTTACAATTGTGACTAGAAAACAAGCAGAGCATGCAAAACAACCTGCCCAGTTTATTAAGGGGGGCCACTTCTATTCAGCACATAGTACAATTAAAGACTAGCCTGATTATCATCGACTTTCAAATCTCTTCGAGACTTGGTCTGACCAAGAGCATAACAATTAACATTTCCCAAAAGGGCATGGTTGACCCGCCTCCCTTGGTTTGCTAATGGTTGTTTGCTTCCCGACAAAGTGGGAGGAATTCCCTACTTTTCTGGAGCTCAGAAAGGATATTTGTATTGCTCCTGGCCTGACTATTGTAGAAGCAACGCTTAAAGTGCTGCGTCACTAAGAGGGTGTGGCCTGTCTAATCAAAGACTACAATACCTACTGTATATTTGCAATAAGAAATGGTCCAAATTACTACCTGTATTTTTTGTACATGGAAAGACGATAACATGTCAGCAGTTGACGTGGTGAAATAAGTTCATGTTGTCAAGTAAATGGCAGGAATCTGGGCAGGGCAGACAAGACCAGGTGAAAGCTGACTTGACTTGTCAGTTCAGATAGACTACCTGGAAAGCTAGAGGGCTGTTCTGACTTCATTCAAGGAATTTACAGCTTCACGCTGAAGTCAGAGAGGTTGTATGAGATTCTGTGAAAGCTTCCAGCTTACTCATCATCATGGTCATTTTGAGGACAAAAGAAAAGGTGAGGCAAGTCGCCTACATAAACATGGGGAAATAGGCCTATTCACTATGATCTAGTAAGAGCAAACAAAGTGTAGTTAGCATACACGTGTAGAAAAATAACAAATTTTTCACATTTTAAGTGTAATTTCACAATAATTTAATTTTTGTAAACTTTCAGGGCTTTCAAGTGTGACGGATGATTGATCATCAAGAATGGTCTTTGTAAATTTGTCTGGATTAAGTTCTTTTTTGTAGGCCTAAATTTTTTGGAGAGGTCAGAATTGTGAATTGTGGTGCTGGGACAGAATTGGAACCAGAATACCACAACCTGTGTTTTAACTAAATGAACATTTGGACTTGACAAGAGAAAAACTTGCAGCCAAATATTATTATTCATCTGACCGTAATGTCTATAAAGTTGAAGACTATTACTTCTTAGATGTCTATCTTCTGCACTTCAGGCACTAGGCTTCAAGTGTGTAGGCTATGGCGTATTGGTTACGCACTGCAACATAGTGCACGAAGTGCACAAGTGCGCCATAAGAGACACCTCAGATGGTGCACTTGCTGGCGCACTTGTGCACTTTGGGCACTGTCTTAGTGCGTAATTAATACGCCATACGCACTGAAACATGAACACTGCAGTGCACAATTGCACCATTTGAGATTCAGCAACAACATATAATTTGAAGGTTGTTTTTGTCATGCATCCTACCTGAGGGTTGCGTAATCGAGGATATCCACCAAGAGATATGTTGAATTTCATTTGTTCTTGGCAATGCTCTGCCCATCGACTCTACCAATGTGGAGAATGCATACGATGGACGCCAGGTTAAGAGCCAATCGCTCTTCTTGATATACTCATGGAGGCGGGAGTAAGGAGAAGAACCCTTTTGATTCGCTAAGACCTGTCGGTTTCACACACTTCAGTGAACTGAAGTCCCCAATGCTGCGCCGGTGGCAAGTCTTTCAAGGCAGCATCAATCAGTGAGTAGGAACGAGTTTCTCTCTTGTAACACATTTTCAAAAGTGAAGTGACTTTCTTACAGTTTCTTATGAATACACCGTAGCTGCGGAAAGATGTTATTTTCATGGTAAAGTAGACGAGGACGTCTTGGCCTTATGCTGTTGATTAATGAGCAGAAACAATTTCGCTGTTCATCGTTCGTTCTTCGTGTCAGTAACTAGATTAATTGACGTTTCATTGTTTCATGCAGTTGAAGGCAGTCTGTGATGTGCATGCAAATGTCGCAAATTCAGGTGTCCGAAATGCTGTCAGTGCAAGTGAAGCGCTCACTAATATCTGGACGCGCGAGCGAGGGGTGATGCAATAACATCGTTGCCATAACGCGAGTTTAAGACTTAAGTTTAGTATTTACGCACCACGGCTTTTGCATGAAATTGATGCATTTTGTGGTTGCCTTTACGCACCCTGGAAGTTTATGTGAGGTGACATGAGATTGGAGCCAAGTAGTAGTGACCCATGGTGGAAGGACAACCGGCATTTTTTGGCTGTCTTGTCTTGAGGTCTCATTTTGGCTAGTCGTTGTGAAATAATGGACTGGGGCTCCTCCTCCCTTACTGGGGCCACAGGCCTGTATATAATGTGGGGTCCTTGTGGAATTTTCCTTGCAGTAAATGGTGGACAGGACAACTGCATAGGACATTTATTTCCCCTCTCAAATGTCTGGTCTGGGCAAAGATGTTGAAACAGCATTATCTGTGTGATTATGGGAATTGATGACTCAACATTTGCCCCAGAAACCAATGTGCCTGAAAGGATAACTTCAGCCAATTTCAACATGCAGTTGTAATGCTCACATTACTCTGGACTTGTCAGTACCTGAGTTTTTTTTTTTTTTTTTCAGCCTTTTCTGAGATCCTGGTCCTTGTAATGGGGGCAGGTGTTTGTTCACATTTCAAAATTCCTCAAAACATCCAAAAGGTTATGCAAAATCAGCAGACAACTAGCAAACATCAATACATTTTAAGACAATATTTGGAGTATGCCTATGTTAAAATTTTAATGTAAACAAAATCTGCCCCCATTAGAATAGCTCAGATCTTGGAAAGGGCTGAGCTGAAAATGTAGCATCACTGGGTACTGACAAGTCAAGGGTAGCGTGAGCAATACAACAGCATACTGAAGTTGGCAGAAGTGCTCCTTGAATGACTCCAAATTACCTGCACACAGAAACGTTTTTGCAGCAGTCAATAATTTATGAAAGTGTTTATTTTACATGACACTTGACTTGATATACTGTATGTTTTCAGAACATACCGCACCATGGCAACTTTGGAGCAGGCCAAGGAGATCTTCAGATGTGCAGATGCCGTGTGCTTCGATGTGGACAGCACGGTCATTCGCGAGGAGGGCATTGATGAGCTGGCCAAGTTCTGTGGAGTCGGTGATGCAGTCACAGAAATGTATGCATGCATGCCACTTCCCCAATGTTCAAATCCCACTCTGATCTCTTTCTCACCCTACACCTCCATCCATGGCTGAAGTGTCCTCGGGCCAGGCACTTAAATCCACATTGCTCTAGACCAGTGATTTTCAACCTATGGGCCGGGGCCCACTGGTGGGCCCTGAAGGTATTCCAAGTGGGCCTTGAAATCATTTTCTACAAATTATAATCGTATTGTGGTGTGTGTTGCTATTGATTTATTTGAGTTTTATTCTTTATCGGGTCAGAAGTGGGCCCTGAACATTTGTGACAATTTCGAGTGGGCCCCACGTTGGAAAAGGTTGGGAACCCCTGCTCTAGACACTGCAACCAATACCCTATTCTTCAGGGTGGCCGCGGGTCCTTAAAAAGTCTTAAAAAGTCTTAAATTTCATTTTCGCCAAATAAGGCCTTGAAAAGTCTTATTTTGTCTTAAATTTTCAACCCAAATGTCTTAAATTTGTGGAGCTTAATTTAGGGAGGAATAATTATGTCAGCCATGTGGTGAACTTCGCGACGGAAATCGGGAGTTGTAGCCATGTAGTGTCATTTAGAACGCATTATTGAATTTTATTTAGTGTAAAGTTTCATTGTGTATAGTTTTGTATTTCCAAACGGCTACATTAATGTAAACAACCAATTGGTTTTTGTGCTTCATTTGAACCTGTGTATGATCTTGCGAGTTGGTCCTAATTTCATTTGGAAAATGGTATTGAAAAGTCTTAAAATGTCTTAATTTTGACTTGCTAAAACCTGTAAACGCTGCGAGTTGGTCTTAATTTTATTTGGAACATGGTATTGAAAAGTCTTAAAATGTCTTAAGTTTGACTTGGTCAAACCTGTAGACACCCTATTCTTGAAGGTGCACTGTGTAGGATGGTGGCCAGAGTAGGTTTTGCAACTATGCTGCTAATTGAAGCTGTGCTGTCTACTGTCAACTTTGATCTTTTCATGAATATTTACTAGTGTGTGATCAATGTACTGTAAGTTTTGCAGCTAAAAATGGCTGACAATGGAGAAGATCCCCCTTTTCATGTATGTAAAATTGCTGGCTCTTAAATGGGATCTGGACCATAGTGACTCCTTTCAAAGAGTCGTTAAAAAAACTGGCTCTTTTGAATGGTTTTTAATTATTCATTCAGTGTTAAAAAGATAGCCTTTTTGACGCGAGGCCACAAGCACTGATCGCGGGCGGGAATCCGTACATTGGAAATAACCATAGACTTGTGTTTTTTCCCTCAAATTGAAGTACTCACGTGCAGGTCACATGCTTAAAACAAATGAAAAATTAACAAAAACATGGTATAGTGGCTCCCCCAGCTGTGATTCTGTTCCCATCGTTCACTTCTCTGAGCCATTCAAAAGAATCAATTCGTTACAACACTAACACTATAAGTATTGTGAAAATGGTAACATTTGTGAAAGGCCAGCATGAATTATGGAAATAAGCTACTAATAATTTAACACAGTGCACCTTTAAATACCTGAATATGGGTTTAGATAATGGCGGCAGCGAAGTGTGAACTTTCCTCTAAATTTTAATGTCAAAAACTTAAATCACTCTGTCATCATGGCAACTTCTATTCTCTATCAGCTCTTGACCTTTTCAGCCCTTTTCACCCACAGGACGCGCAATGCCATGGGTGGGTCAGTTACCTTCAAGACTGCGTTGACGGAGCGCCTGTCCATCATCAAGTGCTCTCGGGAACAAGTCAACAAGCTCATCACTGACCATCCTCCCCAGTTGACGCCAGGTATTAAGTAAGTTGATATAATGACATTTTTTTTATGTTAACCTGGATATCAAGGCACAACTACCTAGGCCTAATGGTTATGGATGCGGTCTCAACGTAGGTCGGTGTTCAGGTTTGAATACCACTCTGCCTCTAACTTCATCCATGACTAGAGATGCACAGGATCCAAGATCCGGTTCCGGATCCGGCAGGATAATAGGGTTTTTCACAGGATCCGGATCCGGCAGGATCTTAAGCAGTGGATCCTGTATCCGGCAGTTACTTAAAAATCAGGTTCTGAGGCATCTCTAGTTTTTACGTAGCCTAGGCTTTTCAGCCAGTCTTTCACAACCCCAATCGCTGCATGGAGTGAAAGAACTTTGGAAGCGGCCATTGAAGGCAGTGTGGCAGTAAGCCAATGAGTCTTAAAAAAAGTTTTAGTCAACGTAATAGAAAGGGTTCATGTGTGCGAGTAGACTATGTGTTTCAACCCTTTCGTAGGATCCGGTATCCGGTTCCGGATCCGGCAGGATCTTAAGCAGTGGATCCGGTATCCGGCAGGATCCTAAAAATCAGGATCCGGTACATCTCTAGCCATGACAAATGTAACACACTCGTGACCAGCACCTTCCACAGTCAGTGTGCAGCCATTAACAAGACTGATTTACTCTCAGTACCATTAATGTGACACTGTGTTGTTGTCTCCTCAGGGATCTTGTGGAGAGGCTACATGAGAGAAATGTGAAGGTCTTCCTTATCTCGGGCGGCTTTCGTTGTATTGTGGAGCATGTAGCCAGCCAGCTGGGAATACCACATGACCGCGTCTATGCAAACCGGCTCAAGTTCTACTTCAATGGTGAGAACACAGAATGTCCAGCCAATGTTTATTTTTGACCCTTATACTGTAGATTCTATTTTCAAGCTCAAAGATGATGCGCAGTAGCTTACCACTTGCCTGGTTAACACCAGACCTAATCACAAGTGAATTTAGGATTAACTGAAGTACATCATTAATTCCCCCCTTTTTACATCACACACCAGGTGTTGATGTGCCATTTTATAAACGCTAATGTGTGACATTCACACAGCTTTCTAGCTGTAGTGCATAATCGCAGAAATACACCAGCAGCGATCTGAGCGAGGCGAGCGACGGAAGTAATTGACTTTGTATTGAGACTAGAGCGATTTGCGCGACGAGCGCGACAGTTTGAAGTTGAAATCCTTTCAACTTTCTATGACGCGGTTCGGCGACAAGCCGCGACAGCCAATGACTGTATAGAGGTCAGTGACCACAGCCAATGGGAATGCTTGAATGCTTTGCCTTCTGCCTGTACGGACATACTCTGGTCTCCTCAATCGCTCGTATCGCTTGCTGCTGCACTCTGTCGCTTGAATCGCATCGCGCCTGGTCTATTCGCGCGGTAATGTCGTCTACCTTCACTGTTGCATCACCAACAGGGATGGCCTATGATGAGTTGAAAATGCGACTATGGACTAATCAAAGTGCTGTACGTGGGATTCAGCACCCAGTTAAAAACTGTCTTATCCACTTCTCAAGTTTTCTTGATGGATCCCCCTCTCAAATTTGATTCCCATCTTTTAGTGTTTAAATATTTACATGGTGAGGCCCCTTCCTATATTTATGACATGCTGCACTGCCCCTCGCACAGATTCCTTAGATCCACCGACAAAGGCCTTCTCCTAGTGCCCTGGTCCTGTCTTGTCAATAAAGGAGACAGAGCCTTCGCTGTGGTAGCTCCACGCCTCTGGAATGATTTGCCCCCCCAACATCAGACTCGCCCTCACTACTTCTACTTTTAAATCCAGACTAAAAACTTATTTTTATACTTTAGCATTTTTATACTTTAGCATTTGCTTCTTTATGCTGAAAATTGTTTATTATGCTGCTAAAACTGTTTTACTGTTTTGATTAACATTTTAGTTAGACAATGTACAGCACTTTGGTCAGTTTTACTGTTTTTAAATGTGCTTTATAAATAAAATTTACTTAATTACTACTAATCACTTTTGCATGGGTGTGTTGAGCTGGATAGGGATGAAGCAAGCATTAAATATTACACTGCTGAAGGCTGAATCATCTGTCTAACTGTGCAATGGATGAATAAAAACTGAAGAAAGAAGTGCGACCTATTCCCTGCATTGTGTTGAGTTGGATGAAATGGCTTAAGAATGGGAAGGTGTATTAGACTGATTGAAAGACTGTACCTTTAAGAGTTAACATGGCTCTGCTGGGCTTTTTCCCCCCAGGTGAATATGCTGGTTTTGATGAGACGCAGCCCACGGCTGAGTCGGGTGGTAAGGGCAGGGTGATCAGCATGCTGAAGAAGGAGCATGGCTTTGAGAAGGTGGTGATGATCGGCGACGGAGCCACGGACCTGGAGGCCTGTCCTCCTGCTGTGAGTAAACATTACACTGCATTGCATTTAGCAGAAGCTTTTATCCAAAGGGACGTACAAACAAGGGCTTAGTTAGCAGCAAACAATATTTGGGGGAAATGCAGCGTATACTAGCCAATCAGCTGGTAGCTCTTTGCACCATTGACCAATAGAATGGTGTGGACTGTTATTCCATGTTCTCCACAAACTAGAATAGAAGCATCTATTTATGCATCAGTCCTGTTTTAAAGTTAATCTGTTAAATAGACCTTCAGAATGCGCGGTAGGGAATGTTTCTGAATTTACTGTAAATGTAATTTATTTTCTTGAACGAAATGAAAGAATGTGCTCAAATCTTACTTTTCCATCTTTTTCTTTTAAACTTGTAAATGTAAAACATTGCAACTGGCAACATGCCAACAGTAGCAACAGGCTCCTTTAATGCGCACCATGTGACCACTCTATGTAAATTCCATGTTTTGGTTCTGCTCATCCAACTGTGATGGTGACCACTGTGTTCATTCAACCGTGCAGAGTGCCTTCATCGGTTTTGGTGGGAATGTTGTAAGGCCACAAGTGAAGGAAAGAAGCATATGGTACGTCACAAGCTTCGGAGAACTGCTGAAGGAACTGGAGAAGATTTAACTTCAACCTGGAACGAGCCGCGTTGATGCTCTCTCCGACATTCTTCACCCAAGTGCCGCGCTTGAACTGCATTGTACAGTAATTGTGCGTGTGCCTTTTTTTCCTAGAACTTTTTTCCCCCCATGCAGTTTTAGTGAGGTGTACCTTCTGTACGCATGAACTGTAATTGTTACAGAATTGAAAGCATTTTATATGACTCAAGTTTACATACGACAAAAGAGGCCTTCACCAGGCAGTGTTTTATAATGTAAATGTATAGATGATTATTTTAATTAAGCATTCCAGTGTTTTATGGTCACTGAGTACTCGGGTGTCCGACTGCACTTATGTGGTTTTTAGTCTGTTGTCTAACGAGAGGAATACTATTGTAGTGTTGCATCTGACTGTGCATTTCTTTGTCAAGGAATGTTTTTTTTTATTTTGTTACTGACACAATACAGAGAAAATAACACTCCTTTTAAAATGTCTCTTGTACTCATTTTTATACACATCCATAAGTGCACTTTCATTTTTTTTATACCATTCAGGGTTTATTGTACAATCACACCAGTACATGTACATAATGGTTTGTGCTGACTTGTGTCTTTTTTTGTTGAAATTCGTCTGATTTAAAAACAATTATAGGCATGCCACCAGCAACAACCACCTGCTTAATTTGACAGCTTAAATCTGAATTACAGTGCTCAGTCTGGGAATCGTAAAAGCATTTGAGGAGTCCATGGGAATATTGGCATGGTCACAAAACACAGAAACTGAGAAATTGTATTAACTCTGTGAATTTAAAATGCTTCTGGCGCAAAGATGTGCTCACTTCCTGACACTTACAGACTTCCTGTGCCTTCTTCCTGGTTGTGCGACTAAGCCTGTTAAACCCATGTACTCATCATTTATGATCAAAAAGTGACAAGCACAATTTCAACAACAGAAGAGAGAAAAAACAAACAGCAGCATCCTGAAACAACAATAAAGACAGCAATATCTTAATCCAGAGGAATATGTCATTTTTGTTTTTAATTTAAAGAAATCAAAGCCACTCATTCATCCACAATACATTATTCTCTGAAAACAAAAAGTAACAGGAGTTCATCCCTGAACCATGTGATAATAATATATGGACCTGAATGACAGACATTTTTGTAACGCTCACTTCCAGGGCTCTAAATTAACTTTTTTCATCACCAGCCAAAGTGGTACATGCTTATTTTACTAACCAAACATACTCTCACTAATGGGTCAAAGTAGTAAGTACGGTAAGCTGGTCTTTTCTACCAGACAAACTGAAATTTCACCAGCATTTGGCCGGGTTGGCTGGTGTTAATTTAGAGCCCTGCTCACTTCAGTTATTTGGTCAGTGCTTCTGATTTCGTAACAGCTGACACCACAGTTCTTCTACGCACAGGCCTGCTTATTTAACAGCCATCCACGTTCAATAATTTAATCTACAAACAGATAAATCCTATATACAGTAGTGTCCATTTGACACGAGGCTAGTTATTTCACGATGACTGTTGTTACCTGCCTTTTTTTAATTGTAATGGGCTGTCGCCTTCCATCACTTGTGCCCAAGTCGAGCATACTTAACCACTTACGTTATTTATGGCGTTCTGAAGATTTATTTGATATTTACATGTCATAAATATGAAATAAATACACAACTTAAGTAACTGCTCTTGAACATTTCAAACACATGATTTTGAAATGCTTTGGACAAAAACCATTTCATACGATGGGGTTTTCTATAGAGCTGACGTTCCTCCGCAACGCTCGGAGCATGACACGTTGGCCTTGGGGAAGCCTCAGTGCTTTGGTTTGTGCCATAAATAGACAAGGCTCTGACCCACTGACCAGATTTTTAATTGGACACCATGTGCCAAGAGTCACGTCTGGTCGCCTTACACATCAGGAGATTTTAATACTCGGGCTTAACAAGGTCCGCATACTGTTAGAAGCACGTTAACAATAAAGGGATGCATGATCTCCTGTTTTAAGTGGGATGGGGGATGGGTGGGGGCAAAGCTTTTTTAAGACTTTTTTTTTACTTAAGTACCTTCGTTGACCTTGTATAAGTAACACATTTTTTAAGTTTGCTGGTGCCAAACTTGGACACATAATTAAAAAAAAAATTAAGAACAAAAGATGTCAAATATTGGTCGGCGTTATGTTGGAAGAGAGGAGAGAAGACTTGACGGCAGTGTGTGTGTGTGTGAGAGAGAGAGATCCTAACTGGTCCAGACTTAAGCTTTTGGAGAGGGCTGTTGGCTGTTGGAGATTACTGCATTGGGGACGCCTTCATTGGGATCATGATCCTGGAATCCATGTGCTGAATCAGGGGAACTGGGGACAAAGGAGACACACATGCCATCATGTCATGGGGCCCTATGTGTTCAAGTGTCATGCCGTCACGCTACCATGGCCAAGTCAAAAACAATCATGCGAATGCGTACTGTAGCTCAAATTGCATTGTTCAAAGTCAGGGTTAGAGATGAATAAACATGGTAGATTGTTGTTTATAGAGTGAATGTAGAGTAAATGTTTCTCACTTCACTGTATTATTATACCATATAAATCATTTAATGTCTATAAAACTGACAGGAAAAGATATGCTTTCTCTGATACAAGGCTCTTTTCCACTGGCGGTTTTCTCGTAGACCTACAGCTCGACTCGGCCACCACTTTTTGCTTTTCGATTAGGCACGACACGGCTCAATTGTAAAGCAAAAAGTGGCAGCTGAGTCGAGTTGTGTCGAGCTGTAGGCCTACCAGAAAACCTGCGGTGGAAAAGAGGCAATAGATACCCTCTCACTATGTAATGAATATGTCAGCTGATTGGTTCCATTTATGTGTATGCCTAGTGGTATTCTGAGGGCAAGAATGGAAACAGTACAACAACACCAAGGCAACATAGTGCATGAAAGTTCTTGTGCACAACCCTTCAGTTGTGCAGGTGTAAGGCAGGAAAACTAGATCAATAAGAAAAGTTAATTAAACACAGCACACTGGATACTGTTCTTTTTTACTCGTTCGAAGACCGTAGATCGAAGAGCGAACCTGAAGATGCACTGGGCGAAACGCTTTGTTCGCTCCAGAAAGTACAGAGAAAAAAGAACAGTATCCACTGTGCAGTGTTAAATTAACTTTTCATATTGATCTAACACACATAGATTTACTGTGCAATATACAAGCAATACTGTGGCTCACCTGTGTAATACACCACCTCATCCCAACCTTCTTTGTTCCAGGCAGCATTTCTGGTGGCGTCTCGAGTCTGCAGATCTTTGTAGGCTGTGACACAAACATACAGGTGCCCGTGTGAGAATTAATTTCTGACATTCTTTTTTTTAATGTTTTTTTGGGGGGCATTTTAGCCTTTATTCAGATAGGCCGGTGAAAGAAGGACAGGAAATGAGTCTGGACAGAGTTGGGGAAGGATCTGCAAATGACCCGGGCAGGAATCGAACCCGGGTCGACTGCATAGTGGCCCAGTGTTAGGCTACTATTAGGCCATGGCGGCAGGGCCTGGCATGCTTTGTTTTGATTTAGATGTTTGATTACAGCAAGGCATGGGGGCAGCCGTGGTCTAATGGTTATCTTGGTATCAGAGGGTTGAGGTATCAGCATTATTTGAATCCTTGTCTAATCAGTAGGTATAATGCCTGAAGTGTCCTGCAGCAAGGCAGCTAACCCCACATTGTCCCAGAGACTGTCAACCAATACCCTGGTCCCTGTACCTCAATAATACGTTTCTTTGGATGAGAGCATCAGCTAAGAGTGACATGATGTAAAGATGTAATGAACAGCATACCCCACAGGTGATGCACCATGTACAGGTCTCCAATTTGAGAGAAGAAGCCTCCTACGGCCTCTTGGTTGTGTTGGCGATATCCAATGGCTCGAGCCCTGCAAGCAGAAAGGAAATATTCACACACACACACACACACACAAGACAATCCACAATACTTAAAAAAAATATTTTTTGGAGACTTTTTGTGTTTTTATTTGGCAGGAAAGTGAAGAGTAGTCAGGAAGAGACTGGGAGAGAAAGATGCGGTAGGATTGGGAAATAGTCCAGGCTGGATTCAAACCTCCGCTCCCCATGGGCAATTATGCCCTTATATGGCATGGGTTTACCATTTCAGTGAATCACTGCATCCCCCTAATTCAATAAGATTTTCTTCGTCAATTCCCAGTCCTTAAAAAAAGTGCAATTGTCATGATCTGATCTCTTGCCATTCAAAGCATGCTGGCTCCATCAATTCTCTGTTCATTTGATTAAGGGTTTGATTTGCCCATAATTGTACGGGGTCTTCTTCCCATGAAGATTAGAAAATGCAATTCACCTCCCTTTCACATTGTAGAGATTATTCACGTGTGTGATTTAAGACTACTATTGTCATTTTTTTGCGACTGAATCAATTTACGAGGATTATACAGACAATATATTGTCAAATCCCTCCATCCAAATTGCACCAGTCTTTCTTCAGGAGAGTAATCTTTTGGTACTTTATAGACCTTATGTAACTGAATAATCCAGGCAAGTGCACTCCTCCTTCAGATCTGTATAGATGCAATAACACAAGTCCAGATGGTGAGTAATGATGATGGTGCCTTCAGTACAGCTTACAAACTTTAATACAAACTATACTACAAAGCTGGTTCAGGATAAGTTAAGGTTAAGTTAGGAGGTAAATCATCTAATACATGAGCTTTTCTGAAGATCTTCTATTAGATGATTTTCCTTTTAACCTTAACTTATCCTGAACCAGCTTTGTAGTATAGGCCAAAGGGATCTAAATTTTTGTTTTCTCCTGGCTGCGCAACACTAGCTGCGCACAACTCAACCTCTGATTGTTGGAAACCGCTGTCGGTCAAAAAATTAGCTGACGTGGTTGGCTGCCAGTGTCTTGCCCCTCCTCACAACATCTTGTTTATAAACATGGTGAACCCATGTATAGACTGGCATTTCAAAACCATACGCCAAAAAGTGTTGGCCTTAATGCCTCTTTTTGCCTTTGCCTTTTTTGCCTTAAAAAAAATCACACACACATTTGATCCTGAGGGAACTTTCTTAATAAGGTCCTAAAAGACATGAACTGAAAATTAGATTTCATGGGCTCAAATGTAGGTTAAGTACAGATGAGTGAATTAAATATGATCAGATGGTCTTACCAGTAATTACCCCACTCTATCATGGTCCCAGGCTGCAGAGGAAGGAAGCAGAGAAGAAGAAAATTATGATGATGATGATGATGGCTATCTGACTATCATGCTACACAGCTGTAGGCCTGAACCTTTAACCCATTTTAGACTGATGCTGCATATACACTGTTTGACCTTTGGCGCCTGGGGTAACATATATGTTCACTGCATTCAGGCTGTGGGTATGTTAAAGCTGAATGAACACATTATAATGCATGATGTGGGTCCTTTTAAATGCACCTTATTTCATGTTTTTATGCGTTTCGGTGGCTGAGATATTTAAGATTTAATACGCAGAGGGCACCTTTTCCCAAAAAGGGCTTAGGCATTCAGCAGGCGTTTTATTGCAGGTGCTTTAGGCTAAAATGGGTTAGCACTTTTTGAAATAAGAAAAGGCCAAGCATGCGAAATATGTGTCTGTGTTTTATATGTTGTATATTGGTATATCTGACGCTGCATAATACTTGCACCCTTGATGAATGAAAACCTAAACACCCGTGCTGTGCGCCTCAGCATGGTTGCATCAGTGTGGATGAGTCATGTTGTGCTACTGCAGTGCAGCTAGCTGAGAGTGCCACAGATACCCACTCTCAGCCAGAAGACACGGGAGACTCTTAGCTTGTAGGTCATGAGAGGACACTTATGCCTCTTTTCCACTGCCGGTTTTCTGGTACCTACAGCTCCATAGAGTGCGACTTGGCCACCAATTTTTGCTCTTCGATTGAGCTATGGCGTGCCCAACTGAACAAGAAGTGGCGGCGGAGTCACACTGTGTCGAGCTGTAGGCCTACCAGAAAACCGGCAGTGGAAAAGAGGCAATAGGAGAGAGACTTTAGTCTTACTCTTTTGCTGATATGAGGTGACATACTCACTTCTATATTCGTAATGGGACCAAAGTGACCTTCAGCTGGTAGAATGTGAGGTACTCTTTGCAGTGTGTGTGTGTTTATTTTATTTTTTTTAATCTCCAAAGTGATTCCATTTTTCAGCATTTTGTACAGCACATTGTGACGCATAAACCGTATTTTAATGTTCCATATAGAGTACATTTTGTTGTGCACGTTTTTTTGCAATGTGGATCTAGTCTTTTCTACTCTACTCTGCTCAAATAGGCTGGTTTCTGTATCGTTTCTTTTATTCTTCTATTTTACAGCATGCAGGGCCGTGTAAACTGTGTTTAAACATACAATAAATAACACAGGTTTAGACTGTACAACATGAGGTATTCATTGTGAGCCTGAGGAAGAGATGTCCATTGTGAGCTACTCACTCTCAGCAGGTACAGTAGGACCCGAGCTTAAAGGACCAGTTCAGTCAATTTCAACATGCAGTTGTAATGCTCACACTACCCTGGAATTATCAGTACCTGAGATTTTTCTTCTTCTTCTTCAGCCTTTTCCGAGATCCTGGTCATTGTAATGGGGGCAGCGCTTTGTTTACATTTCAATTTTTTTTAAAAATGTATTCCCAAAAACATCCAAAAGGTTATACAACATCAGCAGACAACTAGCAAACAGCGGTACCTTTTGGGAAAATATTTGAAGTAGGCCTATGTTCATTTAAACAAAAATTTAAACAAACGCTGCCCCCATTAGAATAGCTCATATCTCGGAAAGGGCTTAGCCGAAAAATGTGGCATCACCGGGTACTGACCAGTCAAGGGTAGCGTGAGCAGCAGTGGCGGCTGGTAGTCTGTCAAACAGGGGAGGCTGTTCAATTACAATATGTCCAGAACGCAAAAAAAAAAAGGGGGGGGGGGTCAATTTTGACACACATCTTACATTGGTCCTGAGCCACATATGGCCTCACACACTAAAGGACTCTTGTTGAAACAAATTTGTTAATCATTAATCATTATCCCCCTTGTAGCCTATTCATAGGGAAATGTTTATTATTATTATTATTATTATTATTATTATTATTATTATAATTAGGCCTACCTCCGCCACATAATGATGTGATTGAGTTTGCCTTCGTTGTCTTTGTTCATTACTGGGTCCACGGCGTAATTTACCACTAGAGGTCGCAAAATCTTTAATTATTTACCAGACATTGCCAACACAGTAGGAAACAAAGGACTCGCCACTCACGGGACTTGGCAGTTAACCAGTTGATCAGACACCACGAAAGCTCAAAAGAAACGGTTGTTCTTCCCTACCTTTTTCACCAAGTCAATATTAGGCAGTGGTCTGCTCTGCTCCTTGATATTCATTTTCTCCTCATAAGGACGACTGGAATTCGCCAGAATTTAATCCACAATGCTTGGCATTTTGCATAGCTCTCTAGCGTTCTTGCAAGATAGCCCTAACGAAAAATAGGCAACTTCAACTTTTGAATTGGGAGATTAAAAAGGATAAGGACGTGCCACTATTAAGACTTTATTCGCAACACTAGGTTTACAAGAATATGTACACAAAACTGCAGTACACCGCAATGAATAGCTTCCCCACTGGTTACCACGACGAAACTTCTCAGTCAAATTAATAACATATCCGCATTTCGAAATGAAATCAACTACTGTATACTGACACGGGGTTCACCCAATCACAAGTCGGAGCTCCAGTCTCCGGCCCCTCCCCCCTCCTCTCTCCTCTCCATTCACCCCCAGTGAGGCTCAGTCTCAAAATCAAAAAAATTTCACGGCAATAGCCAATGACCGTTTAGCATTTTGCCATTGAAAAAGCTTACAATCCCACATGCCATTGAAGTCCATTGGGACTCGACTCGCTTGCGTTGTCATGAGCGGAAAAAAAACTCGTGCGAGCCTCGGGATCTTATAACAGATTGGTTTCATCTCTAAGTTGAGCACATGCATTTTATATGGAGCTGGGTCTGAAATAGCAATGTTATTAAGTCGTGTAAAGCATTAGTTTACATACTATTCTCCGTGATTTTGGACAGGAGGCGGCGCCTCCCTTGTACTCAATGAGGAATCGCCTCTAGTGAGCAGCATATTGAAATTGGCTGAACTGGTCCTTTAATGTAGATGTTTGGACCCACTCCGGGCAGGTGCTCTACTCTACTCTGCTCTATTGTATTGTACTCTACTGTATTGTACTCTACTCTACTACGGTATACTCAGATAGGGTCATTTGTTTCTATGTTGCTTCTTCTTATTTGAGATGTCCATTGTGAGCTACTCACTCTCAGCTGGTGGGGCTCGTAAATGTTTGGCCCCTCTCTGCACTGGGGCTCTAGTCTACTATAGTTTTCTCTACACTACTATACTCAGACAGGGTCATGTGTTTCTGCGTTGCTTCTTTTGATTTGAGATATTCATTGTGAGGAGAGCTACTCACTCTGAGCTGGTAGGACCTGAGCTCGTAGATGTTTGGCCCCTCTCTGGGCTGGGGTTCGTTCCAGAAGCTGAACTCCAGCAGCAGCTGGTTCCGGCGCGACAACAGCATCTTCCCTCGCTCCTTCCTGTACTCCATAAACTCCTACACGCAGGGCAGCCATGCAAGAGAAAACTACTGTATTAGACAATACTTTATATAGTGACTTCAAGAAACACTATGTAATAAACTCCTAAACATGGGGCAGCCATGCAAGAGAAAAACTATTGTATTAGACAATACTTTATATAGTGACTTAAAGAAACACTATGTAATAAACTCCTAAACATGGGGCAGCCATGCAAGAGAAAAACTATTGTATTAGACAATACTTTATATAGTGACTTAAAGAAACACTATGTAATAAACTCCAACACACAGGGGAGCTATGTAACAGGAAATTAGCAAATAACACCAGGAGTGAAGGCCAGTAATATTAGTACTTGAAAATTACATATCAATGAAACCTACAAGATCTGAGCTTTCCACTGAGACCAAATAGCTGCTGTTAGGTCAATATGTGTGTGTGAATAGGCGTTTTTCAAAGAGGTGGTGTGAAATTAACCTTTTATTCTCCATTTTTATATGTGTGGGGCCTGTATTTGATAGGACAGTTTGAGAGGAGACAGAACACGAGGTAAGGAGAGAGACGTGGGTTAGGGTGAGGAAATGACCCAAACTGGATTCGAACCTGGGTCCCCATGGGCATTTAATTGAGCCGGCATATGGTGTGGGTACATTAGTGTCCATCACCACAGCAGCTCCAACCCCCTCTCCCTCCAGTAGAGAGTGTAAATATAGGTCTGTTCCAATTCTGGTTAAGGCAACACTGTGCAACTTTTGGGAGCTTTCCTACAAAGCTCCCTCTACTGGTCATAAATGGATGTTCACTGCCAAATGTTCAGCAGGCAGGTCACAGGTGCAAGTCGGGTACAAGCCAGACTGCAATCAAGCCAGTTTTCCTCTATAGACCTCTAGGATGGATGTGATGATGTTCATTCATCCTATACTGTTTTGAGCCCTTTAACCTCCTACTGACTGCTGAAAATGAAAACCTCAGCAATGTTACCTATAGTAGATTTAATGGTGCGATACACTGGGTTCTAATGTTATCACCAGAGATGACAATCACAATGCACATTTTTAAGTTACAATCAATTAGTTTGTTTTGATTGTGCACCTCGTCTTAAGTGGGAGTGAAACCTCTAGAGCTCTAGGGGGGGGGGGGGTTAATTTGATTGCAGAGCCTGTTTTGAATTCTAAACAGGGGGTATTCCGCATTGCTCTCTGTTTTGCGGCTAACAGAACTGCCATAAATGCAATGGATCAACAGCTGACATGGCAGCATCTCACCTTGTTATTCTTCAGCTTGCTCATGACCTCTGTGAGGGCAGGGTATCCTCCTCGGTACCGCCACAAGTGAACTAAAGCAAAACAAACACACAACATGACTATTCACAGTATTCTCCACTTGATTTATTACCTCCGCCAGGAGGTTATGTGATCGCCCGATTTCTGTGTTATCATGTCTGTCCGTCTGTCCTTCTGTCGCTCTGTTCGTTCGCTGCTATTTCGTGGCCTGCCACAAGGTGGCCGAGGTGAATTGAGCAATGACAGGGCGCGCCTGTGAGGTGGATTGATGGACAGTGACCACACACAGCCAGAATGTATTACGCGCGGATTTGCTGTGCCTACATGGCTGCGTAGCCAATGCGTAGCCAATAGCACACCAAATGATATATAATAGCCGATATGCCGACAATATGGCACACATATCGTCGCCGAGTTTATTGTTCTCCGAGTGTTTGCCCTGTCAACCAAATCAGCGTTCGCGGAGCTAATTGATCTCCGAGTGTTTCCCTGAAGTTTACGAAGGTTGGAGATATTAACAACGGCAAACAGTGTTTAACAGTGAACAGACAGCGCCAAGGAGGGAAAGGTACACAGTTGGTTCTCTACATGAAAGTTTAAATAAAGTTGTGTGGCGACAGTCACCAGAAAGCCAAACAGAATGCACAGCGCGCGGATTTGCTGTGCCTGCATGGCTGAAGCCATAGGTGCGTATAGTCAATAAATAGCACCCAAACATAATGTAAATATGTAGGCTAATGGCATGCATATCGTCACAACTTTCGCGGAGTTAATTGTTCTCCGAGTGTTTTCCATGCCAACCAAATCAGCTTTCTCTCGCCTGTTGAAGTTTGTAGCCCACGGAGGGAGGGAAAAAATAGCCTAATAACGGTGAACAGTGATGTCACTGATATCAATGATGAACAGACAGCGCCAAGGAGGGAACGGTAGCCTATCCAGTTAATCAAAGCTTGTGTTTGACAGTGATACCAAATCGTTCTCAAAGGCCAAGGTGCCCCCGTAGTCATATCATTCACTATAGGCTATAGGCCTATTATGGATTGATATTAATAGCTGCGCTATTTAATGTTGTGGCAAAACAATTATGTGATGAAAGGCATAATGCTTCCAATCATCAAAATGTTTATAACACAATGAATGAACAATGACACCAGGCTACAGTATAGCGATGGGATACAATATTTTCCAAATTAGGTCCTATAGCCTATGGCATGACCAATCACATTTGCCAATCACACAATGGCAGGTGAACTAATACCAAAGCTAACCAGGTGAGGTGACATAAGCCTTAGCTAATAAAAGAGACACATAATTTGGTTAAAATTGAATGTTCACTTCTCTGAACACTGTAGGCCTAGCCTATAAATAGTCTAGGCATGCATGGATTACACCACAACATTTCACAAATATTACAACCAAATTCAGCTTCCTTGGCGGAGGTTTGCACTCTCTTTTTTTTTTGTTAAATCTTTTTATTTCAAAGGACACTCAAACACATTTTGTCTCTTTTGTTTGTACAGTTTCCAAGTCCTTTACAATTATTTCCCCATCCCCCCCCCACAAGGGATAGTCCGATACACATAACAAATCAGAAACACTGTTAACAATAATAAATAAATAAAAAGACAAAGAGATTAAGTAAAACAGAACATACATCCATACCTACACACACACACACACTCACTCGCGCACACACCCACATCCACACGCACATTCACACACACCCCTACACACAAGCACACAACCATTGAAAACATAAAAAAGTTGGGCTCAGTTTTAAGGAAAACAGAAAAAAAGAAAAAGAAATGTGGAGGGCATTGCTTTCAATCTCAATATGTACATATAATTAATAACCAACATAATATTTGTTATTATAATTATAATAATTATTATTATTTATTTATTTTAATGTGGAATACCTGTCAAGGCTTAGAATCTACCTGTTCAAATTGGTCAAACCAGAAATTATAGGACACCAGAGCTCATCAAATAGATGGCCTTTGTTATGTTTCACCAAGGTCATTTTCTCTAAAGGCAAGAAAGAAGATATTTGGTCCACAAAAGTCTTAAAAGATGGGGGTAGTGCATTCTTCCAAAATAAAAGTATACATTTCTTAGCAAAATAAGTAATCAAAATGAATATTCTTCTTTTAGACTGGTCTAAGAATAAGGCCTTTGTATCATTAAGTAAATATAGACTACTGGTAGGTTCGAACTGTCTATCTAAGACTACTTCAATAAATGAATGGATTGAGCCCCAGAAGTTTTTTAACAGGCTACAATCCTAAAACATATGTGTGAACGTCCCTTCGGTCTCATTACATCTTTGACACTTCGCTGAGATGTCTTTTGATATTTTGTGCATTTTTGAAGGTGTTAAGTAGGTTTTGTAGATAAATTTGAAATTTGCTTCTTTAATTTTATTACTAGTAAAGGGGAAATGGATATTATTACAAATATTTAACCATGCATTATCATCAAATATTTTCCCTATATCATTCTCCCATATCTTTCTCAACCCCACAAATGATGATGGGCCTTCTTTTGTCATAAGGTTGTAAAATATACTTATTTTCCCTTTTAAGGTTTCTGAAGAAAATAACAACTCCTCTATTTCCGATAATTCAAACCTCAATTGTCTTTCTTTCATAAATGTTGTGATAAGACTTCTTATTTGTATGTACTTAAAGAATAGCTCAAACTGTAGCTTTAAATCCATGAATGATTTAATCTTGAGCTATGTAACACATCTTTAAATTGTACTATACCAAGATTAGTCCATTGGCTTGTGTTGGATGAGGTAATTTGGGATCTAAGGTCTGGATTTAGAAATATAGGTGAGTGGACAGAGGTAACAAAAGATATTCCCATTTTCTTTCTACACTTTTTCCAAGTTTGTAAGGTATTAATGACAGTAAAACACTTATCTATGTTCTTAATTTTTCCAAAATTATTTATGTATATGAGGGAACTAAGGGTCAGTTTGCACTCTCTGAGTGCATTTCTAGTTATAATTATTTTACTCCCTTACAGTATACTCCACTTGACTTCGTCAAAATGTTTCAAGATCACTCTTGTTATAAAACACCATTCTGTTCAAGCCCTGATGTACAGTAGATGACTTTACAAAACAAAACTCAAATAGACACAAGTCATTTTAGACACCCAACGACTTGATTTTTGTAGATGATAAGTTAATCCACCACATAGGGTAACCTGAGATCAGGTGGAGACATACAGTACATCAGGTGAGCTGTTACATATGTGTAATATGTTATAGTTTGAACTTAATTAACCCCTTTGCACGAAGCCTACATCATAACCTTACTCTCACCAGAATTGTAATGACCAAGTATTGATCTATTACTTAACCCCTTAAGACACTACGCCTGTTATAAATGAGCTGTTACCAGAATGGCTATGACCAAGTCATAATGTATTAGTAAAGGCCCTGTGGACTGTCATAGGGGTGTAGTATTATGGTAGCTTTTTTTCAGTGACTGTTACAACGTCCCAGTGGCGGGACGGTGCCTGGTAAGAGGCTACGGCTCTCGGTCATGTCATAGCAATGTTGTTATGATGTTGTTGAGTCTTTTCAGCTATGTGTGAACGGGCCCACCGCCAGTGGGCCATCTGCGCAAAGAGGCTACACAAGGAGTTTGATCTGGTCTCCTTACCAGCCTGGTCCTGCTCCCCATACCAGGTATTCCAAGTTCCCACCAGTTCGCATGGGTAGTGCTTATCGGCATGAATGGATGGCAAAACCTCCTCACTGTGAAGACATGGGATACTTTCAAAATCGTCTCATCAGGGAAGTGAAGGAAACTCCAAAGTCAACATAACTCAATCATTGTGTAATCTAATTTCCAAGTGAACAGCAACATGAAGACAGTCAGCATTGCTTTAAATATTATGGAAGTTCAAAGTTTGTCAAGTTCAACATCGTTCAAGTTCAACATTTCAGTTGGAAACAGAGCATGAGTGTTTACGCACCAGAGTTGGTTGTAGTCCTCCAGGCACTCTGGTTTCACATTGTGAACTGTAGGAGGACAAATGCCATTAGATGTGGAAGACGTAATATTATTATCATCATCATCATCATCATCATCATCATTATTATTATTAGATGTGGAAGATGTGCCACTCCTATGCACACAACACAACCACATTTAATTATTGTTTAAAAAGAGGTATCTATGCACACAACACAACCACATTTAACAGTAGTTAAAAAAAGAGGTGCCCTCTGCACTCCTGTGGTTCACTAGCTGGGGCATCAAAGGGCGAGTAGTACTAACACAAGCCAGATTTTTCATGTAGAATAGAACAGAACAGGATAGAACAGGAAAAAAATATTATACAATGGAATACAACGTCTCTGTTGTCAAAGAGTATATGAGCTGTTCTGCTGAATATTCATTTATGAAAAAATGAATGTTGAGCATTCTATTCTATTCTATTCTATTCCATATTTTTTCCTGTTATATTCATCATAAAAACGTTTGATATTGTGGGACATTTTTGCATAAATGATAGTACCGTAGGTCAGATCGGGTTATAATAGGTGCATGGTGCCATCACAGGGCTGGGATAAGAATTACTTGCTGGCCACTCACACTGTATTTTGTATAGGTTATGGTCCTCCTTCTTGGACAGCAGGGTAGAGTGGGCATCCTTCCGCGGGTCGACTTTACGCACAAACAGTGACTTAAACCAGTTGTCCTCTCGCTGTCTATTGCTAGACGCGGACAATCCCCTGGAAGGAACAGGCACACAGGTGAAAGATGCAATAACATGGTTATAATAGTATGTTTATAACCAAAACACATAACATACGACCATTAAGGAAATGCATGCCAAAAAGGCAGAGTCATAACAGCAGCGTAACAACAAGGGGTACTAGAGGTGCTGACTGTCAACACCATTATTCTCACATCTCAATTAAGTACAGTAGACGCTGATAGCGTCGATAACACCTGCCTGTATTTAGAAACTAGGCATAGGATCGACAACTTCCTGTAAAATGCCTTGAGGACGCATCTTGTTACATTGTTACAACAGTTCCAAAACAAGGGATCTGTCATTGCAGAACACGCACTGGCGTACCTACACTGCTGCATAGCTCTACTCCTGATACACAAACCACAAAAAGACTTGTGTTTTTACAGGAAAGACCACAGACGGGTCCAACAATGCGCATTTCACCTGTTCTTTTTACCTATGTTGACATTAGGATGGTAGCTACATTTGTGACCTTGAGCAATAAGGGCTTTATTACCATCTAAATGCCACATGCTGTAGCCTACTGTCGCACTGTGTGCAAGTAGAATGTAAGCTATGGCAATGTCTTTGAAGCGACTCGTTACACTGTATGCAACAATGTATAATTTCTGCTAAACGGATACTAAACGGATACATAGCAGGAACCTTGTAACCAACTCAGTATCTTAGGCTACGTATTAGCATCAGCTAGAGACAGAAAGGAGCAAGACGATGCACACAGCGGGCATCTCTTCCCACAGTCGCGACAAAAACATTCACAGAAAACATTTCTCTCAGACAAAATAGTCACACCTGACCACTTCGACGACCTGTCCTTTCGTCCGGGCCTTGTTTGTAGCCTGATGCAGGCCATTGGCACACTTCTGAAGGACTCGAGCCGCCATCTTTCAATTGACAGCGCCGTTGAGTCCGCGGAGAACTCAGTTAAGCTCTTGGCAATGACATGCTTGGCCTGTAGAGGGTAGCAAGGAGCCATATCGAGCAAACCCATCTATTTAGTGTCTAGTGACGGCTGTGATAGCAAGACGGCACTGTCAGAAGAACCACAGACCTGGAGCTCTACTACATGGGTAAAAGTCTGTGGTCAGAACACACCCATATTAGGCAGAGGGCTTTCGTGCACATGTTGTAGATGTGTGTTGTAAAATCAAATTCCAAAATTGTTCAGTCCATGTTTGTGTTAAAAAATATTTCCCATAGGCTAACATTGACAGAATAATAATGTGATGGTTAGGTACGTGTCTATAACATTTCCTTACAAGTGGCTGGCCACTTCAAACACCAGTCGGAAAATATGTAGTGTTGCCATTTAATGCCATGTTTATATGCATTTGAATATTATTTTTTGTTTTTGCTGAATAACAAAATTCACACAAACCAAATATGGTCATTCAACAGATTTATTTATGACAATTATTGATCCAGAGGCAAATTAAAAAAGCCAAGCGTTGTATATAAAACACAGTGTGTTTGGGAGGTATCGTTCAACTAAAATACAAAATAAAAAAAACATAAATCCTCTTTACAATCAGGCATTTTAAGGAAAAAATGGCACCGATAAAACTATCAAACTATCGCCACGCTTCTCTCGGTGTGAGGCAGTCCGTTATGTGAATGCCACAGGTGCATCGACTCGCATGATCCAGCCGTCACCAGAAGCTGGCTGGGCTCAGTGGCGTTGACAAGGGTTGGTGATAAGTCCGTTGTGGGGCTGGACAGGGAACTGAAAAAGTCATAATCAAAGTTCTTGAAGGGATCGTCGTCCATGCCTCTCCGGGCCTTCTCGGGTCTGTCGGGGTGGTTCTTCAACTCCAGGATCAGCTCTATGGGCGTCTTCTGCAGGAGCTGGGAGTCGAAGGAGGTGCCGAAGAAGAACCGCTGCATCTTGAAGCGCTCCAGGCAGTGCAGACGCTGGCATGGGGACTTGCACAGCAGCTATGGGAGGGAAAGACACAGGGAGAGATATAGAGATATGAGAAAATATAAAATAATTAAAGGGGGAGAAGGTAGCTTCATCAGGCTGTCTTACTATCTTTTTTGTTCTTATAACACTGTGACATTTTGGGTCAGTGGACCCCTCCACACTATGTTTTTTGGTCCTGTTCTCAAGGTAAAAAGTAGGCTGTGTAGCTTTAAGAAGTCTGAGGCACAAGGGAAGAGACATTATACTGGAGTTAATCTGCCACCAGCCTGACCAGCAAACTCTTGTAAGTTATAACCAAACAGGCAAAATAGAACAAATGTACAAATAGCAGGATGTAACTGTGTTATTATGCTTATTAATACACAGCAAACTTATACTGGTAGTAGTATGAGAATATGGATATATGTGTTTTTTGCAATGCACACTATTCTTGCAAAGCAATAGCTTATAGGCCTACTGGAACAAATACAAGCTACTACAAGTGGATTGCAATACAAAATGTAATGGGGTTTTTATGGGGGGAAAGAAACTGATCAGCAAGCCAAATTAAAGTAAGTGAATGGAACACAAACCATTCAGAACAGAGCACTTTATCTTGTATTAAAATTACTGGGCATCCACTGTTAAATGCCGAAAAGATCAGCCTGTATCTGCACTCACATCTGTGAGGAGCAAGCACAGCGCTGGGCTGAAGGTCGCTGGCATGCTGTAGGATCCTCTCTGCACTCTTTCCAGCATCATATCATGGTTGGGCTCTGGAGCGATGGGGAACTGTGTATAAGGAGAACAGGAGTTAAGGGTCTTTTGAATGAAAAGGAAAGATTTTATTGCCATTGTACCAGTGGCGGAACAGCTGCACACAGGGCCCCAGGGCAAGACACTTATAGGGCCCCCTATACAGCTTGCCAATCTCACAATAGGGCCCCCACCACCAATACGGGAGGGCCCTGGGCCCAGGGGCAAGTGCCCTGCTCGCCCTCCCTATAGCTCCGCCCCTGCATTGTACTGGCACTCCACACTATGTAATACACCTCAAGTCCCATTTAGTTATATAGCTGAGAGGAGGAGGAGGAGGAGGAGGAGGAGGAGGAGGAGGAGGAGGAGGAGGAGGGAGGTGAGTTGAGTCTTTAATGTGACGTAAAAGCCCGACTGGGAAACTCCAACTCCCATTGTCATTATGATACAGCACTCAAGTGAACACTGCACACAACATAATTGCATTTATGCCTCATCCATGCAAGGGGGAGGGCACTCGAGGCACTCGGGCGAGTCGATGGTCGACCATTGGACTACAAGTCTGACGCTCAAACCGTTTACCCAGGACTGCTCTTTACTGTGTTATGAGAGAATGCATGTTTTCCCCTTACTGTAATCTTCGCCATCGTGTCACTTAACATGTTATAGAGTTCTCGTGAGGTAAAGCATGGGTGTCTTGAGTTAATCTGGGTGAAGGGTTAAAGGTAAAGATGGTCAAGAATGACCCGGTGACCAGGAGAGCAAGTAGATAGGGCATCCGTGGCCTAGTGATTGAGGAGATGGGCTTTAGATCAGAGGGTTACCAGTTCGAATCCCACCCTACTCACTCCCTATCTCACTCCATGGATGAGGTTCCCTTACGCAAGGCACCTAACTCCAAACAGCTCCAGAGACTATAACCAATACCCTGTAAAATTAACTGTAGTTCGTCAGCTAAGTGTAATGTAGTGATCTAGATTATCTCAGAATCTTATAATTCATGTATCTATAAAGAGAAAGAGTGTGCACATATCACAGCAGTGCAGATCTGTACACTGATAAACTCTCCCACGTTTTGGATGTGTTGTCCCTCATCAAAGGGTGGTAGGCCTATAATGCAAGGGCAACATGTTCGAAATGCCATGCTAATAAGTACACGTTTGGGAGAATTTATCAAGAGTGTTGACCTAATTATTTCATTTCAGCATAGTGTTTCTCTCATATGGATAACATAGACCATGAAAATAAGCTTCGAAAAGGTGATGGTAAATGCTTACACACCAGCCAAACTGCCAATTGCTGGTGGAATTTCAGTTTTCCTGGTAGAAAAGACCAACTTACAAGCCACCTTGATCTACGGGTATAGTGGATGTGTGTTTAGCAAAGTAAGATTAACATATTCTAGCCATTTTGGATGGTGATGAACGAAGTTAATTCAGAGCCCTGCTTATACGTACCTTTCCAGTAGCCAAGGCATATAACAGAATGCCAAGGGACCACCAATCAGCGGCGTGGTTGTAAGGACCTCCGCCCAGGACCTCCGGAGCTACCCAATGAAACATAAAGCAGAGTCAGCTCTACATGCTTACCATCCCTTAACACAGGGGTGTAAAACTCAAATTCACAGTGGGCTGAAACCAAAATATGGGATGACATTGCAGACTCAATATTTACGCTGGAATTGACAGCAGACAAATTGTACAGACACTCATTCCCTGCACAGTGCAGTACAGGACGGCAGTTCAGATGTGGCTGCACGGACAGTATTGTGTTATACTATGGGCCAACTGTAAGACACGTTTGAAATTATATCAAATGAAAAAAATTGCCCCCTAAGACCAGAGTTTGACATCCCTGCCATAACATGTAATGTTAGAGAAATGTTAAAAAAAAACACACACAACAGCAGGGACTCCTCTGAGACCAGGAGGACTTGCGGTGTTAATTCAACACATAGAGTCGAATTCACATCTTCTAGATTACATTTGGTCCTTAAGTATTCTCCAAGAGTTGAATCGACACTGCATTTCTTACTGTGTAGACACACAAACACACACACACGTACAACATGCATGCACAGCAAGGAGATTTCCCCTGTCTCTCTGTGAACCCGTGAGAGCCTACTAACCCATGTATTGGATTGTCCCACAGATGGTGTAAGCCCTTCCCCCACGCTCCAGGCGCCGAGACAGCCCAAAGTCAGCTAGGCGCAGGTGACCTGGTTCCAAACACAACACAAATACACCAACACCATTAGCCATCTCCAGCTCCACACAGTGCTGGGTAAGACCCACCCTATGGTGACTCTGTGGAATCCACCGCTATATAAATTCAATAATTAGCCTATAAGTAAAACAATGCATGAAAGGATTGCTGACTGCATTGCTCATGCCAAGCAAATAGCTTAAAATTCAGACAATTACATCCCAAGCAAATTATGTTTCTGTCTGATGTGACTTGTAAACTCACATAAATATCTTGATTGCCATTTCATAGCTTAATATTCGAAAAGCATTCTCATAGATTTTTCAATTCAGAGTATTTAGGTTGCATGACATGGTAGAATGGAAAATACCCAAAGCTGTCATAGCACTCCACTTGGGTAACATCCACCCAGTCATCATGACGTGATGGGTGTTGCAAGTCAGAAAATTACGAAAAATAGTAATTGTGGACTGCATCACAAATACACATGACTCACAGTTCAGGACAGGTGATTACAACACAATAAAGGCAGACTTGTCGTCTATTCAGCTGCAACTATTCAGCTAGTAGGTCTGATGCTTCCTTTACCATTACACATTCATACTCATAATCATATTCTCATAGATGTCTTGATGGAGAGTATTAGGTTAAATTAACTGTACATGGAAGAAAGGAAAATAAGAAAAGGTTTCATATCACTCCAATTTCTGTATAATTTTACCTTGGTCAGTCAAGAGAACATTCTCCATCTGTAAAAAAAAAAAAATATTGACACAAAATGAACAAATTAATGTTCATATAAATAAAATCGAACAATGATTGTATAAATTGAATTGAATAAAATAGTTAATAGTTAATAAGATTAAGATATACCTTCACATCTCTGTGCATGATGCCAAAATCATGTAAGAAACCTGAGGGGAACAAACAATGTTCAGTCTTCGAAGTGTTTCAGATAACATTTAACACATCATCATGTTTTCAGTGCGTGCAGCGATGGTAATTTCAGCATATTGAAAACTAACTGATTAGCATGTATACGTCATCTCAAAATTATTTCCTTAAGGCTTTATTGGACAGATACGGAATGATTTTTTACCCTAGTGGTGATCACCGCTGGACAGCGTATACGATAATCCTGCATATGATAATCACTCATGGCCAGAGATTTACCACCACACAGCACAAATACCATGTTACATAATCAAATACATTCAATCTATACAGAAAAAATAATAAATTAAATACAAAGCCTATGATGCGGACAACGTCAGCTCAAATGGAATAATAGATGACTGTGACTGTCCACTGTCCAGTCAAGCAGCAGTGCTCCATAAATTTTCCACGTGGCTTGGCCTTGTCTGTCCTGTCCTGGCCTGTCATGATCACCCGAGGGCACGGGGCAGGCCTGTCACTCTGGCTCTGGCTCTGGCTCTCTCTCAGTGTGATAACGTGTTCCGCACACTGGGCATGAGCCTGAGGAAGATCCCACTGGTGGATCGAAAAGTTGCCGTTTGTAATGAAATAAAATTGTTGTTTTTTTTTGGAGTTCATGTCTAGTGCGCGGACCACTTTTTGTTACACTGTTTACCAGTTTTGTCTGGCACCTGGATCATTGTGTTTTTGTGGATGTGCGCACCCCAACCTCCAAGCGTCTCTGGCTCTCACTCACCCAAGGCACAGCCCAGCTCCGCAGCGTACACCCGCACCTCTGCCTCCTTAAACCGCCCATTCAGAGTCCAATAGGTGTACAAGTCCCCGGTACTGCAGTAGTCGCACACTAAACAACACACGCACGCACGCACGCACGCACGCACGCACGCACGCACGCACGCACGCACGCACGCACGCACGCACGCACACACACACACACACACACACACACACACACACACACACACACACAATTTTAATATCTAAAATGGTAGACATGTTTAATCCTTGACACAGAGTCCAGGATAGAGTTACTGATTAAATAAGCACATTATATATTAGAACAGTGATTTGACTAAATGCATCATCATGTCCACTTCAGTGATTATAGCGTAATTGAGTGAAATTTCTTTCAAATAGTGATGACTTTACAAGCAAATCAAGAAGGGATGGAAGTCACAAACATCACGCAAGGAAAGACTTTCTCAAGGCACAAAGAGGCATTGGAAGATCCGGGTGACCACAGGTGCAGACTTGGTGTAAAAACACACAGACACTTCAGTGGGCAGAGGGAGAGGACCTTAAAACTGGGAAAAGGTAAGAGAGTGCAGAAAAGGAGCAAATCGGAAGAGAAGTGAAGGGATTGGAAGCACAAAACGGTGAAATAGTTTTCAATTAAAAAAGGTGTACATCTAAAAAATACTATTCAATCAGGCATGACACCCTCAAGCTGTGTCAAATCATGGTGTCAACAATTAAAGCAAAAAAACAACAAAAACGTTGGTGAGGGATTTCTGAGGACAAGCAGGGATAGCAATGGGTAGAGGGTAGAAGTGGCAAACTAAAAAAAACCTAGGGTGGTGGGTTCGGGTTTGGGCACTGGGGGTGGGCACACTACGCTGCTGCTGTGTCCCGAATGACTCACTAATAAAGAGGTGGCGATGAGTCTGCCAGCAGTCCAGGAGATTGTGGAGAAATGGATGTCTGACCTGCCTCTGCAAGTCAGCGATCAGCATGATGGAAAAAAATCAACCCAACAAACAAACAAACAAACATGGAATCAGCACTGTAATGGAATCTGAGCATGGAATGAATTTGACTCCCTTTTAGCATATTTGACTTCTGAGCAATGGAATGGATTTCGAGTCCCTTTAACATAATTGATGTGTGACTTTTGGAATGGATTTTGATGCTGTTTACATCTCTGTAGTCTCAGTTACAGGGCGGTATTCTGGTTTCAAATGGAATCTTGTCAGCATTCAGTTCAAATCAAGTTCCAGAATATTCCATTTACATGTGTGGAGGAGCGCTGTGGTAACGGAATATTCCTGGAATGCAGCCGCATTTGGAATGAATAAAAAGTTTACACGACTCGTGCGCAAACAGAATACTGTCAATATTCCATTTAATGTTGCAATACCGGTATTTCACATGTCCACTGCTTATAGACGAGGTTTGTGTTAGAAGCAAGTGGGCTTGAGAGCCAACAGACGAGTGAATGGATAAATGAGTGAATGAATGTGAGCTGGCTATTCGCACAATATCCATTTGCGGCCAAGCCAATAAGCCACCCAGCCAATCAGGTTAACAGCTTACCGGCCGGCAAGTGTGTTAAAGACCTACCTGAATGATGACCTCTTCTTTTGACTGCTCCAGAACACCTTGCTTTAGGATCTCTGACTTGGGTATGACCTGGACAACCATACAATTATACACAAGAAACAAACAATCACAAATACATTCACATAATTAGAAATACCATTTATAGCTTAATTCCATAACATCATGTAATCATCCGTATGACAATGCTATTATTCACCTTCACAGCATAAATCTTCTCCTCTGTACAATCTTTTACTTTCAGGATGGGCCCAAATGAGCCTTTAGCTATGAGTTCCAGTATCTGAGGAAAACACAACAGTGAGAAAGTGATTTAGCTGTATCAACACATGGCATCGTGAAAACAACAGTATCATGACAATAACGCATAAGCGTCTTTGAGGAAATACTAACTGTACAATGGACATTGTAGTATATGTAAATTAATAACCTGGTATCAGTGTTTCAACATAACCTTTTGACAGGTGAATGTTGTGTGAACTTCAAACAAACAACTGAAAATGGACCTGAATGTACGAGGCCAAACAATGTTTGAATAGAGGAGGGTTGGGGAATTTGAAGTCACCTGAAGGTTAACTTGTCCAGCTAAACTGCGGTGTGGAAACTCGGGCAGAAAGAGGGAGATGAACCCCGGGAGAGTCCACTCCATGCGAGGCCTCTCAGGGTCCAAGAGCAGAGACTCCGGGATGGGGGTCTGTTTGTCCTGCAGCATGCGCCTGGTGGGATGGCTGAGCGCGCCCAGGTGCCTGTTGCGCAGGACCCCCGTGATCGACAGCAACACCTGCCATCCCGGGAGGGTTGACCTGCTGTCCACAGATGGGCCCTGTTTCTGGATTAGAGCATGGCAGCACAACACACAGCAGGTCACTTGCATTGCTTAGTGAGTGAGATTCTTTAATCCATGTGAATGGCTGCGTCATGGTATTTTCTGAAATGCATCCCACTGGTGTAGCCAACACACCAATAATATAACTTGAAAAGTCAGTGTGGAACTGATAATAAAATTGTCCCTTGTCGACTGTATAATGGCAGTGAGTCCATGCACTCTGGCAGGGCTGCCCAAGCGTTGTAGAAGAGGATTAAGCCGTTCAGACGAAGCCAATGGAAATCAGTGCTGGTCAACAGAGCATCTTGCGTCACAGATTAAAGCCCACAACACAAAACACACCAAAAATAACCTACAATATTAGCTTGTTGCAAGGGTGTTATCATTATTTCAGAATAGTCCACGAATGTTGTCTACGGTACACGAAAGAGCACTACAATATCGTGTCTGACTGACAGGCAGGGACGTATAACAAGTGTAGCGCATCTTGACGTAGTAGCCTACTGTATCCAACTCACCTTGTTGTCTTTGCCGATGTTCGCACCCATTACATTGTTATGTTTGTAAAATGACAACTCAGCATCATAGGTATAATAATTATTGTCGGTTTGTGTCCCCCTGTTGATGGGATATCCTCTTCATCGTTACTTGTAGAGCGCACGTTCTCCTCGGCGGCGCCTCACAAGTCAGTCATTCGCCGCGCGCACAGGCGCGCGAGAAAACCATTACCTCGCACGGCTAAATGTAAATATCCTCACTGTTTCTATCAGTGGATCACAACAAATATTTAGTTACGACATCGTTACAATCCATCTACCCCCGTGGCTTGGCGAACTGATGGGGATGCTAACGGAGAAGACAAACAAGAGTCACTGTAAACCCCGCCCCGTTCATTAATAGGCCTAGCCTATCCAAACACCTCCCACGCACGCACTGTCCAGCCGCCGCCAAATCACAGAATTGTCTAAATACATGAGTACTTATCTGCGCCTAAATTTGGAGTTCGTATGAAAAGTGCATTTCAAGTAGCCTACAAACAGTTAAATCCTTCTATGTATTGCCAGCATATATGTATAGTCATAGATCTCAAACTTAATCCTTATAGCTTTAGGGAAAAAATGCGACGTCATCTCAAAACAACCGTTGATCCGTAGTTATGTCATCGCACACATAGACCACATACATCATCATTCTTAAGGGTATTGCGTGTAGCCATCTGTGATGTGACTGCGATTGACTCTGTGTCCATGAAAGGGACTGGCTTATGGATCTGGCGCCTCTAGTATAAACAGTGGCAGTGGATAAATCAAAATACATGTTATTATGGACTGTAGACTTAAGAGCTGAGCTGCAGCTGTATTATTAGGAACTCTGTTTTAACTAATCAATCAAATAATCAGGTCCAATGTAAATCCAACACACTAGGGAGACATATGACTGCTGTATTTTCTGCAGCAGCTACCTTGTGGTGGAAGATGTGGATTCATTGGATTGTGAGCCAGATTGGAAAACTCAAGTGGTCAAGAGCACTTGCAGAGAAAATAAGATGCTTCACATATCTTGTTGAAATATCTCAAGGTTTCATAATATGGAAATGGGCTTTGTGGTATCTTGTTGTTTTCTGTGAAGGTAGGGACCAAAAAAAAGGAGAGAACATTGTTACGAATATTCTATTTAGTTGATATGAGACCATCACATTTTACAGACATTTCAGTAATAAAATACTGAAGCTGTTAGCATGGTAATATTATCTTTATTGACAATTTCTATTAGATACACATGCACATCCTCAGGATCACCCTGAAGAATTTACATATTAAACTTGGTCAGTCATTTTTACAGTCCACAAGGATGAGCAAAGTAGTGATTTTTACTTTGTCATAAAACCATTTACTAGAGCAGTCAGTCAGTAGTAACAGCTTTCACTAATGACTGCCCACGTTCTGTTCACGTTAAACCACACCAACAGTGGTACAACAAATAAAATAATACACATGGTTACAAAAATATGTGAAAATACTTTTTTTTTTTTTGTAAAAAAAAGTGCCATTGTGTTAAAATTACAAAACATTACAATAACAGTTTTGCGTATTCATCTTATGCTTTTTATGAGGAACACCAAATGTGATCAAATCACATTACGACAGGACGCCATAAATAGAGCAAGAAACAGTAAAGCCTCATAATTTTTTTTTCTTTCCCCCATGTTCTGTTTTGGTACAGTATTGCACAGAGATATGCTGGTGACACAAAGCAGCCAACAATAAATGAATGAAATGTGAACCAAATAGAATTAATAAGTAACACTCCTTACAACAGCACTTTATACAGACACGACTATTCAAGATACCACGTCAATCATCAGATCATTCGTCGACTTCCCATCGATGACCCGAGAAGGCAAACCAGTATTTAGAAGTGATAGCAGGCCACATACACACATACAAGAACTTCTCAGAAACGTTTCAATAAAACATAAAAATGTCGTGTGGTATAGATGGAGCGTATTTCGAGTTGAGTATGACTCAAGCATTTAATTTTCTTTCTAACTATGTATTTTTTGTCTCCCGTACCAGCAGGAGATGATTTTAGAGCCAAAATACTCAAAACCGTAAAGAAAAAAACATGAGGATCACCGAGCTGTGCAATACAACGACCCGTCACTGATGTAGTTTTAAGATAACCGTTAGCTTTTAGGCTGCGCTTGTGCAGAAAGGTGTTGAAATGCAGTAGTGAGTATGGCACTCACGTCACACACACGAAGTAGACACTGACTGGCACGAACCCTTTAGTGAGATTGTGCTCTCTGACAGTTCAGCACAGCAGGTGCCCAGCCCAGCCTGGCACCTCCAGGGTGACGGCTATTAGGGCGGATGCGGAGGAGAGGGAGAGGGAGAGGGAGAGGGGGAGAGGGAGAGGGGGAGGGGGAGCGGTGGAGGGAGAGGTGGAGGGGGAGGGGGAGGGAGAGAGGGAGAGGGAGAGGTGGAGGGAGAAGGAGAGGGAGAGGAGGAGGGAGAGGGAGAGAAGGGGGGAGAGGGAGAGGGAGAGAGGGAGGGAGAGGGAGAGGGAGAGGGAAGGCAACATTGCACCAGGAATCTGAGATGTCCATAATCTCACCTGGAGGTAAAAAGGCAGCGTAGGTGCAGGATAAAGAGAGAGAGAGATAGAGAGAGAGCGAGAGAGAGAGCGAGAGAGAGAGAGAGAGAGAGAGCAAGAGAGCAAGAGTGAGGGGGGGAGAGAGAGAGAGGCAGGAGAAAGAACTGGTTTCCTCTCCGAGTTCTCTGAGACCCCTCTCTCAGCTCTTCCCCATAGTAGTCGTCATCATTGTAGGCCATCGTCCAACTTGAAGCCGCCCCGCGCTCAGTCCACCTCAGGCATCAGTGGTGTGGGTTGGAACAGCAGGCAGGGCAGTAGTAGCGGCCTATTGGCCAAGCTCCCTTATCTTCCTGGGGGGGGGGGGTGGATGGGAGGGGAAGGATGGAGGAGTGGTCATGATCTCTTGAGATCTGCGTCACCACCTGCTTCGCCATGACATACAGGCATGACTTTTTCAGAAAGGATGGAGAAGGCAAGGCTAGAAGGGAGTGGTGGTCTGTCAATGTGGCAAGCAGTTCTCCCCTTCGGACCTACTGTAAGTCACTAGACTTTCTCCACCAGGTTGGACATCCAGGAGTGGTGATGCTCCTTCCAGATCTGTGTCACTAGACCAGACCTGCTTTGCCATGACGTACAGCCATGACGTACAGCCATGACGCTTTCAGAAACGATGGAGAAGGCAAGGCTAGAAGGGAGTGGTGGTCTGTCAAGTGGCAGGCAGGCAGGTAAGTTCTCTCCTTAGGACCTAGGTCATCAGACCTCCTCCAAACAGGTTGGACATACTTTTCCAACCAGTTCAGAAGGGGATGGAGAGGGCAGACTAGAAGGAGTAGTGCTTGTTGGGAGACGGGTACCCCCTCACGACCTGGGTAACCACATACAGTACAGTACAGTCAGAGATGATTCTGTGCGATCTCGCATACAGCCAGGGCTTGTTCAGAGGTGATGGAGGAGGCAAGCACAGGGGCGTGGGTTGTAGTGGCGAGGACGTGGGTCACTAAACCTCCCTCAGCACGATCATACTCTCCCAGCTTGCTCAGAGGGGATGGAGGAGGCAAGTGGTTGTAGTGGTGACACCCCACCTCCTTCTTCGGCATTATATTACTCTGTCCTAACCTGTTCAGAGGCAATGAAAAGGGGTTTTGGTTGTATAGGGGTGAGACCTAGGGCTAAGCCCCATCTTAGGGCCTGTGTCATTTGCGGCGTCCGAAGATGCTCTTCTTGCCGCAGAGTACAGCCAGAGACTTTATGTTCTATATAATCTAATCTGACACCTCCCGAGGATCGGTCCTATTCCATCCTAACCTGATCAAAGTCGATGGAAAGGAAGTTTTGGTTGTGTTGAAGTGAGGCCTAGGGTTAAGCCCCATCTTAGGGCCTGTGTCATTTGTGACATCCGAAGAGGCTCTACTTGCCGGAAAATACAGGCAGAGACTTTATGTTCTATATACCCTCTACTTTGTCCTAACCTGATTAGAGGTGATGAAAGGAGGTTTTTGTTGTGGTGAAGAAGTGAGGCCTAGGGTTAAGCCCCACATCTTAGGGCCTGTGTCATTTGCGGCGTCCGAAGATGCTCTTCTTGCTGGAGCTCTTGTCGGAGCTGCTGAGGCCGATGAGCAGCCGTGCCTTCTCGTCCTCCTCCTGCTGCTGCAGGCTGCTGTCCGTCGTGCGGCCCTCCACCACCGCCTTGCCCCGCGACTCCGAGCCCGACGCCGGCTTCAGACGCAGCTTCTCCTTGATCATCTGCGGAGGGGAGCAGAGGAGAGAATTGAGGCCAAATCTCACAACTTTCAGCAAAAATGTCCTGTGTACTCAACTTCACCCTGTGCTAATGTACTTAAAAAAACACTTACCCTACTTAGCATCTGCACTTATTGGTGTGTATATTTCCTGTGCATTTTATATCTGCAAGTGATGTATGCTTCATATGGTTGTAGTGTTGTGTAATTTTTATTTTGTTTTATTTATCATGATGTTTCTTAGGCTACTTTTAACCAAATTTATGGTCCTTTTTAAACCCTGCACTTTATGGTTTGTCCCGAAATCTATTGTCTATATGTTGTTTACTTGCTGCACACTTAATTGCCCCTTTTGGGGAAAATAAAATTGAAACTTGAACTTGAACTTGAAGTGGAATGGGCCATCATTTCAGAAAAGTGTGGATGAGGACCGTTCGGGTATATTAAAGTGACCTGTTCGAAATATTGCCTTGCAACTGCTGCAAGCACATCTGCGCCTTTATTAAAGCAGAGGCTGCCTATCTGAGTGTCATCACACCTGGTAATAGCAAAAAAGATAAAGTCTGCAACACCAAGCTCCCCTTTCTTTTATTTAATGTGTAACATTTCAGGCAGCATGCCCTTCATCAGACACTATTACTGTATTTGACTACTAGTCCAGCACCAATTTTTGAGACGGATATGCTTGTTTTTTCTTTGTTAAACTCTCATCATACCTGAGCCACCAAGCTCCCGTTTTATTTAATGTTTCTCTTATTTATTGACAGCTATATGATGAAGCAAGTGCTGCCCTAAACGTTACACAGAATTGGGAGCATGGTGTTGCAGACTTTATTTTTTGCTGTTGTTTGGCTTTGGTAGACCAGCACCCATTTTTGACATGGATGTGCACGTTTTTTTTTCTTTGTTAAACTGTCTTCATACCTGAGCCACCAAGGCTTTCCGGCTGTCCCTCTTCACGGCCATGGCAAAGTCCAGCCAGGTCCACGTATTGTTATGGTACTCCAGACACGGCAGCACCAAGTTCAAGTCCTTCCAGTCCACACTGCTCTTCTCTCCCTGTCAGCAACACAAATATAAAGAAAGATGATTAAACACATTCTTGTCAGCAATAGGAAGAGGACAAATGTGACAAATCTTTCCAGTGTGTTAATCCATTGATGCCTAAAGCACCTGCAAAAAACACCTGCTGAATGCCTAAGCCCTTGTTGGGAGAGTTTCCCTCAGCCTGTAAAAACCTAAATATCTCAGCCTCTGATGTACATAAAAACATGAGATAAGTTGCATTTTAAACCCTAACACCCTCATCTTGCATTAGAATTTGTTCATTCAGCTGTAGCATAATCACATTTTTATTTTAAAAAAGCTAAAATCTCAAGAGCCTGAATGCAGCGTATATGTCGCTCCAGGCACCAAAGGTCAAACAACATATACGAGTCATCAGGTTAAAATGGGTAAATGATTTCAGGCAAGTGTGTAGTAATATGTACAGTATTTCTATCTCACCTTGTAGCTGACACAGAGAGGCACCTGTGGAATCTTGATGTAGATGAAAGAGTTGTTCATGGCTGCCCTCTCCTTCATCTTGTCAATGTCGTCCAATGTCGTCTGAGAGAAGCAAACCAATACCATTCCATCAATACCTGAAATCCTCCATGGCTGCTACGCATCACATTTCTTGGAAATAACTGCTATAAGTAAGTGACAGTATGACCTTATTTCTTATTGTTTCTATATTAAATCTACAGTTAACCTCTTGTCTTTGCATCATTGTCAGTCAGTGATATGAAGTTAATCAAAAAACATTCATGAGTTATGTGCACTTAAAAAGATTAGAACCCTTTTATGAATAAATAAAGTGATACAAATATGGTGAAGTAGTGTTGCTATATAGTATAAAATAAGACGTGATAGAGTGACTGCTTTGGCTGTTTTTGGAGTGTTCTGCTGAGGTGTCTTGCTGTGAAGGACATTCCGATACCTCAGGAGGTTTACGAAACGATCTCCTGACTCCCGCCGTGCGGTTGAGGCCCGGGCCACCTTTACTCGTGCCCAACCCCGCAATGGTATCTTCCGATAGCTGCCTTGGCTTGACCACAGGGATACCTGGGAATGGAGCAAACCATTTAACATTGGGAGCAGGTAGAGCGACTGCCCTAAAACAACACAGTCACACAATGACATACACACAAAATGTGATACGGACGCAACGCCATCGAGTGCTCTCGTCAATGTCAAAACGGAGAGAGGGTCTTTTTATAGCTAACCGCGGTTCACTGCTATGACATAACACGCATTAGGCAGGAATCCGATATTCCCAACAGGCAGACTAGCAGGGAGAAGAAATCAATGAAAAGCCTGGGAAAGAACATAACATGCCAGAAAACTGGAGGAGAGCGCAGAGGGCAAAGGAAAGGCACATTGGCCAGCAGTCGCCATCCACTGCCTAGCAGTGAAATAAACAGTAATGTAATACTTAACAGTAATACATAACACTAACAGTAGTAAAGATATTGTAGCCAAAGCCCAGAAGTCAAACTATCCAAACATATTCACAACCTAATATGACTACACTGCGGTGACCACTGAACCCATTCTAACCAGTTAAAGGATTCATCAATAAGTCAAAAATCTTTTCTCACTGTGTTATGTCACACCTTTCAGTGATCAATTGTCTCTCACTAACTGGACTGTACCCAAGTGATTTAATGGACAGGAATATGAAGTGTAACCAATACAAGTTTTCTATAGCGTGCGGCTGAATACACCCTTGGCACTAGAGGTTTTATATTTTTTGGGGGGTACATTAATGGAAAAAATATGTTCTACTGTATGTTTGGCACTATGCCATGACCCATTACTAGGGGTGTAAATAATTATCGAAATGTATCAATGCAACGATCCTACAGCCGATTACTGAATCAAAACGTATCGTATCGTGAGGTATTCTTAAGTATCGAAAATAATCAAATTGCTGGCCCCTGTCCAATGCATTTGCTCTGTAACATAATAGAAGGGGAAAAGTAATTGGAAAAAATCCAATCGTATCGTATCGTATCGTATCGAATTGAAAATAATAAAATCCCTGCTTTAAGAAATCGATACTGTATCGTACCGTCATGTAGGCTGTGATTTACACCCCTACCCATTACCACTTGTTTCTTTCCACTGACCTGTAGTGACCAGTCTGAACTTGTCCTCCTCATCCCCCACCTCCTCCTCCTCCACGTTGCGGCCAGGGAAGAAGAAACCCATCATGCGCTTGAAGAACTGATACATCAGCTGGATGGTGAGGGGCACCACATTCACCTGAGTAGGACAAACGCATTGCACTGATGATGCGGCACAGAACATACGAATAACCTCTAACACTACAGCATAATAACATAAATACTGCATAGTAGCAATATACCAGTACTGTATGATAGTGAAGTACTGAGGTGCAGTAGGCAATACACTAAATTGTATATAGTATAACTGTATTGTTAATCACCTCAAAGTGCTCCTTGACGGAGATCCCACCGACTGGGGGGCGGACCTTACTGAAGATGCGCAGAGCAAGCTGGCGTCCTGATTGGCAGGGACTCTGAGGACGCAGCACCACCTGCAACACCAATCAGAAGGAGAACCAATCAGAGGCAGACTTGGGATGGGTTCATCCAATTAGAAGCAGACTTGGTCTTGATGAATGACTGGTGTCATTTAAAAAAAAAAACATGCAAACTCCTTCCGAATGACTGTTCATTTCTGTAAATGCATTCACAGGGTATATAGTAAAGGTCAGATTAGACTTCTGCAACTGCGCTCATTAAAAGTCGCGTGGGAGTGGCCACGAACCAACATTGTATTCATGCATCTGCGAGTTCTGCGAGGTCTGAGGTCTCGTCGCGAGCCACATTTGATATTGCGCCATTACTTTCACTAGGGCCTAGTACATTGTAAGCACTGTGGTCAAAGCAATGTTGCTTTCTAGCCCGGTTAGCTAGGTATTTTCACACAAATTGCAAAGGCAATGCACTGGTATCATTATTTGACATACCCAGTCTGTTTTCACGAGCAGATAATGTAAGCATGTAAAGACAGTTGATTCTGCCGATGTGTGTTTACATTCGGTGGAGGAAGCTACGGTAGTAAAACCGCAGGCATTGTGCCACGAGTGTTCAACTGATGCATTGTTTGTTACTTAGCTTGTAGCTTCGTGTATTTACACACATTTACACACAAGGCATTAATATCGTTTTTAACAGAATACAGCTCTGCTCTCGCAAACTACTGGCATTGCGCTGCCACAACAACAGAACAAGGAAGTAGCGAGACGACCAATCATAGCGCCTTTTTGTCTGCGCCCTCCACGTCCGTCCGACGGATAGTTAGATTTTTTTTGAGGCGCTCGATGATGGGCGCAGAGGCTCTGCGTCCGAAGCATAAATCTAGCTTAAGACATCGGACTTTCCAAGAAGATGGGTCTGACTCTGCACACTTGAACATGTTTCGAGCGATGGACATGCTTTGAAGAATCTGACAGAGGAATTTAAACACCAACAATGGTCAAATAAATACCATCATGTGCTCAACAGTTCAGGTATACAAGCCATCTTCTTACAACAGCGGTGAATCATCACTCCTTCGACTACCTTTTCCTAAGTATGGTAATAAATATTTCAGTATGAGGCTGAACTTAGGAGAGGCACGGTTTAGACAACTCCAGGTCAACCCTTTACACCACAGGAACACGACAACATCAAGGAGAGCTTGTGATCATGACAATGGAACCATATGGCAGCATTCTGTGGTTGGATGGCTTTGGAAAATGGAGGGATGACAGTGGAGTAGAGGACATGACAATGAGTGAACCGTGAGGGTGATTCATGCAACGGTGATACATGATGTGAAACTGCTGAAACTGGAGAATGTGGACTGGACACACTCCATCAGATGCACGGGGACATGAAATGGGAGCGAGACCATGTGACGCCACACTGGGGAATATGATATGAAACCCTGGAGGAGGAGGAGGAGGAGGAGGGGGATGATGTCAGAGTATACTCAGCTCAGTTACCACTATACATACCCGCACGTGCTGCATGAGGAGAGCAGGTGAACAGGAGTGAATAACATGAAGATACTATTACAAAAAAACTCACCCACTTCCTTTTAGATTTACCACAACACTTTCTTTCGTTGTTTTCAAGTGTGAGCCACTTCCTTTTAGATTTACCACAACACTGTCTTTCACTGTTTCAAGTGTGAGCAAGTATATACTTTGTACATACGTACAAAAAATTTGTCAGATTATAATGAAATCTTGAAAGTATGAGATAAAAGACCTTACAGTTTTTCCCTCTAATTAATTTCATGTGCCGTACCTTATAGGCAGCATTGGGCAGCAGGTTGTTCATGGTGAACCAGCCCAGCTCCAGGAGATGTTCCGCCGTATCATCCGACTTGTTCAGCTGCAAAGGTCATAAGAGCAAATGGTAAGCACATCCCCCTGACACCTTCTCCTCTTACCCTTGGAACATCAAATGTACAAAAAGTGACGTCTGAATGTCTTTAAAAAGCTATGACCCTCCTCTTGCATTAGAATGTGCTCATTCAGCTCTAACAGACCCACATTTTTAATTTATAAAAATCTCAAATCTCATGAGTCTGAATGCTGCGTCTAGGTCCCTACAGGCGCCTAGATCAATGTAGCATATATGCAGCTTCCAGCCTCAATGGGTTAAACCACTGACAGATATACTCTATAGACAACGTTCTTCTATTGTATTCCATTCAACATTTTTGAAGCATCCACTCCGCGATTAATCTGTGAGGATTCTTACGCCTTAAAGGTCCGCAAGCTACCGTTTGCCCGAAACAGAGTAGACTCAGCGAGAATTGGCAAGGCGATGCATTGGCTCAAGTCTGCCATAGAAATGAATGGCAAGATGGCGGTTTTCGGGTCTAGTCCTACCCCCCTGAAGCTTCACTTCAGATTAGAACGTACGCTATCCCCTCTATTCAGCATCAATGGTTTAAAGGGGTATGCCACTATTTTGGGGCTTAATACAGTTAAAATTGTTGGCCAGGGTTTATAAAGGTGGTAAAGGTGAAAGTCAATGGATCCATGCACGGATCCATTGACTTTCACTAGCTTAGCGACATACTCCCTCTTTTAACTTGTCTTAAAGCAAGACAACGCTTAACATGAAAAATAAGACACTTTACCACCTTTATAAACCTCGGCCAACAATTTGAACTGTATTAAGCCCCAAAATAGTGGCATATCCCTTTAAACACAGTATTCATTCAGTGCCATTCATTCAGTGTTCACCTTGCTGTACATGAACCTCTGCAGCTCCAGCTCTGCGATGCCCAGCTGACCGTCCTCTTCGGTGAGGCACCAGCGCGCCTGGGCGAAGTAGATCTCCGTCCTCCGCACCACGCTCACGTCCTCGGGAGACTTGCGCAGCTCCAGCTTGTTGGCCCGCTGCAGCTGAAAGTCCTTAAAGCACCTGCGATGTGGAGACACATGCGTGAGGATATTTTGGAGATGGAGGAGACAGGTGCCAGGTATTAGTATGGGGAAATTATGGGGGAATTGAGCATATCTCAAAAACTAATATACGTTAGCAGCTTTGCAAAAAAGTGTATTTTTTGTCGAAAAAAAAAAAACATTAGACAAACTGAACATAGAGCTTTCAATACAACATACTTAATATAAAGAACAGGATACGGTCTGCAAAGATGTGTGTACAGTATGTATGTACGGTATATGTATAATGCATGTATGAGTGTATGAGTGTATGTATGTACTGTATGCATGTGTTTATACTAGGGCTGTAACGATACACTCAACTCACGATTCGGTTCATATCACGATTGTTGACCTACGGTTCGATACAGCGCATTTCACATTTTGTAACATACATTATAGAATAAAATTATGAATAAAAACTATGATAGATTATAGGTAGAATAGGTGGAGGCTACGAATAGTTTTAAAAAGTTGAAATATAAGAATAATGATGATGATTTCAAGCTTGGAAATACTATCACTTCATATCATGTGGTTGTTTTCTGGCCTGATGGGAAACTGAAAAATTCCCTCCATGTATCACGATACAGTATCATGACTCTGTGTATCCCGATTTCTCGGTTCGATACAATATTGTTACAGCCCTAGTTTCTACTGTACACTATGTGAGCCATAGTGTGTGCGTGTGGGCAGGTGACCTGATGAGGATGTTGAGCTCCTCGCTCTTCATCTGCAGGTCCGTCTTTTCCTGGTTCAGCTGGTTCTGCAGCTTCAGGTTGATGTCCGACAGCTCCCTCAACTCATCCTGTTGAGACTGGAGGAACATGGTCGGGTAGACAACAGGAGCAATTCAGTAGAGCGACCACAAATGTGTAGTATAAGTAGTATTAGTATTAGTAGTATTAGTAGAGTTAGTAGCATACTAGTATAACAACCATCTTCCAACAACTGACATGTGAAAGGGGAAAAAAATATTTTCACTGACGTGGAGACAGTCAGCATTTGGTATAGTAGAGTAGAGTTGAGTTGAGTATCATTTATTGATCCCGAGCGAAATTAAGGTGTCCAGTAGCATAGAAAACAGAATGAACAAGACATTACAACAATAAAAACAGAATTAATTAACAAGACATTACACACATCATTACACATATGTTAACATAGAGCACAGGCTTACAGACATTTAGTCAAAGTTAGACCCACCCTACACGCACGCACACACGCACGCACGCGCACGCGCACACGCACGCGCACGCACACACAGCTGGGCTGGAGACTACCATTGCATTGCATACCATTTACATTACACCAAGCTGACACTTTCTCTGAAGCGACTTATAGTACAATTACAGTATTTAGATACGGGGTATTGGTTACAGTCCGTGAAGCAATGTGGGCTGAGGTGGCTTTTGTCAAGGGCACTTCCGCCATGTATAGAGGTGTAGGGAGGACGGGTAAGGGTGGGATTCTAATCCTCATCCCTCTGATCTTAAGTCCACCCAAAGGTTGCAGGTTCGAGCCCCGCTCTGCCTGACTCCCATCTTTGTGTCCTTGAGCATGGCACTTAAAGCGATGGTTCGGAGTAGAATCGCCCTAATGCCATTTGAACCGTGACACCCATCCACCTTTACACCCGAAGTGTTTTCTGCCGCAGACTTACATCAACAGAGTTGCCGTGTTATTCGATGTTTATTCCGGTTAGCTTGACTCAAGCGCATATGGATACTGGGCACCGTCTCCAAACTTTCCCCACAAAAATAACATGTCATTACACCAAACTTCTGCAGTAGCACAAATATGGTCTGTACTCACGAAACGAAGCATTTGGAAGTTTGGAAATAGTCCAGGAGTTTAGTATTATCAACACAAGCTGAATAGCTTCTCTGCTGCTAAAGCTGTGCCAACGTTACTTCCGTCATATGAGACAAGCCCGTAAAAGTCTTCAACAAACTCCCAGACGAGAGTGTTAAAAAAGTTTTCATTGAATTGTGATTAAGGCTTATATTTTCAAGGCAATACTTAAAAGATATTTCAAATCTTACCTACTATCAATTAGACAAGGATTTTCGTTATCAATACTGATGCTGAATTCACTTTTCATTGTGCATATTATGAGCTTCGTTTAGGACTCTTACATGCTTGTCTTAGATGACGGAAGTAACGTTGGCGCAGCTTTAGCAGCAGAGAAGCTATTCGGCTTGTGTTGATAATAATAAACTCCTGGACTATTTCCAAACTTCCAAATGCTTCGTTTCGTGAGTACAGACCATATTTGTGCTACTGCAGAAGTTTGGTGTCATGACATGTTATTTTTGTGGGGAAAGTTTGGAGACGGTGCCCAGTATCCATATGCGCTTGAGTCAAGCTAACCGGAATAAACATCGAATAACACGGCAACTCTGTTGATGTAAGCCTGCGGCAGAAAACACCTCGGGTGTAAAGGTGGATGGGTGTCACGGTTCAAATGGCATTAGGGTGATTCTACTCCGAACCATCGCTTTAACCCCAAGTTGCTCCTGGTGGCAGGGTGGTGCCCTACGTGGCAGCCACGGCCACTGGTGTGTGAATGTGAGGCATATAATGTAAAGCGCTTTGAGTGCTTGAAGGAGTGTAAAGGCGCTATACAAATGCAGTCCATTTACCATTTGCCTCTCTAACAACTATGCTATAGTTGCCCAAGTGTTGCATGAGGTAAATTGAGTTTTCGTGTTGCCATGTTGCAAATACCAAAATACAACACAATTTCAATACACACGGCACGGGGGTGAACAGTGTGACCAAGGCCTTAAGGTCAGACAAAATACACAAATCTCAGTACTCTGATTACATACCAACTCAAAGGTCTCACGGGAAACATGTTTGCTTTATTGATTCTACCAATGAAGTGTACCAACACTTGTCGTCTGGCCTATAAGTAAGATTAGATAAGTAAGAGCTTTGGCTGGACACATGTCACTCTGTGTGGTAGAGTTTTGGTCTAGGCTCCTCACCCTGAAGAAGATCTGCTCCTCCAGGTGGTCTGATCTGGGCCCCGTGCTGGGCCATGTATTTACTAAACTCTATATACAGACTTCACTCAGGTTTCTTGATAACTTTTAAGGGTGCTGTCCCAAATGAATACTTAGAATCAAAGAAAAGGGGGTGCACCTTGCATCAATTTTTTCTTCTTTATTTTTGTGCACAGATGCGTTTCGGCGTGATGCCGAAACGCGTCTGTGCACAAAAATAAAGAAGAAAAAAATGATGCAAGATGTGCCCCCCTTTTCTTTGATTTTACTTAACTCTATGGCATGGTAAGGCATGTATGGTATTTGTGTTATGGTATAGAGATGTGTTGGTGATGTCCTGACCCTGGTGTCTTGTAGTAGATTTGCTTCTCCAGGTGTCTAATGTGGGCCACGTGCTGGACAATGTATTTACTAAACTCTATACGATATGGTATGTATAGTATTTGTGATCTATGATGTTGGAGTAGATCTGTTTCTCCATGTGTCTGATCTGGGCCACATACTGGGCCACGTATGTATTAAACTCCATGTATATTATAGTATAGTATAGTATGGTATGGTATGGTATGATGCAAGGTATATAGGTGTTGGTGATGTCCTGACCCTGATGTTGGAGTAGATCTGCTTCTCCAGGTATCTAATCTGGGCCACGTGCTGGGCCATATGTTTATTTACCTCTGTAGTATAGTATGATATTATATAGTATGATATAAAAAGGTATATAGGTGTTTGATGATTTCCTGACCCTGATGTTGGAGTAGATCTGCTTCTCCAGGTGTGTGATCTGGGCCACGTGCTGGGCCATATGTTTATTAAACTCTGTAGTATAGTATGATATTATATAGTATGATATAAAAAGGTATATAGGTGTTGGTGATTTCCTGACCCTGATGTTGGAGTAGATCTGCTTCTCCAGGTGTCTGATCTGGGCCACATACTGGGCCACGTATGTATTAAACTCCATGTATATTATTATAGTATAGTATAGTATGGTATGGTATGATACAAGGTATATAGGTGTTTGATGATTTCCTGACCCTGATGTTGGAGTAGATCTGCTTCTCCAGGTGCCTGATCTGGGCCACGTGCTGGCGTACGGCCTCCTGCAGGTGCAGGATGCTGCTGCGCTGCTCCTCGGGGTTGCTGGAGATCTCCAGCTGGAAACGCACACGCTGCTTCTTCTCACTGTGCTCCTGTAGGGGGCGACACAAGACAGAAAATTGTGTTCTGTTCTTCATCTCGAAATCACAGCAGCTTAAAACACAGTACAATCTGCTTTAAGTATCAAAGCCAAGTTGTGTGTACCCAGTGATGACCACACACTAAAGGGTCCTTTCTTTTTTCTTAATCTGCCTGATGTGCGACGTACAGCACTTTGAACAGTGTGAGGATAGACACACATACACACGCAAATACACACACACAAGCTGTCATTGGCACAAGATTGGTTGGCAAACGTGGGGAAGTGATAGGAAGTTATATAACAGGGCTGGGCCCATCCTTACTATGCCTTTAATCTGCCTCAACAGATATCCTTAGCCTGTGCTTTCCAGGATTTATTTACACGCCACCTTTTGAGAGCAGTGGCCGTTTAACCTTGAAGTGTTAAGCTGTATGCCGTTGGATTGACTGACCATCTAATTTCATGAGCATGTTCCATATAAAGTGAATCATGCTCACGTTGACCACTGGCTACTGACGACAGGCTAGGAGTTGCACAGATAACAAATAAAAGAAGGGATTATAGACGAATAGATTATATAGATTATACATTAATAACAGATTTTTTTCAGTGACCGACAGAATTCCAATTTCACATGTTGAACGTCAATTTTAATATCTGACGTGCTATGAGCGGACATATCCAGGGCCCTGAATTTACTTTTTTCCATCACCAGCCAAAATGGCTAGTAGATTTTAGTAGCAAAACACACTAACTAATGGGTCAAAAAGGTAGGTTGGTCTTTTCTACCTGCCAAACTGAGATTTCACCAGCATTTGGCCGGCTCGCTGGTGTTAACTTAGAGCCCTGGACGTTATCTATTCGATTACATGGCCAATGCCAGGCCTCATACTGACCTTGTGTTAGGCTCATACTGACCTTGCGTTTGGGCTCCACATGCAGCAGCAGGTTGTTGACGATGTCCAGGATCATGGCGTACTGCACTGGATTGGTGGAGATCTCCAGGTCGTGGTGGATCAGGGTGAACGTGTCCACAGCACCTACGGTACGGTAGGTCAGGAAGAGAGTGGCAATGCCCTCAGAACCATAATTTCATAACAACTGGCTTACAACCCATTTTGCTGTGTAAAGGCAACCGCAACTTTGGATGAAAATGTACTGGCACATGTTGAATGGCCAAAAATGTTGCGCTCATTTTGATATTTTGTGGTGAAAATAACCTCAGATTCACACTCTGGCGAGTCAATGTCTGTTCTGCCCTACAAAGCAAAAAGGCAGTAACTGCGCTGTTGTCAAAAATGAGTTACTATGACTTCAATGACATATATATCAAAACATTAATTTAAATAAAATGATTAATCTGCATAAAAGGTGGTAATATAAAGTAACAAAACTGCTGCATGTCAATAATCTCTCCAAAACTACTAAGACTGGATTGCAGTATCATTTTAAAGTCATTTTACTCAGTTTGGAGCTCTGTGCAGTTACTGCCTTTTTGCTTTGTAGGGCAGTGTTGCAGTTGCATTAAGGTCTATTGCTTTTTTGGATAAGTGTATTTCTACAACCATTTACATATCATAATTATATTCAATCGTCATTTGATTAATAAACTCAGACACATTATTATAAAAGAGACATTCATGACAAACTGTTAATTTGACAGGGGCCATGTACAGGACAACTCCAGTACCAGAGTTAGCTACAAAGCTAATTTGCATCTGTGGTTCAACTCTGTGAGAAGAGGCCCATTGAAGCCAGCCAGTAAGCGAGCGTGCCTCACCGGCCTGTTTGTTGAGCAGGTCCTCCTTCTCGTGGTGGTCGCGTATCTCGGGCGGCTTGATCTGCGTGGCCAGCTCGGGGTCGATGTCGTGACTGTAGCCGATGTAGTACATGCGGCAGCTACAGCGGGAGATGATGCGCTGCACCTGTGGGGTCTCCTGCACCTGCGACGGCTGGTTCCAGTCTGGGGAGCACAACACCACACACATCACACTTTAGTCAGGATCGCTGAAAAACTGTTATTTTCCCTCAGACATTAGAGGCAACCAAAAACAGAGACAGCACGAAAATACTGGAAATGGATGTATTGGAACACACACGCAGTGAAACAGGGAAGATGAACAACATATCAGACCTTTTACCATTTTACCATTGTTAAAAAAAAACACTTAATTCACTGGTATTGCTGGATTTTTTGCTTTTCTCCCAATAAAAAAACACTGACAAAACAACACTTTAATGTTGATACACTATTACAGGTGGATGTTTCATAAATATTCATGGGTTTATGTAATGATAAACCATACGCAATGATACTGAAAGAGTTTGCCATCAGCTATTTCAGTCAAGTCAAAAGCAGAAAACATTTCCCAAGTGAAGCTTTTGTGAGGAAGGTTCTTAGGAAGTTGTTTCTGCATTAATATTTTAAGAATAGAAGCTAAAGTGGACCTGTTCATGAGAGCTTGATGGTACAGGTACAAGGATGGGGGAGTCAGGTTACCCAACCAGAAACTCAGAAGGTTCCTTGAAAAAAGGATGAATCACCATTCAAGGTCTAAGAAAAGGTTCAGTTGCTTACAACTTAACGTTCTGACTGAAACGAATGAACGGAAATCTTCCGTTAGTAGATTTTTGCCTCTCGTTAACATATAAATTAATTAATGAATTAATTTTGAATTTGCGGAAGATATTACCAAGGGGAAGGAGGTAGGTGATGAAGAGGAGGGGCCCCAGAACAGAACCTTGAGGGACACCATTTTAGAATGCACATTTCAAAACATCCCATTCAGGGGGCTAAAACACACCTGCCCCGATGGAGCTTTTATTTTTTTACCCACATTTCGTGTTTACGCGTAAACAGATGAAAAAAAAATCCATGTTTTAAAATATCCGCAATTGCGCATATGTGTAACTGGGACCTTAGGCCTACCTGTGGTGGTGCTGACCATCCCTCCCACCGCCTGGCCACTCTCCATCAGCTCCAGCACGGAGTCCAGGTTCCTCTGGCGGTGCTCCTCAATGTTTTTCACCTGCACGCACGCACGCACGCACGCACGCACGCACGCACGCACGCACGCACGCACGCACGCACGCACGCACGCACGCACGCACGCACGCACGCACGCACGCACGCACGCACGCACGCACGCACGCACGCACGCACGCACGCACACACACACACACACACACACACACACACACACACACACACACACACACACACACACACACACACACACAAGAACCAGTTATAGAGGTCCAACAATTATGGAATGATGGTTGGTTGTTTAGCTGACCTATAAAATGGCAATATGACAGCTGTAACTGAAAATATAAGCTTGTAGGGGTAACACTTAATTTGAATGATTCACTACTACAGTGGATCTACCACATAGGTACAGTGTAATAACCAGTGTAACAATAACTTATTTAATAACATGTAATTACAGTGTAATACAATGTACCAACCCTAACCCTAGATGTAAGTACAAAATTGGTACATGGTGTTACACTGGTATTACATGGTGTTAAATATTGTTACACTGGTTATTACACTGCACATAATGTGGTAGATCCACCGTAATAGTGAACTATTAAAATAAAGTGCAACCGCTTGCCAGTATTCGTATTACAAACATTGGAGCACAAAAGGGTCATGTAATTTGATTTATACAGTAAGTATCTCCAATAAAAATGTAATTGAAAACAAAAACACATGACTGTGCATTCCCAATTCACAGAGCATCTTTCCTCAACGTACCTCCAGCCAGAGTTGCCAGTCCTCCTGTTCGGAGGGGTTGGACTCCATGGTGGCGAAGTACTGCATGCCATCCAGCAGGCAGGTCCAGGTGGTCTTCTGCTTCAGCGTGTCGTTGTACCAGGCCGGGTGGTGCTCGTTCTGCAGCAGCTGGGCTTTGGCCGCCGACACCAGGACGCAGCCGGCCGTCTCCGCACCGCGCAGCATCATCTAGGAGAACAGAGACAGTTTTTATCCAAAAGCAATCTACACACTTAATTTTGCACAGCTGACTTTTTAAAATCGGAATAATTTTTTACAGTATATATATATAGGTTTCTTTGTTGATTTTTAAGCACCGTGAGCATCTGCACTTTACGAATTGTGTTGTACCTGTACAATGACAATAAAGTTTCATTCATTCATTCATTCATTCATTCATTCAGAGGACAACACCTTTTGTTTACAGAAAACAAACTCACATACTGTACTGTATGCCTCTTTTCCACTGCCAGTTTTCTGGTAGGCCCACACAGCTCGATACAGCACATCTCGGCCGCCACTTTTTGCTTTACGATTGAGCTGTGTCGTGCCCATTCGAAAAGCAAGAAGTGTCGGCCGAGTTGCTCTGTGTCGAGCAGTAGGGCTACTACAAAATGGCAGTGGAAAAGAGGCATTAGTAATGCCAAGGCATACTTCCTTATATCTTTATCTTTGTGTACCTTTCTGTGTATGAAATGGGCTATACAAATAAATGTGACTTGACGTGACTTGAAGATGTCTACCTGGTCAGGTACAAGTATAAGGTATAAGTCAGGTACACTATAACCTTGTCGGTGCAAGGCAGAACTACAGTCATCTGGCCATAGTCCGGTTAGGGAAACTATACAAGCAGCTGTAAACTATGGGGGTAGACCATGGATATTCCTAACACTTTGGATCATAAAAAGTCAATAAAGGCAAGTGTCCTGTAATTGAATAATGTGCATTGACAATTTTGTTTTGGTGTTCAGTAAACCACAGCTCATTCTCATGAGTTTTTTAAAATTGACATTTTATTAAATTATCACTCGACAACACTTAGTTGCTTGGTGCCTGAGCCCTACCTGACCATTGACCAGCTCGATGAACCAGTTGCGGTTGTAGACGTCATCTGTTTGACAGGCAGCGATGCCACAGAGCTGGTCCACCACCCCCGAGTCCTCCTCCGAGAACACCACAAACTTATCAGTCTCCTCGATCAGCCTCTGCAGCATGGAGGGGCCTGAGGAGAAGGAAGAACATCCAGCTATTAATGAAGTTAAAACAGGAATGTTATTGCACTGACAATCTATGGCTAATACATAGTGGTGTGGATTGGCACTGCCCTCACGGTCCGATTCGATCACGATTCGGGAGGTAGCGATTCGATTCTATGCGATTCGATCCGATCCGATTCTATGCGATTCAATCTGATCCGATTCAATTCTACAATGCATTGCAATGCATTACATTTCTACTGAAAGCAAAGCAAATGTTTCATCAGTCATGATGAGGCAATACAAGTAGTCAGATACTGAGCAACACTATTATTGCCCGTTTTCTGTGTCAGTCTGGATCAGTCTGTATCAGTCTTGCAATGCTTTGAAGTACTTTTATTAGGGGCCAAGCAGCGAAGCTGGCGAAGGCCCCTACTGTTTTAGCTGGTTTTCTTCTTATTATTATTCTCTAGTCACCATTCTTCTCCTTAGCAAGTCTATGGCAGCCCATAGAATCGTACGTAGGAAAATGCTGTAAATCGGCACACACATTCGGGCTCGGCTCAGCATTACCCACAGCAATTTATAGGTCCCCAGCCCCAACGCTCTAGCGCCACCAATAGGTCAAAGTTGCAGGTACATTTCTGCTTGTAACTTTTGAACCGCTGGGCCAATTTTCAAAAACTTGGTATCCCTGGAATCCTTGAGTCAAGACGAATCCAACGCACCCTATGACGTCATTTTCCGCCAGGATAGTTTTCCCGCCATTTTGAATTTTGTAAAATTCAATAAAAGTGCTATTTTTTCCGCAATTTTTGACCAATTTGCCCGAAACTCGGTATATAGTATCTCTGGACTGACCTACACATGGGGTCTCAAGGAATATTGGATATCTTTTATCGTTTAGCCGTGACAGCCAATCAAAATTGTCGTAAACGTGGCAAAACAGGAAGTGAGGTCATATCTCAGCAACCGTTTGTCGAATTAGGCTGGGATTTTGTACACACATAGTAGTCCATCCAATGACCTACCACAAAAAAAATCAGAACCCCAGCTCAAACTCTGTAGCGCCACCAGCAGGTCAAAATTTTAGCTACATTTTTGCCTGTAGCTTTTAAACCATATGCACGATGTAAAATATATTATTATCACTAGAATCCTTGGGCCAAGCCGAATTCAACGCACTATATGAAGTTATGTCAACGCAGAAGGGAAATTCCGCCATTTTGAATTTTGTAAAATTCACTGTAAGTCCATGGTAGCCCATAGAACCATACATAGAAAAATGCTGTAAATTGGCACACATATTTGAGGCAGCATCAACATTACCCACAGCGAGTTATAGGTCCCCAGCCCCAATACTCTAGCGCCACCAGCAGGTGAAACTTGCAGGTACATTTCTGCTTGTAACTTTTGAACCGCTGGGCCAATTTTCATAAACCTGGTATCCCTGGAATCCTTGGGCCACGCCGAATCCAACGCACCATATGACGTAATTTTCTGTCTGGATGGTTTTCCCGCCATTTTGAATTTTGTAAAATTCAATAAAAATGCTATTTTTCCCGCAATTTTTGAACATATCGCCCGAAATTCGGTATATTGTATCTCTGTACTGAGGTTTGCATGGGGTCTCAAGGAATATTAGATATCTTAAATCCTTTAGCCGTGACAGCCAATCAAAATTGTCGTAAAAGTGGCAAAACAGGAAGTGAGGTCATGTCTCAGCAACCGTTTGTCGAATTAGGCTAGGATTTTTTACACACATAGTAGTCCATCCCATGACCTGCCACAAAGAAAATTATACCCCCAGCTCAAACTCTGTAGCGCCACCAACAGGTCAAATTTTTAGCTACAGTTTTGCCTGTAGCTTTTACACCGTATGCCTAATTTTGAAAATAATACTATCACTAGAATCCTTGGGCCAAGCCGAATCCAACGCACTATATGACTTCATGTCAACCGGAAGAAAAAAGTCTGCCATTTTGAATTTTGTGAAATTCAATAAAAATGCTACTTGTCCCACAATTTTGGTCAGAATGCCCTACAAAAGGGTACACTTCATCTTGGCACTGATTTTCTTTGGGGTATTCAAAGAATTTTTGATACCTCTTATCGTTTGAGGGTGACAGCCAATCAAAATTGTGGTAAAAGTGGTGAAACAGGAAGTGAGGTCATACCTCAGCAATCGTTTGTCAAATTCTGTTAGGATTTTTTGCACACATACTAGTCCTTCCCATGACCTCCCACAAAAAAATCCAGACCCCAAGCTCAAACTCTCTAGCGCCACCAACAGGTAACAGGAAATGAGCTCATATCTCGGCAGCTCTTCAACGGATTCAAACTAAACTTGGTTCATGTGATCACACTCCCCTCCGAGGAATGCACACCAACATTGCCAACATTTTGGGCCAAAGGGGGCGCTGCAGCTCCTTTTGTTGCCGTGGCGACTTTGGCAACTTTACTGCTTGGCCCCGCATTGCTGCTTGCAGCTATATTTGAATTTAACATTCGTTTGCTCCCGAAATATCCACGGAAGTAATTGAAACTTTTAAAAAATTCCCGGATCGATTCTGGAACTTGCCGCACTGAATTGGATCGTTCATGCCGAATTGATCATTGTTGACACCACTACTCATACATGTACATAGAATGCATCTTCTGGCTTTTTGTTGGTTTCAAGTCAGTGCATGTCCGTTGGTTATGGTCATGGCTGCACCTAAGTCTAGCCCTGTTTTAGGATAGGATATGATGGGATAAGATAACGGCGAGAAATTGAGAACTTGCATCTGAGCACAGCTTTGCATGCCCACTGTTCTCATAAATAAATCTGCACGTCAACTCAAAGCTACATGGCCTGAGGTGAAGCAGACATTTTTAAAACGGGTGAGTAGGAGGAGGAGCAGAGTGCCCCGAGGGCTTCATCCCAAATTAAAACTCTGGCAACCCACCAATCTTATGCCACATTACATCTGACCAGTTCTGCCTGAAAACAGGTGACAGCTGAACTCTTACTCAGTTCCAGTACACAACCACCCAACCCACACAACAGCTACGGGGTACACAATCCTGACCTCTGGTGCAACATTCAGATGTGCTCTTATAATGGCCAAAATAAAAAAAACACACATTGTCAAAATTTATTTCAGGGTTCCCACTCTCAGTCAGATGAGGGATTCTCTGATTTCTGCATGACCTTCCCTGACCAAAAATCTGCATATTTTGACCTTGACCCTTTCCTATACGCACTTCCGGAGGGGCTGCTGTCCTGCTGGCAGGAGGAGCTGGAGATGGAGGTGGAGGTGGGGTGAGTACCATGGTGAGCAAGAAGGTGGAGTTACAATACATTCGAATAAACCCAGGGGTGAAGCTATATAGGGGGAGCGATCAGTGCTTTTGCCCCTGAGCCCAGTGCCCTTTTGTATTAGTGTGTGTGTGTGTGTGTGGCCTATTATTTTACTTAAGTGTAATGTAATGCATAGGACTCTATGATTCTGATTAGTCCTTACCGACTGCTATGAAATTTGCTTCCACCACTATTTGGATCTGTAATGCTGCTCTACTGATGAGATCCAAATAAAAGTACTAAACTGTGTGTGTGTGTGTGTGTGCGTGTGTGTGTGTGTGTAGGAGGGGGTGGGGTTGTGTGTTTTTTAGCCACTCTACGCACCTCCGGAGGGGCTGCTGTCCTGTCGGCTGGTGGAGGTGGAGGGCAGGGTGAGGGTCATGGTGGGCGTGGAGGGGGCGGTGCTGGAGGAGTAGGTGGAGCCGCTCCTCTTCAGCTTCTTGGCCTGCAGCTGGGTGTCGATGCGCAGCCCCTTCAGAGCCTCCGTGGACAGGTTCCTCTTCAGCACCGCCGCCTTCTTGTAGCCGTCGTACAGGCCGAAGGCGATGTTCCTGGCGGTGCGCGACGAAACAAAAAGGAAGCAGGTGTCAGAGGCCACACTGAGTAGTTATTTTCATACAACTTCATACACTGTGGTTTGTCAACTCGTCGCGTCAAGTGTGCCGCCTTCTTGTAGCCGTCGTACAGGCTGAAGGCAATGTTCCTAGTTATTCGTGGGACATGACGCAAAGGTTATCAAGGATTTTTTTGTTTTTCAGCTTTGCCCCCTGGCCTACAAGTTTGGAAGCAAAATTGTTTCTCATGGAGAAAAAATTGACACAGGGCTCAACCTCTGAACTTGCTGCTTAGGGCAGTTACAGCCGGAAGAGGGTGGCCGATCCAAATCTGTGTCTATCACAGTGAACTCATTTCAACTACTGAGATGACATTGGCAAAATCATTTGAAGCTTGAAGAACGTAGTTGTTGTTTCCAGTGTCTAATAATGTTTTGTATGGTGCGTTAACTCAAAAACATACAGTACCCGTAATAACTCGCAAAACAGAGGCGCACGCAAAGGCTGATCTTCGTAAGGTTGGTATTTCGGGCCGTGTACAAACGGTCTACGTAGAGACACCTTACCCAGAGATTCTTTAAGTATATAGAGATATGCCAATGTAATAGGTTGCTATGGGCACCTAATATGACCAGGTTCCGGTCTGCCTAAAGGGGTGTGTCATAATACTCCTAGCATTGAATAGAACAGTCCTTAGGTCTGCCTAGGTCTGCCTAAAGGGGGATTCCCCCCCCCCTTTGCAATAACAGAACCCGGAAACAATGGGCCAATGGAACCTCTCTCTCTCTACTCGCTCTGCCTTACCTGTTGGTGGGAGTCCAGGAGGCCCTCAGGTCCACCAGGCACAGCTTGTGGGTGTACGGTGCGTTGCTCTCGTCTGTAGAACTCGGCTCCTACGGCAGGGGAAAGATGGCAGTCAGGATTGTCTGTTTTTAAGCAAAGCCGGGCCTGGCTTTGCACATTTGTAAGCTTCTGGTCAATTGTCAATTCCCTTGAGTAGTGTGAAGGCATAATAAGAGCAGGCTAATAGCACTTTTTAAAGCCTCAACCCAAAGAAGCACAACATTAGTAATGAACATTCAGTAATGGCTACAGGCAGGGCTCTAAATTAACTTTTTCCACCACCAGCCAATTTGGCTAGTGGACAATTTTTCTTTCCAGCCAAACAGAAGTTCAACTAGCCATTTTTTTTATCTCGTCAAAATAAACTATAAGTCAGGCTAGTTATTTTTTTTAAATTATGGTCATTTTGTTCAACTATTTCTGCAGCACAGATACACTATAGGCCTGCATACTATATGCCTACATAATAAGCATATTATAGGCTATATATTTTTTCATTATTTTTTAACTTCTGCTTTATTTTTTTACTTTCATTACTTAGGCCTAATCAATTTGATTAGTTTTTGTTCAATTCCCCTGAAAATAGCTGAATCACATCAAGCCACTCACATAACAGACCTTTAACATAGTAACCAAGCACACAGCCAAACACTACAAAACCTCACATACGCACACCCCAAGGAAGTAGAAGAGATAAAGAGGAAAAGGAGAGGAGAGAGGAGGGGCTCTTCGGTGGGAGGCTACGTCGTGACGCTAGTGTCCATGGGTAATGTAGGAAATCTCTCCGTCTAACGTTCGTCATAGCAGCGGTTTACCGTTCATACTTTACTGTACTCGGGCGCTACTAGCCAAATTGGCGGGTAGGTATTTTTTTCTACAAGCCAAAATTAATTTTCACCCGTGTTTGGCGGGTTGGCGTGTGTTAATTTAGAGCCCTGGCTACAGGTAAAAATAACAACATATTTTCAAATAATTAAAATGCGCTTGCCACAAGTGTCTCTACTGTACGTATGTTGGCATGTCGCATGTTGCTCACCTCCTCCATGCGGTTGCTCTGGCGCTGGTAGCTGAGGGAGGAGAGGCTGAGCAGGTGGGTCTTCTTGACCTGGGCGTTGATCTGGTGGTCGGCCGTCTCGTCCCAGGTGGAGGCCATCAGGTGCACGGTGACCAGCGACAGCTCGCTCACCATCTGGGTCACGCTCCACTCCGAGATCAGCCTCCTCATCACAGTACCAGCTACAGTACAGTGTACAGTACAGTACAGTACAGTACACACACAAACACACACACACACACACACACACACACACACACACACACACACACACACACACACACACACACACACACACACACACACACACACACACACACACACACACACACACACACACACACACACACACACACACACACACACACACACACAACTTCATTTAATCCCAGGTGAAAAACCCATATACTTAAAGTGTACTTTTTTTTGACCGTACTTAGTACAAAGTGTACTATTTTCGGCGATTTAAAGTGCGCTTCATTGCACTATTAGTGCGTTGAAGCACTACTAAAGCAGTACTTCAGCACACTTGCAGCATACTGAGGATGCTAAATTGGCACCGCTTTTAGACAACTTTAAGTGCACTACAAACATACTTTTGAAAGTATGCTCCAAACACGCTTTTCATGCATTCGTATGGCATTAATAGTGTGCTTGAGTACACTTCTATAACATTTTATTGTTACTAGAAGTACAATAAAAGTATATTAACTTCATGCTTCTTTGGACTACATTGGAACATTTTAAGTCTGTAAAAAGTATATCATATTAAGTATTGTAAATATATAACAGGTATGCTTGAAGTATATTTACAGTACACTCCCAAGTACAACGAATAATATAAATGTAATACTACAATCCATGCTGGTGTTCAGAGCTTGTACATTACACACAGCCACATGTCACAGTAGTGATACAGTATGCATGCCTAGCACGACTGACATTTACAATCATTGCATTGTTACAGAGATTTCAGATACACATTTCACTTTATTTCATTCTTGTTCCACCTTCCTGCAGTTGATCATTTGAATTGATCACTAATGGTGACCCTTGATTCTTTGTTTGAACAACTAGTTCCAACTTACCTCTCACCATAATATCATGGGAAGTGTGAGCCTATATATACCAGAACATATACATGACCATCATAATGACGGTGGGAACATGGCCATTTTTTGTGTACCACTTTAAAATGTTAAAACTCCTACAAGAAACGCAGAATATAACAATGAGTAATATTTTCATGCAAACCAAAGATATTCCTTAGAGGTAAATGGATTTCTGTTTGAGAAATTTAGCTCTAAGAAGTGCATTGCATGATGGTACATGCATGATTGTGCATGATGGGTAAATGAACATTGTGTAAGCACACTTTGAATATATTTGGGTGAAGTACAATCATGGTGCACTTAGAAAAAGTGTACTTGCAATATGTTAAAGCGATTTACTTTAAAGCGCACTATAGAAAATCACACTTCGAAGACATTTGGGTGAAGTGTAATCATATTGCACTTTAAAAAAGTACAATTGCAATATGTTATTAAAAAATACACTTTTAGTAAGTTCACTATTAGAACACTATTAGTATATTCCTCTAAATACACTTTAGCCAAACATCTTCGAAGTACACTTGAAATATGGTTCGCTAAGTGTACTTTCTTTGAGAGCAACTTAATTACATCTAATTTTAAGTACACTTTAAATAAGCACATTGTAAACATACATTTTCTTAGCACAAAAAGCATGAGTGCACTTTTAACATGCTAAGTACACTTCAGTCATGCTTTTATTGTACTAAATTGAACCACTTTTTCACCTGGAATGATTGGTACTTTATCACTCACTGTACTGTGAGTAAGTCAACAGTGACTTGAGGCAAACTTTGTAATTTTAACGTTGTTTGTGACCAAAAACATGTCATCACCAGAAGCAGAATTTCCAGAGGTAGAAATCCATTGGTAATTGACACACTCCTCAAAACTATGAGGTTACTGTGAGGTTATATATTCTATGGGTGGCAGCAAAGCAGATTCAAAAATTACCAGTAGAGCAGAGTGATATTTATGCAAGTCTAGTCGATGGATAACAGAGAAACGGCCACTGCTGATTGGCCAATTGTCAATATGTCACTATCAGTCTGAAAGCCTGATTTCTCCTGACTAATTTGATATAATCCACTTGGTTGTACACCCTTGTAGAGAGGCATGGCAGGGGCATTTGTGATAGGTGTGCAAGTAATCGGAAGTGATCAAACATAATAGTCACTTGCCGTATAAAGGGCTAAATAAAACACTGTAGCTTGAAAGAACTACTAGCTTTGCTTTGAAATGCATCTGAGTAAGAGGTACCGACTTCAACCCTTTGTTGAACTGATGTTTGCTTCATACATAAATGGATAAGACATGGCATAGTGTCTGACCCTGTGGGATGAGTCTCTGCGCCCCTCTGGTGAAGACGTGTCCCTTGGAGCACTCCACCTGGATGCCCCGCTGCTGTGCAAACGAGGCCCAGTAGTGCACCTGCAGGACACAGGAGACAAGAGAAAGGAGTGAGGCTCAATTCGAAACGGGAGGCAGTGACTCGATGACTCTCCTCCTACATAAACAGGTCACTGATCAGAGAGGTGAAGTTAGCTGATGAGGCAGCCGTTACGAACGGCACTAACGAGTGCGCTGCCTTGCGCATTCGATGTTAAGGCGATTCTATGGCGGGAGTTACGTTCATCACGTTAGCGCTTAGCTTACGCATGCCATTTGAACGTTGAATGATCGTCAGACGGCGGAATCGTAAAATAGGCTATAAATAGATCTAGCGACAGCATATTTAGATACTACAATGTTGATTTATCCATTTGATTTTCAATATCTACATACATAAGTGTCAGAATAAAGAGTATGATAAGGTAGTAGCTTGGGTAGTAGCCATGTTTGTTTTTCAGGTTTCCGGTTGAGGGGGAGGTGGCGCACAGCATGTTGGGTACCAAGGCAGCGAAGTCAGCATCTGATGCTGACCTCAAATATCCCCGTTACGCCCACAAATGCAGTCAACTGCCGAGGGAGGAAATAAAGCAATTTTTCGTTTCGATCCACACTTCATGACTCGATGTCCAGTTAGCTCACTGGAAGGACAGCTGCCTTCCCTGTTTCGAATTGAGCCTGAGACACCAACATGTGCAATGGAGGCCAACGAGCAGAGTGTGGCGTGGAACGTTAGTAAACCTCTCTCCTGAAGCCTCATACAGTATTGGTAGCGCTGGGCTATCAAAGTGGTCTTTTAGTCCCGTGGTATCGTGCTGTGACTTCCATTGATGTTGTGGCGAGTTCGAGACCCCGAGGGGGTAATACGTAGCGTAGACTGAAAATGGTCTAAATTACCGGTACACTTCTTTTATCTTGTGACAAAGCCTTATGGTTTAAATGTGTCCCGTATTAGAGACACTGCCATGCAAAATTTGTGGTAACTACAATACCCGACCTCACACCAAGGCTTTGAAGGTTTTTTCAGTTTCAATGTTGATGTTAGCCTGGTAAACCAGCGCCACCCGCTGGACGCAAAAGTTTTTCAGCTAGCGAGTGGGTCTGGCCTCGGATCTGAGAACGTTTGAACGCTGTGCCCTGAGTCAGGCAATGCGAATCACAACGCAGCAATTTGTTTTGAATCAAAGCTGGCGGGGTTTTGAGGGAGTGACGACAAACCTCGCAACACCATTGGGAAAGCACATCAACAGCAAAGATCGCCAATTGGTCAGAGCGCTGGCACGGTTTGAAAACACAACAGATTGTTCTCATCAGCAATCGTCCGAGGTAACATTCATCGCGGCCAGACTAAATTACTCCGGTCTCACATTTAGGCTGGTTTATCATATCAGGCTATGTTGATGTAGTTACTGCACTTTGCCTTTGCTAGGCGGGGTAGGAATGACCTAGCCTGATTATCATGGACTTTCAACTCTCTTCCAGACTTGGTCTGACCAAGAGCACAACAATTACCATACCCCAAACGGCTTGGTTGACCCGCCTCCCTTTGTTTGCTTATGGTTGTTTGCTTCCCTACAAAGTGGGGGGAGTTCTTCCGTTTTTTTTCCGTCGGGAACTCAGAAACGGTATTTGTATTGCTCTTGGCCTGACTGAGGTGCCTGACTGGCCTGACTGCTGAAGGTGTTCTGCTAATAGGAGGGCACAGCCTGGCTGGGACCCACCTGCAGCTGAGGGAAGGCGGAGGTGAAGGACATCTGCTTGTAGTGCTGGCCCAGCTTCTTGCGTATGGGCCGCAGGCTGTGGAAGAGCTTCCCCCGGCAGATGGGCCGCGACACGCTGGTCCACGTGGCCCAGAAGTTCTGCATCCAGCGCAGCGTGCTGCTGTATAGTAGGATACGGGGCTGACACGGCTCTGCGGACACACACAAACATGCACGTGCACACATACACACACACACACACGCACACACACACACAACACAACACAACACAAACACACACAGAAAGTCATACAAAGTTATACAACATACAACAACAAAAACATGTCATACAACAACATGCCCTCATTATACATTTCCTAAAATCAATCGCAAACTAGAGATACTCAACATGTGCCTATGTAAACATAACAAAACATCACTAAAGTTCAGACGAGAAGAAAGGAAGAAAGGGATTCTGACTGAGGAAACAACAGGTCGCCTAAACTTAAAATTTGATTGGCTCGTATAGAGTAAACTTGGCTTTTGGTTAATATGCCATCTTTTTCCACAAAGGTTAGACAGGGCCTGCACAACACAACAATTTTTTTCCGCGAGTGCAACTTTCTCAGTTAATGTGTGTAGAAAAGTTTAAAAGCTTGATTCCGCACAAATGCTTAAAATAATCTTCCACACTGGCACATTCCATTTGACAATCAGCCATCTTTAAAATGTGCCTTCATGGCCCTGCACTATCATGACGGGGACCCGGGTTCGATTCCATCCCGAGACACCGTAATTTCCCGATCCTCCCCCCGACCATCTCTCTCTCCCACTCACTTCCTGTCACCATCTCAAACTGTCCTATCAAATAAAGGTACAAAACCCCCCAAAAATACTTTTAAAAAAAGTGCCTTTATGTCATGGAAGCTCTTCTGACCTGTGCTGCTGGTGTGCTGGTTGAGGTCCATGGTGATGGAGAGGTTCAGGTTCTCAGAGCGGAACGCCCGGTAGGAGTCGTGCGATTGGCCGGAGGTGACGTCGGCCACGTTCTCCGCACAGCACAGCTGCACGGAGTGGTGGTCGTGAGGGTTGCCATGGCACAGCCACTGGAGGTCAAGTGTCATGCACAGATTGGGCATGTGCATGAAACAGATATCGTCATACCTGTGTATGAACAAAAAAAACATTAATTGAGCAAAATAAACCAGTAATAGTTATTCAGTGTACCGAAAGCAATAATAACCCTTACTGGTAGAAATAAGAGCCCTTTTTTTTAGAGAAACCAGTCAAGAGGGTCTTGCCGAAAAGAACGGTGTGCCAAACAGCTAATAGCAGATATTAAAGTGATACTGTCCCATTTTTGGAAATTACCTAATTTTACAACTCCCCTTGAGTTAAATAATAGGGTTTTACCGTTGTTCTGTACTTTCAACCGTTCTCTGGGTATGGCAGTGCAAATTTTACCTCCATGCTAGCAGTTAACATTAAGTCCTATGAGACCAGCTTGCGGCTAACTGGTCTCATAGGACTCAATGTTAACTGTTAGGAGGTAAAATGTGCACTGGAAGTACAGGAGAAGTAAAAGCCTATTATTTAACTCAAGGGGAGGTGTAAAATAAGCTTATTTCAAAAAATGGGACAGTATCACTTTAAGCTCATATCAAAATTTAATTAAGTTAAAAAAAAAATATTACTAACATAAATTAGTGGGCCAGAGTCTGCCCAAAAGATATAATGGACACAATACATTGGAACCAAGCATGCTTACTTGGAGGCCGTCCTAACGTTGACATCCAGGTCTCCCTTGAAGACAAACTGGCCAGGCTTCCAGTCATAGTTTAACTTCATCCACTCCCAGTGCATATTCTCCGTAGTGTTATAGGGATCCTACACAGGAAAGCAACCGGTCACATTTAGCTCTACATATTCTTGAAAAATGAACAGCAGGCCTTGACTGTGGCTCAAACAGCTAAAGCACTGTACTGTTATGCTGGTGACCTGGGTTTGATTACAGCCCAAGGCCATTTCCAAATCCTTCCATGTCTCTCTCTCACCCATTACACTCCTGTCTTAGAAGTCTTAGACCTTCATCAGGTAATATTTTTTTTAATCGTCCGACTAGTGACTCAGGGGTCATCTCCTACGGACCTGCCAGGTGAGGTTTGCGGAAAAAAACACAAGTTTAAAAACTCCAGGCATACGGTACCTCGGTGGCGAGCTGGTGGAGGTTGGCCTGCTCGATGTCCATTTGCCAGCGCCCGTGCATCAGCAGCCGACTCTTGTCCCACCAGGCCAGCGGGGGCGAGGGGTCGGCCGTGGGCTTGGTCAGCAGGTCCACCACCTGACCAATCAAGGTCCACGCCGGGTCCCAGCACGGGCCCCACACGATAGTGTACAGAGAGATGTCCGCTACAGGCAGCACATAAAAAAAGGCGAAACACATGTTTTACCCCACAGAGAAAATATGTAATATTTAACTATGTAATATGTAATATATAATTACACGTTATATGTATATTTAGACTACATATTATCAACACTAATCTGAATAAACCATCTGTTTGTCACTGGATTTTACGCAAATGCAAATGCATCCCAAATAGCAGAGGTTGAAATGCTAGATTAAGAAAATAAAAAGTCTGTCCTTCTGTCCTTCCAACCAATCCAAAACAAATGCTTTGAATTGATTGGAAGGACAGAAGGACTATCTGATACAATCTGGTACAGCTTTTCCTAATAAACATCAAATATCGATATGTGGCATGATTTTTAACTTGGCATGTTGACATGTTGCAGAGCACTGGCAACTCGATAAAATCAAGGCATGATAATGAACACTTTGAAAATGCAAATGTTCCATGCTTTCATCACTCACATTGGACGTCGTAGTAGAATTTGAGGGGTGGCATGTTGCGGAGCACGCTGACGTCCCCCCAGGGCTGTCCCAGCTGCACCAGCTGCTGTCGCCGCGCCCGCGGGTGGCCATCCTGCTCCGCGCCCACCAGACGCCCCCACAACGTCCAGTCCCGGATCTCAAACAGGTAGCGCGGGTAGTCACGGATACGCACTGTTAACACAAACACAAGAGAGGTTGCAGAAGAACAGAACCCATTCACTCATTCATTACTGAAAATGGTTGTCAGTTATTTGAAGAAAAAAAAACAGTTATTAGATTGCTTAGCTGCATTCTAATGTTAAGTCTGTGCTACAAACATAGTGCATCTCCGCAATTATCTATACATTTACAATGAAAGAATTCACAATACATTTACCGGTACAATGAATTAATCAATTGTGTAGCTACATCTTACATGAGCAACATTAAAATGTACATACACATACGTGCACTCCAAATGAAACCTCAAGAGGGATAAGATAATAACACGGGTGTAAAAATCAAATCAAAACTGCAGGGAGTGTTCTGGTGCACCCACCCAGGAAAGCGGAAAGCTTGAACCGCATGGCTCTGCACCACTGCACCGCCAGAGGCAGGCCGTCTCTGGGAAACGGGCTGACGGCGTCGATGTCCCTCAGCTGCTCGCGGACGCGCTCGGGCCCGTGCAGAGCCCTGTCGGCCAGCACGCCCAGCTCCAGGTCGGCCACGGTCCAGGTGAGTAGCGACTTGCGCATGGGCGTGTTGGCGTAGAGACGGCGCGAGCGCTGGATGTAGATCTCGATGTGCTTGCGCTCCAGCGAGGTGTACAGCTCCTCGATCTTGCGCGCGGGGAGCAGCTCGCCGTGCTGCTTGCGGAGCTCCGCCACCTTCAGAAACAAGTGATCAGTGAAAATGTGTCTATATACAGTAGCACATTATCATATCCAGTCATCACTCAATCTTCTTAAAACATGATCTGAAAAGTAACAATGAATTAAGAAAATATAACTATTTCAGTATTCATTTTTTTGTACATTTAACCATATATTTTACAAAGTAAACTTTTTTAGTGCTTTTTTGCCTTTATTTCGATAGGACAGTGAAGCAGAGAGAAGAGAGAGACAGGGAAGAGTGGGCAAAGGACCCCGGCTGGAATCGAACCCGGGTCAACCGTGTAGCAGACAAGTGCCTTACCGTTGCGCCATGGTATGGCCTTTACAAACTAAACTTAAATCATAAAGATCAACCCTTCACACAAACGAATCAAAGGGTAGATGTAAAATAAAACTGGATTTTCACCTTGCGGTCGAGTAGCTGCAGCCGCTTGGCGCTCTCCTTGTTCTCGTCCTTCATCAGCTCGTAGTTGTCGCGCAGCTTGATCTCGAACACGTCGTCCAGGAAGACGAAGGAGAACTGGCTGACGCGGATGAGCAGGTCTGGGGGAAGACGGTCCACCTGGGCACTACCACCACCCCCAACTTCACCGACAGCAGCAGCAGCAGAACTCGAGCTGGATTTGTGCAGGGTCTTGAGCCACTTCTGGATGCCGATGGCCTTGTCGAAGGTGTTGGAGAAGTTGTACTGGTAGGGGAACTCCACGCCCACTGTAGGGATGGTGAAGAGCCAGACGCGATTGGACGAGGTGGCCAGGAAGGGGAAGTGGTCGCGCTGGGCTCGCATCTCCTCCAGCTCCTCCAACACCTAGACGAGACCACAAGGTCAAAATCATTGTAATTATATTGCACATACACAGGACCGCTGCTAAGGTTTTTGAGACCCTAAGCATAACTGGTCAGGAGGCCCCCCTCATAATTAAATAATAATAATAATATAATTGTTTTTTTTTAGACAATCTCAATTTAGGAGGCCCCTATTTTGGGGGAAAGTGGTTGGTGCCCTAAGCACTCGGCTTACTCTGCTTGTGCCTAGCGACGGCCCTGCACATGATGCAAATACCAAAGCAGTTGGACAAAACATACTTCACAGACACAGACACGTTTTAGACACAAGAAAATAGTTATGAACAGACCTCTATGGCCTAATGTTTATGGAGTTGCTCTTTCAAATTCCATTATCATTCATGACTGAGATGCTCCTGGGCAAGGCACCTAACCCCGATTGCTCCAAGGTCTGAAACTAATACCCTGTACCTAAATCAATGTAAATTGCTATGGGGACCCCCTCGAAAATTAGATGTCCTATCTCAAGGGGCTATCCCCCTAAACAAAGAAAATTGAAATTGAAACTGGATAACGGCATCAACTATGCGTAATGTAATAACAAACAAGGAAATGCAGCAACATACAGCACAGTGCAATACTGTAGTATTTGAACGGTACGTCACCTGCATCTCGGCGCAGGAGAACGTGAAGATGTCATTGCCATCAAAGTTGAAGACCAGACGGGGGGTCTTGGCGTGGAGCGAGCCAGATGTTTTGGAGATGGACAACGCGTCAGCCTGCAGGACGATGAAGTTGGTCTCCCCGACGCAGGCGCTCAGCGAGGAACTCTTCAGCTCCACGCTAAGGTTCAGAGTCCTGCTCTTTGTAGGATGAATGGAGGAGTCTGTTGGTGTTGACGTCTCAGTCTTCTGGTCCTCCTCCGCCTCCTCCTCCACTGGATCCTTCCCTGTGAGAGGTCTAAGTGCTGAGGACAGAGCGCTCCAGGAGGCTTTGGTCTCTGTGACGTGGTGATACATGAACATGTGGTCTGAGGGCGTCCAGTGGACCGATAAGGCTTCGTTGACATGCATCTGAAATGGTAAAAAGATTATATTTAAAAGTTGTACAGCATTTCGTTTTGTTACATTGGATCTGTTGAAGCCAATCATGACAAAAGCTAGCATCACCATACGTGCTCTCAAAGGTCAACAAAGAAATTCACTGTGTGCATTCCTTCCAAACACTGTTTAGACCAGAATTGAATAGGTATTTTTTGGAAATGGGTCAATGACATTTTAGTAATAGCGAACATTTTTTTCCCGAGTGGATTACCTAAGAAGCACGTTCATTGCAAAATATTGATTACCGGTCCGATTTACTAATTGATATATGGGCATGTGGTTGCACCACCAACTGTCTGATCCCCAAAAAACACCAATGACCCAAATACAGCTAAAACGTCTTCATGCTCTAAAAAGAAATTTTAAAACTCTAAAAAGAGTTCTTTGTTTACTTTTAAGACCAACTCCAGTTGTGTGAATGACATTCTTCAGACACAGTACTAAGTGCTATACTGAGTGCAGTATAGCATCAATAACTTCAATGTTCCACTTGCACACAAAAACAGATGTAAGAAATCCTTCATCCGCTCAGCTGTAGCCCTACTCAAAAGATGAACAATGACCAGCCACAGCATACACGTATTATCTTGTCTTTTTTGTCCTGTTTTGTCAAGTCTTGTCTAATGTCTGTGAGAATGACTGAAAACATGCCAAAGACAATTTTCTGTTGCATCTATAACAGACAATAAAGTTCTATCTCCTAATCTAATACTGAGTGCAGTATAATACCTCCAGGCTGTGTGTGCTGGGCTGGTAGGAGGAGGCCAGGGAAGTGAGGCTGAGGATGGGGTTGAGGGTGTCCGTGGCTGGGCAGCAGGCCTCCATGCTCTCCGTGATCACCTTCACCACAGACAGGGCCAGGCCCTGCACCTCCACCCGCGAGCTCTCCCCTCCGCCCTCCGCATGCACTGAGTCCACCCTCAACGCCACAGCACCTGCGGGAGCCAAGAAGAGGAAGGCCAGAATCAGAGAAGCGATTGAAGAGTTTTGTTACAAAATGACGCAAGTGTCATTTTTTTACTTTTGGATTTTATTTTTGGAAATGACTTCTCAGATGTTCTATCATCTATGTGTGAATTCTTGCCATTCAAATATTTTGAGAACATACTTTTTAAACCTATATAAAATGCATTTTGCAATGTAATACAATGACCAATACAAAGTGTCAATTTCCGAACCGGTTCCAAAATGGATATACATCATTTTACCACAAAGATCTTCAATTGTGCACTGTTCAACTCAGGAATTCCCCTAGATGTATAACATTCATTATGTATAACTGTTAAAGGGACACTGTGTGAGATGTTTAGTTGTTTATTTCCAGAATTCATGCTGCCCATTCACTAATGTTACCTTTTTCATGAATACTTACCACCAGCATCAAATTCTAAGTATTCATTATGACTGGAAAAATTGCACTTTTCATACATGAAAAGGGGGATCTTCTCCATGGTCCGCCATTTTGAATTTCCAAAAATAGCCATTTTTAGCTGCAAAAATGACTCTACTTGAACCATACTAGAACATATTTATTTATTACTTAGTAAACCTTCATGTAAACATCAAATTTGGCAATAGGCAGCCCAGTTTCAGTGAGCAGCATAGTTGCAGTACCTTTTCTGACCATTTCCTGCACAGTGTCCCTTTAAACAAAGTCTTGAGCTTTTCTTTTTTTCAGACATGTAAAAGTTAATATTGTAAAGAACGGTCACATCTCCACAACATCAGCTGATTTTAAAGCAAGTCATGCATCAACATCCATGTGGCTCTGCATGTGAAGGCGGAAGCTACATCTAAATGATAACACTTTTACAAGACTGGAACAAAAGGAAAGCTTAAAGACTTGATTACATAGTGCATGCAACTCCAATGTTTAAAAAAACCCAAAAAACATATAGAATAAAAAACAAGAGTTGCTTATACAGTTGCTTACACTGCTGATGAAGTAAGACTTCACAGTTGCTAGACTAACCAAGACACTTTATAAGACACAATTTGTTGGCTATCACCGGACATTGCCACCTCCACCTAGACACCATGTTTTAAAGTTATAGGAAGAACATTGGTAAAGTGAAATTGGTCATCAACACTTGTGTAGTTTTAGTGTTAATATGTTTGACAGGCAAACAAACAAACAGACAGACAAAACAACCCAGCAAACACCATCTTTTAAAATGTAGACCCAGAGATCCTAGTATACCACATGCTTTGTAGCACCCACCTGCTACATTGGAGAGCGTGAAGACGTTGGCATCATCCAGATTGACCTCCATGCTGAGGAGCAGAGGCGAGGGGGCGTTGGGGGGCGAAGGCACTGGGACGCTGGGGGCCTTGGGTGTGCCGTTGGGGGCGAAGAGGCACAGCAAGCGAGACAGGCAGAGGGCGCAGGTCTCAGATACCTCCACCTGGAGCCCCTTCAGACTGGACTCCACGCTCACGCTCCTCCCTGCTGATGATGCTGCTGCAGTGGGGGAGGTGGTGATGGAGGATGACTCCACCTCAGGCTCACCACAGCTGCCCTGTTATAACAATGCAGAGGAAATGTCAACACTCGAATACCATCATTGATGTTATACAGCTGCCTGCAACAGCAGTTCTAACCATTCGGGGACTCTAATGAATAGATTTGCTGGTATATTTTACTATGGCGAGGCTGACTGTTGGAGCCCCCGTAAAATTGATGGGGCCCTCTGGGTCCAAAGCCAAATGGGTATAAAAGAAGCAACTGTAGAATTTATTCTTCTCTAGACCCTAACATAGCCCTTCACCAATGGACATTGAATGGGCTGGTGTAGAGAAGGAAAATTAAAGGTGGGGTTGCAGGTATGACATCACGTTGGTGTGTCGAGGTGTGCCGTGTGATCCTAATGGCAAATGGAAATCCTATAATTACTTTATAAGCCACTATATCTTTTGTTGTGGTCCAAAAGAAAGTGACTTAGTTCTGTAAACCTTGTTGTTACCTCTACCGGAGGTGGCCACATAAAGCAATATTCCCTCTTAACCTAGTGGGTTACCTGCAGTGTGAGAGAGTCCAGGATGAGGGCCTCCCCCCACACGTGCTTCCCTGGTGGGTGCGGCGCCTGCTGGATGTGGGAGCCCTGACCCACACGCCACCAGAAGTGGTCCAGGGACACCGAGGCTCTCTGCTGCCCCCTGCTGCTGCTAGTGATGCTACTGCTCTCACCCTCTGCATCCTCCCCTGTCTCCAGCAGATGGCGCAGTTCTGCAAAAAAACACAACGCCGTTTCAGTCTCATACCAATAGCACTCAGCTTGAGGTTTCCCATGTTTCCCCAACTATCCATCAAAGTGCATTAGGCTTGGGTAAACTGTTCAGTGACTTTGTGGTACACCATGTCCCCCCAGAGGTACGAGAAGATTGATTCACACCCATTTTGGCTTCTGATTACACAAACGGGTCGACAAAGAGTGTGTTTGCAGTTTCACTCTCTTGTGACGAGAAGAAAATGAGCTTGGTTGATGTATAACTGAAAAACAAACTACTGTGCCAACCGGCCTGTATCTAATCTGGGTAAAGCCGAAAATAGACCGACTGTACTCTTGGGTTGTGATTTATCCTTTAGGAATGTCATTTTGGCTGCCTTTTCCCGCTCTTATCACCCTGCACCCAGTACGAATTTCGGCCAGTGGTAACACCTTGCTTCATGCAGCCGAGAATGTGGCCATGTGTTAAAATTAGTGCAAAATTAACTAAACAAACAGACACCTAATTGAAGAACAACAACAGATAAACTGTAGGTTCAGTCAGGGTTGAGTGATGTCTGTGTAGCCAAAACATCAGTTAATCTGAGATTATTCAATTAAAGTGTTTTGGCCCAAGGGCGAAGCTAGGAGGTGGCACAGGGTGGCCTGGATACGACACTGGTTTGGCCGTTTGTATGGCGGCCCAGTTGCAGCCAGTGAAAGGCTGAGCATTACTTCAATTGACTGTTACATTATTACATTACATTGTACTTAGCTGACGCTTTCATTTATTCAAAGTGATGGTTACAGTCCCTCAAGCAATGTGAGGTTAGGTGCCTTGCTTAAGGGCACTTCAGCCATGGATGGAGATGTACAGTAGGGAGAGGTCAGGGGGGATTCGAACCTGCAACCCCTAGATTGAAAGACCAACTCTCTAACCACTAGGCCACGGCTATTGTGTCCTTCTCTTGCTTCTGGGAAATACAGTACATGAAAGCATAATTGGCTCAAAGGCCCTCTTGGGTCTCCTATAAAATCCAACAGCACTTTTTTTCTGCATTGTGGTGAAAACAGTAAGTGTTGCGAGGATGCAGTTTGCACCAGCCTGTAAATTCTTCCGCCTTTTGTCTCATCAGAGCACCTCTACCATGGCCAGGAACGTGCAGCAATCGGAACAGCAGAAACCCGCAATAACATACAGTATGCTGCCCAGTGTGTGTGTGTGTGTGTGTGTGTGTGTGTGTGTGTGTGTGTGTGTCTGTGTCTCTGTGTGTGTGTGTGTGTGCGTGTGCGTGTGTGTGCGTGTGCGTGTGTGTGCGTGTGCGTGTGTGTATGTGTGTGTGTCTGCATTCTAAAGCTACGCATGTCTTCAACCTCTGCAGTGAGCTATGGACAGTTAAGTTTTCCACCTGGTCCCGGAATGTATTGCTGTAAGTATAACGTTAGCTTTCTGCACATGTTAGCCGGAGCTATCCACACTGCCATTTAACTACAGGCTGTAGCCAAGGTTTCAGCATCGTATACTGTTTTCCCCTGGCTGCGTGACTCTACTGCAGCTGCGCACAACTCAACCTCTGATTGTTGGAAACTGCTGTCGGTCAAAAAAATAGCTCATGTGGTTGGCTGCCAGTGTCTTGCCCCTCCTCAAAATATTGTGTTTGCAAACATGACGAACCCATGCATGTGACAAATAAACTAGCGGTACTCGTCCTCTTAATAGGTAATTTACCTGCACTGGTGGATAAGAAGCCCAGAGCAAAGGGCGGCGTGTCCCCCAGCTGTACTGATACGTTTACGTTGGACACCGAGCAGCTGACGAGAACCGGAGCATCAAGATGGGGGAAGCGCCTGCAAGGGGTAGGGGCACAACAGACATGTAAACATACTTGTGTCACACATACACACGCATGCATGCACACACGCACATTTATGCATACAGACAACTGCATTACAAGAAGAAAATGAGTTTAAAAAAAACACACACACACACACAAACTAATAGGACAAGGAATAAACAAAAGAAATGTGCTCAAGTATTTCCCTTTTTGAGACCTATACATTAAAAACTCGTACTTTTTCCTCTGGGTAGGTTTTCTGTGAGACAGCTTTTCCCAAGACAGCAGGTCAAACCAGTGGGAGAACTCCTGGTGACGGTAGTGGATGATGCAGGTGTTGACGGTAACCGAGCCTGATATATCCGACGACGTCACCTGGGAGGGACACAAGAGGATTGGATTAGTTAGCAGGAATTCTGCAAATGATATTAATCACTTCGTTGAAAAGGTTGCAAAAGCCATACGCGCCATAACTACACATTTCAGTGATGGTAGAGGTGCACATTGTAAAAGTCTTTATGTTGACAGAGGTCTCTTGATGACAAAGATGGAATGGAGCAGTGTCATCAGAAATGGGCCCGTGCAAAAGACAAGTACTTAGGGCAGCAACAGGTGCTCTAAATTAGCACCAGCCAACCGGCCAAATGCTGGAGAAAACTCTGTTTGGCTGGTAGAAAAGAAAAGCATACTAGCCACTTTGACTGGTAGAGAGTGTATGTGTGGCTAGTAAGATTTAACATATTTTAGCCAAATTGGCTAATAATGGAATAAGTTCATTTATAGCCCTCATAGCAACAGAGAAAAGATTCGGGACCAACACAACTTTACAGACAGAAAGAGAATACAAATTAGCCCTTACCTGCAGGCCAGTCTTCAGGGTGTTGAGGCAGAGGATCCTCTGCCTGCTCTGGGAAAGGAGGAGTCCATCTGTAGGCCAGGAGAGGGGGGAATAAAGCTCTGTTTTAGAGTTCAAAGTGCCAGTGTTTATTGGGATGGTTTCCTATTGTTGTCATACGCCATGGCCATCTCTGAAGTCTGGAGAAATTGTATTGTGAAGCCTTGCTTCCAAAGGCGCCATGTTTCCCCTACAAATCCAAAGTGATGGCCTTTCATGCAAAATTGAGTTCTTTTTTCCCAATATTGTGACAAGCCCTCCACATATGAGCTTGCATGCCCATGCTTAGGTTCAGATTCGAGTCTGGCCTGGGTAATCTCCCAGCCCTACCCTGAGTGCATTGCAATATGCGACCTTGCCTCCTCCACTTGCCTCCTCCACTTGCTTCTCTCCTCGTACCAGGAAGTAATACGTCATGATGACATCACTGACAACAGCATTATATTTCAATATCTTGCAAAAGCTCAATTGTAGAGTCTTTTTCTCATTTGCAATTGGGATGGTGAATGAAAAACAGTCCCTCAAACGTTGTTGTGGCTAGGCTGACAGCTGGGAAACTTTATCGTTTTCTCCACGGAGGAAGAGCCAGGAGGCGGGACGAGGAGACAAGCGCAAGTGGAGGGGGCAAGGTTGCATATTGCAACGCAATCCCTGTCTCTCGCTCCAGCTCATTTCCTGTATCCTTACACATGGAGGACCCAGGTTTGAATGTGGCCTGAATCATCTCTCAGCCCTACCCCATCTCTCTCTCCTGCTCCTTTCCTGTCTCCTCTCACACGGTCCCATCATAATTAAGACCCAAAAGGCCCCCCCAACATTTCAAAAGATAAACCATCTAAAGCTGAGTGGTTGGTAAATTTGAGATACGGAAGATAAACCATCTAAAGCTGAGTGGTTGGTAAATTTGAGATACGAAGCCCTGCTATGGCCAACCGGTAGGGCACTCGCCTGCCATACGGCTGACCCGGGTTCAATTCCCAGCCCGGGTCCTTTGCCGACCCCTCCCCGTCTCCCCCAATTCGTTTCCAGTCCACCTCTCACACTGTCCTATCAAAATAAAGTCGAAAAAGGCTCCCCAAAAAATCGAAATAAATAAATAAATTGAGCTACGATTGGTCAGTGGCTGGCAAATGGTAAAGAGTTGACATTTCTCAAACGCGCAATTTCTCCGTTTCCGCTGTCCAGTCCACCTATCCCACTCACCCTCCAGCAGGAGCTCCAGGCTGCTCTGGGGGACGCTGAGGTCCGGCGTGAAGCGGCTCAGGGTCGGCTGATCCTCCTCTCGCCCGTACCCCATCTTCAGAGACTTCAGAGTCCAGTTCAAGTGTCTGTACAGCACAAACACACACAGCATTGAGAAGGGCAGAGATCACCACCAGTGTGGCTAGTTTCCTTCCTACAAGTGCAGACTATTTTCTGTGAAATTACAAGCTACAGTCAACTCCCAAGTATAATGCTGTTATCTGGTACAGAAAACTTAAACACATACTAACTCAGAAACACTCTCTTTCTTCTTTTACACTCATTGGGACATGAATTGAAACTGAGAGCGTAGTTGAATGTACAGGGCTCTAAAAAGCAATCATCACTGGGCTTTCAAAGAATGTATTGAGTATGAATGCGAGTGCTTTTTTCCAGGCAAACATGATCCATTAAAAAGTGTGCTGCTGACCTCTTCTGGCTGTGCATGGACAAGGTGATGTTAGTGTTCTCGAAGTCCACGTTGACCTTCTGAGGAAGCAGCTGGTGGAGGTGGTCCAGGGCCTCCGTCTGCAGAAACTGCTCCTCCTCACACTCTACAGGACGGAGGAGAGGGAGAGGGAGAGGAAGAGGAAGAGGAGAGGGAGAGGGACAGGGAGAGGGAGAGGGAGAGGAGAGGAGAAGAAGACAAGAGAAGACGGAGAGGAGGAGAGGAGAGGAAGAGGAAGAGGAGAGAAGAGGAGAGGAAGAGGAAGAGGAGAGGGGGAGGAGAGGAGAGGAAGAGGAAGAGGAGAGAAGAGGAGAGGGGCACGAGAGGAGAGGAAGAGGAAGAGGAAGAGGGAGAGGAGAGGAGAGGGGAGGAGAGGGGAGGAGAGGGGAGAGGAGGGGAGAGGAGGGGAGAGGGAGAGAGAGGGAGAGGAGAGGAAAAGAGAAGTAAAGAGAAGTAAAGAGAAGAGAAGAGAAAGAGGAAGAGGAGTGAAGAGGAAGAGGGAGAGGAAGAGAGGGAGAGGAGAAGAGAAGAGAAGAGAAGAGAAGAGAAGAGAAGAGAAGAGAAGAGAAGAGAAGAGAAGAGAAGAGAAGAGAAGAGAAGAGAAGAGAAGAGAAGAGAAGAGAAGAGAAGAGAAGAGATGCCACAGAGCACTTTAAGATGCTGTGGGATAAAAGCCAATCTTTCACCTGGGCAGAGCTTTCAAGTACCTCTCTTCAACTGCTCCTCACATTCTACAGGGTGAGAGAGGAGAAGGTGTCACAGGGCAATTTATGATGCTAAGGGATGTAGCCAATCCTTAGCTGCCTACTGCGTCTACTCAATTATACTGGCCTACAAAGGCAAAGTGCAGTAACTACATATTTGGTCAAAATTGCGGGAGGTGAAAATGGTCTTCATTACACCTCCTTTAACTTATGACAAAGCCTTATGGTCCAAAATTCTCCCATTTTAGAGATATTGCGCTGTCAAATTTTCAGTAACCACAATATTCAACCCAATACCAAGGCTATGAAGCCATTTTTTCTCAGTTTCAATGTTGCCGTAGTTACTGCACTTTGGCTTTGTAGGGCAGTATAGTTACCTTAGCTCATCACACTCTACCTCGGGGGATAGGGCAGATTAAGATTATAGTGGGAAAATAAGCAATCTTTAGTGAGGCTGATACTCAACTTCATTTACGCTCACAAACTGCGCCTGGGAGCCTAGAAGTATGTTCTAGTTTGCTGTGTATCTGAACGTGTACAAGCCAATCAAGTGTGGTATTGAAATCACATATTAAATCTTTAATTTCCTTTGATGTTTCAGAAACGCTGAACATCTTGAGCTGTTTTGTGTTGCAAGTAATTCCCCAAATTGAGCATAGAAAGGCAGAACAAAAGGAATTCATTGGCCTACTTCCTATTTTTTGTCAAAGCGAATAAATGCAAATGCAGAAATGTCACATTCAAGTGTGAAACAAGTAGGCTGGTCTATTACAGTAAGCTTAGTACTAAATCTTTAACTCCATTTGTTCCAGTAGTCTGCTCGATCCAGTCAGCCCTGTTCTGTTCTCAGATTATGTTCTCAGCAAAAGGGCCGGAGTTACAAAACCTTCCACTGTCATTCTGCTGCATCCACAGAAACGACGGGTCACAGTGCATTTGGGCACAGTGCTTGTTCAGCACCACGCTTGGGGCAAGATCACAAGCACTGAAGGTTTCTCTCTCTCTCTCGCTCTTAAACTAGATAGAAGCGGACAGTGGGAGACAGGCCTGTGTCCAATTTATGTTGGTACAAAGTATGATGGTTGAAGGTATGACATCTGTCAAATGTGTTGTACTGATGTTGTTGCGGTGTGGTCTGACAGGATATAAACTCACAGTTCACACAAACTGGTATAAATAGCACATGTGTTCTATTGACCATCATTGACGTATGTTTTGCAAATGCAAAGGAATAGATGCATTCAGCATTACATCATCCGATTTCAGTGTCAAATTGGAGTAAATCATATTACTGTAGTGTATTCTCTAGAACACTAGAATGGGTAGCACTGTTCCCTCACCAGTTAAGGCGAGGCTGGCGTCTGCTGGGCTGGTTTGGGAAGGCGGCAGCAGCTGACTCAGGAACAGTCCCTCGTGTAGCTCAGCCAATAGCGTGCGTACGCTGAGCTCCAGGCGACCAGGCCGCAGCTCCGGTAGGCTGATGTCCCCCAGCACTGACAGACTGAGGGACACCTCCGCCAGACACGTGTCCTGCTGAGAACGGAGCACACACACACAAAATACAATAATGAAAGACGATATTAGTAAAACACACACACATGCATAAAACTGAAATATAGCGCAAACACAAATAAACAACATGGAGACAATGGCTATGTTTACATGGGACATATAATGCCGAATTAACCGACTTTGAATTAAGCTTAATTCCACTTTGAAAACGTCATGTAAACACTTCACAATTCGGAATTAAATAAAAGATCAAAGGGAACTCGACAGAACTATTTAATTCTGTATTACTAATTCAGAATTGTAATAGTCATGTAAACATAGGGATTGAGACTTACCAATCGGCTGCTTTTCAACACTTTGCTGCTAAGCTGTCCCACTGAGAAATCCCAGGCCAACCTAATGAGACATAGGAAAATGTTAATGAAATCACTTTCAAAGAAACACAGTCATGCCATGCATGCTGCAACCTCACCTTTAACCCATTTTAATCTAAGCCCTGTTTGGGAGCCTGAATGCAGCGTATATGTCGCTCCAGGCTAAAATGTGTCAAAGTAAATAAAAGAGTTAAAGACAGTGTCAACATTCAACAATGTGACCACAAATAACAAGGTTCCAATCAAGTTCCATTCGGAAACCTGTGGGGCTCACAGGCACATCAAATTTCACAATAAAAGTACAACAAATGAGTCACCTCTTGGCCTGGTGGTCGAGCAGCAGTGTGATTCCCGTGGTGGTCATGTGCCACAGGGACTCGGAGAGGGCCAGGTTTAACACCATCACATTAATGGAGTTGATATGGAGGGATAGCACCTGAGAAGAGCAGATAGACACACAGTAGATGCCAAGGGTAAGAGTGGCACTGAAGGATCACATGCAAACAGAAACCAGATTTGATTCAGATTATTGCATTATCTTGATTACTAAGACTGGTAAACTAGACAAGGCCGTCTATCAACAGAAAATGTGTTTTGCCTGGTGAGTTGGTCTAGCACCGCACCATAGGGGAAAATCCATAAGGACACATCATCTCTAACTTCAGTCACAACACCTGTCATTCAGTCATAACACCTGTCCTTTAGTCATAACACCTGTCCTTCAGTCATAATAACACTATTGGTGTGGATCTGTTTTTTTCCTGTTTTTTTTGTGTAGAGGTCTTGGGGACATCTCAGTACAGCCACAACACAGCTGTGCTGAAGTCTCTACTTTAAATTCAACATTTTAAGCTTTTTTTTTTTTTTTTTAACTGTTGGTTCCACCACTTCATGAATGGTGCCGTGCCAGACTACATTTTCATGTTATAGTCTGGCTTGACAGGCTAGCATTTACTCAAATCAAATCATATCTAAATGCTGTAAATAGCCATACTTACATGACTTCATTTCATTCAGAGTTGAGAACAAAATGGAATTTAAAAAAGGGAAGAAATGATATTGCTTGTGTGTATGAAGCCACTGAAAAGGTCATTTGTACAGCTACAGGTGCAATTCATCAGACACACAATCCAACAATAGCCATGGATCTGCAAGGTGTCCGATGACCGTGTCTTCAATCACTGGGCAGCAAGTGAGAGAGAGTGAAAAGAGCAAGTGAAAGAGAGAGAGAGAGCGAGAGCGAGAGAGACAGAGAGAGAGAGACAGAGAGAGAGAGAGAGGGCGACAGGGAGAAAAGTGAGAGAGATAATATGCAGGTGTGTGGGCTGGCTGGTTCACCTGAGAGAGGAAGTGTAGAGTGGAGGGACTGAGGGCCAGTCTGCCCTCCTCCTTCTCTTTGTCTTTCTCGGGGCTCCGTGGTGGCCGAGGCCTCATGGGTTCCAGGAGATCGATGCGCACCCGTGTCTCCCCCACACACAGGGCCAAGTACCTCCTAAAGGCAAACAAGAAAACACCCTTCAAAATCTGCCATTCCTGTTCGGTTTCCTTCCATTTTCGAAAGCACATTGAGCAGCAGGTTTGAATTAAGCTCCTTAATGCACGACGTACCTCCAGTGGCACGCTGTAATAGTCAAGTACCATAGTACTACAATACACTATTTTAGTAATGCACTACGACTTGGTCATTGCCATTCTGGTAACAGCAAATTTATAATGCTGTGTCTTAACGGGTTCATCGTGCAATTCAAATACAGTTGTTGTTGTTGTTCACTCGGCCTACTGATATGCAGCGTAAATTACTGATGTATTGAATTGAGACTTTAGTTAAAGAACTGAAATACTTACGGCAAGTCTTGGTTGAAGAGTTTGCAGGAGATCCATATTTTGTCAATTTCCTGGGGGCAGAGTTTGAACGGTAATAAGCATGTGGAGAGAATACACCGAAAACAAGTGATACTTGTAGATCAATAGTGGCACAGTTTTCTGATGCTTCAGGCCTGAAATTGAATGTTTCAAAATGTGAAATATTACCCCTACAGGTCTGCAATGATACAGTATTGTATAACATCCCAGTAAACAAACCCAGTTTAAACTTACTCATTTATATTTAGGTATACAAATAACTAAGGATACCAAGATAAGAGAGGATTTTAAATTTCGCAGGAAACATATTTAATTCCTAAAAGCCAATCTTAGAACATATTTAATTCCTGGTCTTTCTTAACGTGCAACGGTCTTATTATATTTTGGTAGAGTGTTGCTTTCCTAAAGCAGATAAAACATATCGCACAATTTGTTTTCCCTTTTACCTTTTGGAGAAATAAAACAATCAGTTAAAGAAGCAAATCTTTCAGGATTTGGCATTTGGAGATTGTAAAAGCTAATTGAGGTCTCAGATGGTTTAGACTAGAAGTATTAATGACTCTCCAACACAATTAGCTCCTTGCAGGACCTGGATGGATTCGGAGATGCCTTTTAACTCACTTGGTTCTTTATCCCTAATCACATATTCAAATTAGGTGGTCTTTCTTTTATAATTCAACTTTTCCCCTTCTAAGCTACTCTTCCTCTATAGCAATTCCTAATCAATGCCTATTTGCTTGGAAATGTGCTTTGTCCTTAACATCTCCCCCCATAAAGTATTTATATGGAACAACTCTGATATCACTGTAAGAAGCAAAACTTTTTTACCGCAATATTGGTTTGAACCTATTGGCATTGCATAATTGCAATTTTCTCTCTATTTGATGATTCAGTACCTTTCTTGAACGTATGATGAAACAGTTTCTGCACCACGCTTTCTTTTATCCTATACCCTTTCTCAATTTCAAACAGTTATAAAGGCAATCCCTCAAAGGTTTAGCCGCTTCTAATTATAGAAGTCCTATATATCTTATACCCAATTTTACTCCATCCTAATCCTCTCCTCATTAAAACAAGTAATAAACGGCAATTAACATAACTGGAAAAAAAATTGTGATAAAAATGTACAACCATATACTAAATCGCTGTCAACAAAGGGGCCAGAATCACTCTCTGATAGGAGGGAATTTTTTTTGGAATCCTTTAGTTCAAGACATAATATTGGAAGAAGGCTTGTTACTACCTCATCAAAATATTGCCATTACGAATAAAATAAAGGTAGGAAAACTCATTTCAATATCTCACCCATAAGATTTACCCCACAAATGTATTTATTTCCAAATACACAGACTTAAGTTCAAATTGCTCCTTTGTAATAATGTTGATGAAACCCTTGTACATTTAATTTTTTGACTGTGTAACATAGTGAAACGCTTTCTTGCATGACCTTAGTTTTATATCTTTTTTCAACAGCAGACCTTTAAGGTTTTCAGTCTTAAAGACATTTTCTTTTACTATGAATACACAAATGACCCTTCTTTTGAATTTTTAGTGAAATTTCTTTCTTTTACATGCCAACAATAATTTTATTCATAAACAAAAGTGGAAAAAAATGCAACCCTTCTTTATAGTTTTCATTTTAGAAATGTCTTCTCTTCTCAACTCCCTGAAGCTTGTCAACAATAAGAAAAATTACAGACTTTTGAATATTCTTTAATTTATTCCTCTTGTTTGTTTGTTTATTGTCTATTTTATTATTTTTTTGTTTCTAATTAGACTTGTGTAATGTAACCTAATCCAAATTTGTTCAATGTTACTATGTTTACCTGACCTTGTGTGCCTTACTGTTATGTCATGTCTTTGTCATCCTCTTTATTGCAATAAAAAAAAAAAAAAAAAAATAAAAAAACTTGTAGATCAATAGTGGCACAATAGTAGTGAGGAGTACCGATACCACCATGACAGAGCACAACAGTATTTCCGTTCATCAACATGTGTCTCACCTACGGTCCAGTGGAAACCTGAGCCATACAGGGGACAGAGTCAGGCAATCTCCGCTGTGTGCTAGGGCCGACTTCCTCATTAGCAAAATTAGCTGTTTTAGCTTCTCAGTACTGGTCAGCGTTGCGAATGTTAGTGCCTAGTAGTGGGCGTAGCACACAGCAAATGCAATGCGATGCAATGCAGGGAATATGACAAGACTTGCCGTTCGTAGTAATAACTTCAGATAAACATCACCGATGGTAAAACTGTTGTGATTATCACCACCGAGACAGATGATAGTTTACATATTTGTGGTGATTACCCTGCAGTATAGTTCGTTAGTCCTTATTTTTGGCTGTTAATGTGGTGGTTCTATGTTGAGTCTATGGGAAGACAGCCGCTTTAGGCACGACCTTATCTCGTTGAAAGGTGGGGCTGCAATTTAAAGGAGAAGTCCAGTTTTTTGAACATTAAGGCCATTTTCTGAGTGGTCTGCAATGTTTTAGAACCCTCCTCACCGTTTATTTCATGTTTGCTGCAGTGTCTGTTATTTGGCTTATTTGGATTTGATCTCAACCAGCTTTAGAATGGCCGTCTATGGGCACCTGCAACTCTGTTCTTAAAATCACCTTTAACATTTGTTTTCAAGAATATGCAACTCACCAAGTGTTCAGCAGTATTCACTGGTGTTCCTTAACAATTTTTGTAGCGAAATATGGCATCTGTCGTGTTTTATGTGTGTTTTATGTAGCAATTTGTAAGTTAAGTTTCACTTTCACTTTCACTTTCTTTCACAAAATGGCAAATAAAAAATGACAGAAGCCATATTTTGCCTTGACACTTGTTAGGGACTGCTAGTGAACACCCCTAACCACTTTGAGAGCTGTAGACTTCCAAAAACAAATGTTTAAGGTGATTTTAAGAACAGAGTTGCAGGTGCCCATAGACGGCCATTCTAAAGCTGGTTGAGATAAAATCCAAATCAGCCAAATAACAGAGAGTGCAGCAAACATGAAATAAACGGTGAGGGGGACTTTAAAATATTGCAGACCATTCAGAAAATGGCCTTAATGTTCAAAAAACTGGACTTCTCCTTTAACCAATCGCGTAACTCTCCCCTCTGTATGGCTCTGGTGGAAACCATTGAGACACCCAAACTTAGCTGTCAGCCCAGTCACCTACCAGTGTATGCTGAGGCTGGAACTGCAAGCTGATTCCCCTCACAGAGAACAGGCCCACTGACTTGATCTTCAGCTCAGCATTCAACACTTTTGCACAAATACGCACAGCCAGGCTGCACACTGTCCATCTATTAGAGGAGAGAGAGGGGGGTTGGGGGGAAAGAAAGAAAGAAAGAAAGAAAGAAAGAAAGAAAGAAAGAAAGAAAGAAAGAAAGAAAGAAAGAAAGAAAGAAAGAAAGAAAGAAAGAAAGAAAGAAAGAAAGAAAGAAAAGGGGACATCAAGAGAGGAAGAGAGATAAGTACAGAGGGGAAGAGAGAAATGAGAACCACCACAAACAGGATGAAAGGCACCATGTAGCAGTGAAACACAAGTCATAATGTAATGGTGCCAACTGCCAGCCACAGTCCTCTGACTAATGCCACATCCAACATAAGCACTAGACTCAGATTTCAACTTCACTTCACTTGTGTAAACAAAACGGCTTGGACACAATGCAAGTCATTTAAATGGCAAACATTGCCTCCTCAGTAAGTCTGCAACAGAAATACCGTACATGAGCTTGGAGAAAATCTAGAGGAAAGATTAGGTTCTTCTCTAAGTGTGATGTAGCCATTTATTTTGTGTAAACAAAAACGCTGCCCAGCCCAAAATATTGCGTTGCAGTTGGAGGGGGTCAATTTGTAATTCCAGATCCATGCTATACAGTAAAACACAAAGACAAACTACTTAGCCTACCTGAAGAAAATGATGGACAAGATTGCCAGAACCAAAAATGCCAGCAGTGCAATCCACAGAGCAGACATTCTTCTGGGTAGTGGTGGAAAGGTGACGTTACATCCAGACTGTAGACATCTATGGCTTCTTGAAAAGTCAGTAAGCGGCCTTTCAAGTGCAGAAGAATACCGGTGACACAGGTGTCACTGGCCTCGTATGCAATAAATGAAACCCTGTTATGTAGGCAATTTAAATCCCCACCATCTGCATTTGCGGGGACAGGGGGTATCACGGACTAAAAACCCCTTTGAGCGTTTACATTGTGCTTTTTAACGATCAATGAAAAACAAAATGAAGTTGCAATACAATCGACAACACAATAAAGTGCATTGCTGACCGTCCTAAACGAATGGGCAATGTTAGAGCAAACAGTTCCGTACAGCAGCTGAAACTTCACAGGTTAACAGCGCGAACGCTCAACTTAACAGGTGAAGATATGTGGCACCTGGATGCTAAAATGTATAGAGAAAAGCAATACAATAGCCAAATATTAAACGGACACTTACAGTGACCAAACGACTGATGCTGACAACTAAATGTTCTTTATTTCACACTAATGGCTAACTAGTTAGCTATTGCTAGCATCGTCTATCCGACCCTGAACATTATGTTCAAGTCTGTTTCCCCTAATTCTTTAAACTGAATCGTTTCTGCCAACAAATTGCACTACTACCACGTCTCAAAAGCTACACTCAAATGCCACGCCTCACATGAATCACAGCGTTTCAATGGGTGTAACAACCTCAAATTAATAGCTGCCAAGTTCTTCAAAATACCGACGAGCTAACAGTGCGCTAACAACATATCTGACTCGACAACATTGGAGACACATCTAATACGTTTAAAGTAAAACTGCTGGTATCTCTACTGATTTCGTGTAAAGTCGTGGTCGGTTATTTTAGTCTTAAAGACATGCTAACTGTGGAAAATTCACCCAAAGTTAAACAGCTGTCATCCTGTTGCAGCATAGCTGCATCCTGAATTGGGTGGACTGTTGTCAAAACTCTTGGAATACTTACTGCTGGTCAACATCGCAGCAAGGGCCGACCATAAGGTATCGAGGAGTTTTTACGATTGGCCTGTTTGTCTTGTATTGCACTGTACTGTATTTTAATGGTAAACGTGCAATTCGATAGTCTGCGAAATGAAAGACTAGAATATGGCTTTGTAAATGTATGCATGATGGGGGATGCAAGGAAAATGGCCGGTTACAGTAGCAGAATATTGTGTATGGAATTGTATAATAACTAGGCTATTACAGAGTTATGTAAAAACAAGGATGATGGTGTTCTTTTAGTACCGTTTTGGCAAGATTTGGGGTTTACAATGTAGTCAGTTCTTCATGAGTAATTAACAAATAAATAATAACCACACACATAGATCCCTGTGTAATTTTTCATAAGAATGATGTGGTACTTTTATTGAGGAAAATACAGAAGTGGTCCATGTAATTGACTGTGAAGGCTTGCAATTTATGAGAGAGATGATCCGCCTTAATAATAAGGATAATCTTTCTCATGAAAACCAAATAACAAATGTGTGGTACAACAAAAAGGTGATCCAATGACTGTATATTAAATTAGAATAGAAAAAGTGCTTGGGGCAAAAATGAAAACAGCTTATTTGCAGGTCTTCATTAGTGTTGAAATTAAGATTCAGCAGGCCGTGGGCATCTTAGGCTGAGGCCTTCTGTTTTTTATTCTTCGCAAACCATTCGTCACTCTTGTCCTCAGCCATAGCCTGTAAAAAAAACCCACCAAAAACATTTAATCAGAAAAATACAGTCTGACTGCAGACACACAGCATACCACAGCACACAATGAATACAATGAACTTGCATTTATGCCTCATCATCTTTGCAATGGGGAAGCTGAACAAGTATCACAAGGGTCATGGAAGAGGACGAGGGAGAGCAGAGCACCGGGTAATATATTCACTCCTCCCACTCTAAGGTGTCAGGAACTGTCACTAACTGTCAACCTACTGGCTACAAGCCCAGCTCCCTAACTGCTTGCCCATGAATGCCTGGTTCATAACCAATTACCTTATCCAACAAGTCATTTCCATTGGGGTCCATCATGGAGAGCTCCCGAAATGCTTCATCTCCAACAAAACAGATCTCATGACAATCCTGTGAATCATACATAGAAATGTTATGTTAATACAATAATTAATTTATCTGTACATACAGCATATATAATTAGTCTATTTCCATATTATATTATAACAACGGCAGGACCAAGACTCGCGAATCCACAGGTTTGAAAAGAAACTGACCGGATCACCCAAAATCACAACTTCCACAGTAGCTTTTCCAGGAGTGTCCAGGCTTACAAGGGGAGTGAGGATTTTCTGGTTCTCCTTCTTCATAAGAGCTTCAATATCTGGCAACTACATGAGAAGATGTGGATTTATTACAAGTCATACTCAAGGACTTCAATGTATTTCTGAAATGCCCAAGATTGAGGTCAATTTATTCATCATTAGATCAACATGTTTTACAATCAAAGTGACCTCATCTTCCCAAATCATAACAAAAGTCATAACTGCTGATCAATAGTGATGTTCTGGTAATCAACAGTAATGATAACTAAATGTTTGTGTACAGGAGGGCATTAATGGTTCAATGTTTGAATGAACGAGTAGCCACTCGATATGTGGAGAATGGCCTCTTACCTGTTCACGTGGGCATGAGAATGCTATCCTGCCAAAGGCTGTACCATGGTCCACTGTTCCACCAATGTCCCTCAACTCCAGCTTGCACTGCAATAAAGAGTAAACAGTAATACACGTATAGTTTTTTTGCTATGTTCTGCCAATGCATATAGAAGCAGACAAAATACGGATCTACCTTCAATATTAAATGGAAGTACTGTAGTAGAGGGTTGTGGCGAAATAATAACTCTACTTGTAAATGCACTCAAGACCTTCTGCTTATAAACATCTTATTACAGTGAACTGACCTGGCTGTCTGAAAAGCCCATCAAGACAGTTTTCTTGGACTCATCCTTTTCCACGACACTCATGCCCAAGAGGGAAGACCAGTAATGCACGGAGCGCTGGAGGTCTGATACAGCTAAACACACCTTTCGAACGGGATCTGTAATTCAGTAAGCACACATGAATTTGCAAAGCCCTATTGTAAAGATTTACATGACAACTACAGTTTTTTTGCAGGATTTAAATAATTTGGTACCCAAAATATTACATAATGCAGTTCAGTATTTGCAGTTGTCAGAGATAATACAACAACTATACAGCAATACAACAGTTATACCATATCACACAGTTTCGTAGTGGAATATCCACAATAGCATATTTTGTGAACTAGAATTTACAACTACTCTATGTCGGGTGAAATTCAGACTCGAGTATAGGCCTACTACTCACCAGTTTGTGGCTGTTCTTTATCCAGTAAGTAAAAGTGGTATCCGCCTGGTGCTTCGGCCAGATAAAGACCTTCTCCCATCTCTTTTAGAGGCCAGCCTATCCTTTTGGCATTACTAACCGCTTTGCTGGACTGAAGGGTAAGGCCCTGTTTGAAAAGAAATGTAATATGAAGGTGCCCTCCCAATTCAGTTTCAGAAATAAAAGGCATAGGTCATTATGTATGTAAGTAAGTAAGTGTCAGGAAAGATTCTCATCCATCCCGGTCACGTTATCTAAACACTTAAAGGACCACTTCAGTCAATTTCAATATGCTGTTGTATTGCTTAAGCTACCCTTGACTTGTCAGTACCCGGTGATACCACATTTTTCGGCTCAGCCCTTTCTGAGATATGAGCTATTCTAATGGGGGCAGCGTTCGTTAACATTTTTAACATAGGCCTACTCCAAATATTTTCCCAAATGGTACCGCTGTTTTCTAGTTGTCTGCTTTTGGGAATAAAAAAAAATTTGAAATGTAAACAAACAGCTGCCCCCATTACAATGACCAGGATCTCGGAAAAGGCTGAAGGGGGGGGCACCTCAGGTACTGACAAGTCCAGGGTAGTGTGAGCACTACAACTGCATGTCAAAATTGACGGAAGTTATCCTTTAAGCGTCAAGAAGAATTCCAGTTGCTAACAACTTGAGTCTTTAGATTTATAATGCATGCAACAGAGATTGATACTCTTAATACTCACCAGGAAGTCATTGCCAAGGCGGTATTCTCCAACCCCATAATTGTATGTCAGCTCTGCCACAAAGTGTTCATCCTCTGGCCCAAAGCCCACCATTGTTTTGCTCCATTTTCCGTCATATGGTCTGCAAAACCAGCCATTCATGCATATGAGAATGCAAAATAACAGCACTTTTACTTTGACACAGCTCTAGTTCACTTACCCATTGCAAGTTGCTTTGCAGCCTTCTTCAAACTCTTCATGGCGCAAGATCTGATAAGATAGTAAGCAATAAAAACGTCACGGTGGCGGCTAACAGTACTTCACACATGTTCTAAAAACTCATACTATGTTTACTCATTATCAGCATCAAAAGCATCATCTGTAAACAAAAGAGGACGAGGAGAGCCGAGAAGATAGGAGAATTAGGCAACAACATTCTGCAGACATACCTTCATTCCAAGAACCTCACGATAAAAAGTAGCCGTTTTTCCCCTATCCCCTACTTTGAAGACAAAATGTAATGCACGCCTTAATGACATGATTTCTACCTACTGCACAGGATAAAGAGAATAGCAGACTTTATGTAAGACAGCCCTGATGTTCACTCGTCTATCCTCCTTCCTCAATCGACTTACACAGCCTAACAATCGATTGCTCCGTTATCATTTTGGAGAGAAAGTACCACTTTTGGAGCAAGAGATCAAATGTGCAGAACCATTTAAGCAAGATACAGCAATTGATGGCTTTTAAATCCATAATGTGTGATTTTTTTTTACAAAGAAATGACAGATATATTTGCACAAAAATATACATTTGCAATATATTGCATTTGTTTGACTGCCATACAAAGTAAGAACCTCCCCACACTACGAACGTGGTCTTGGCCATTAGGTCACGTGCACAGTGCACATACTAACAAACATGGCAGCCTTCGTGAGGAGCGTGGGCCTCGTCCTGAGATTCGGACAAAGTCCGAGTTTAGCGAATGCCCAAGGTAATCCTCTCATAATAACAAAGCGATATGTACGAGGACTTAAGAGGAGACCGGTAAAAGTGATCCATCCGGATGGAAAAGAAGAGAGACTGGTTAAAACTCCTCAACCTCCTAGTCGCCAGAAAGACGAGTTGCACGCCAGGACAACTAGGAAAGATGAGAGCGAAAACTTCAATGCCACACGTTTCCATTCCCGAGAAAATGATCTGCAACTCAGCAAAACGCCGAAGAAAAGCAATGAGTTGCTCTCAAATAGTGTTACAATGGTGGATGGATTACGGTTTGACAGAGCCAAGCCCGATGACAAACGACTGTCGTAAGTGATCGGCTTGTTGACTCTCACATAGCAAAACTGTCTGCAGAAGTGCACCAATTCTGTGTTGTTGAATGAACATGTTCTGATCTCTTGGCGTATCAAAGGGTGTGTTGCATGGTATACTTTTTTAGGGATTCCGGGGGCGATGTCAACTCAATGATGTTAACCACTACCCCTCACCTTTCAGAAAGCTGGTTACTATTGCACGCTCCAGAACGTACAGGGAGCACCAGGGCAAGATTCTTCTGGAGGGCAAACGTCTGATCTGCGACGCATTGGCAGCCGGAGCCAAGCCCCAGACGGTGTTCTTCAGCTCCGTCGAGCGACTAACTGAACTGCCTATGGACAAACTTCAGCGAGCAAGCCTGGTCAAAGTCAAGTTTGAAGAAATAAAGAAATGGTCTGAGGTCATTGCCCCCCAAGGAGTTATAGGTTAGTTTCGTTTGTGTTGCTTGTCCAGAAACACCATACCATTTACAGATTTGATTTTTATATAATTAGGCCTACTTTCTTGTTTTTGCATTTAGCCATATTCACAAGACCCGATGTGCAGAAGCTGTCTTTTCCGAAGGAAAAACGAGGCCAGTCAGTGCCAATGTCCCTGATTTGCGACAACATCCGCGACCCTGGTAACTTGGGTACCATCCTTCGATGCGCTGCTGCTGCTGGATGTGACAGCGTTCTTCTTTCCAAAGGTAATGTTGACAACTTAACTTTACAACCACACTGGAATGTGGGGGCGCTGTGGCGCATTGACAAGACGTTAACCTACTAAGCAAGAGGTTGTGGGTTCGAATCCAGTCTGAAGTGAAATCTGAAAGTCTCTACCTCTATCAGTCATTCATGTCCTGCCACAAGTGCAAAATGACTGATGTAAGCATGGACGAATTCTGTGTTACTCTGACCAGTAGTAACTGCAGTCAGACACCATGCAAGAGCAAACCTCAACCTCCAATCTCTGTCGGTGACTAGTTTGTCTGCTCACTGAAGGGAGTTTGAGTACATTACGAATTTCTTGTTACATTCTTCCTAAGGCAACTGTGTTATTGATTTAGAGTATAAGAAACAATTAATTGTGTTTTTTTTGAAAAATAATTAATGTATTGTTAAACGTATTCTTTGGGCCTTAAAGGCCTTAATTCCAATAGGACAGTTTGAGAGATTACATCAAGTGAAGCCGAGAGGTGTGGTAAGGTTGGGAAGTCAAGTTCCCAGGTCAGCCTCGAACCTGGGTCCCCGTGGGCAATGCAGCCCATACAGGACGGATGTCGTGGCTCACTGCGCTACAGCACCCCCTACTGTTGTGTGTTTGTATTGATATGTCTGACTTTGCTCTGCTGATGCCTCTGTTGTCACCGCAGGTTGTGTGGACACCTGGGAGCCTAAGGTGTTACGAGCTGCCATGGGCGCCCACTTCCGAATCCCCATCATCCCCAGCCTGAGCTGGGAGGACATCTCCCACCACTTACCCAGTGACGTGACCGTGCACGTGGCTGATAACAACAGCACCAGCCCTGCCAGAGACAGCGTCATCGTCGACAACCACCAAGAGCCCAAGGAGCTGGCCAAGCCAAGTGACTATGGCTGGGTGAGCGGTAGAAGGGAGAAGCGGCAGCTGCAACAGCACTCTCAGCTGGACTACAGTGATTCGGACTCGGAGAGCAACAGTGACTCTGACGTGGAGGAGGTGGACGAGCTGCCCCAGGTGGAGCCCAGGCTGTACCACCAGCCCTGGGCCCAGAGGAGCACCGCGCTGGTCATCGGAGGAGAGACGCACGGGCTGAGTCTGGAGTCGCTGCAGCTGGCCGAGCAGACGGACGGCCGCCGGCTCTACGTGCCCCTGGCCCACGGCGTGGACAGCTTGAACTCGGCCATGGCGGCCAGCATCCTGCTGTTCGAAGGCAGGAGGCAACTTCTCATGATGATGACGAAGGGGGCTGGTGCTGAAAGATCTGGCAGGAGAGTCAGGAACTAAAAACTACACACTAGTATTGACCCAGTCGGCTCCTCTGGGCCCGCTCATGAAAACGATTGTTTTCCCCCATGTTTGCTCCACCCGCTGCATGTAGTGGCTAATTAATATGCCTAATGACTGGCAGTGATTGGCACTGCACGACCACGGGTGGAGCATTTGGGGGGGGTAAAACGTGCAGTTTTATGGGCGGGCTAGAGGTGCCAACTGGGTCAATTTACAAGCACTTTTCTTATTGGACTGGACATTTCTTCTCATGTCTTGTTTCTTACATGTTAAATTGAACTGGATTCAGCTATGTTACTATCTTGTCAAACATATCCACGGGCAAAATGACTCAACACATTACACTAGGAAATTAAATGTTATGGCATCACTCAGAAAAATGTTCTACGAGGATTTTCCATCTGAATGCGTGGCATTACAGTTGCACATAATTATCATGACAAATTACATGGTGGTAAATCTTTTATAGTAGTTATCTGACAGGAATTGCGCCCTCAAGGCTGTGCCACACATTTTACCTCATCACTAACAGTGAGGTATAATCAAGACATCTTGTTCTGTTGACAGATCCATCCCAGGTCTAGCAGATAGCAAGGGGGAGTTGACTGCACTGATGAGGGACAAGCATGCACTAACAGGTCTCTCCTTGTCTGTGTTTACTTGATGTCTCAAAGATGGAGATCAGCTGGAGCTTTTGTGAAGACGAGCGAGGTCATACAAAAAGGAACTCTGTGTGCTTGAGTTGACTTTTATTAAACAAAATCGAGGCTCAAGACGAGCCATTGGAGGCCAGGTATAACAACAGTTTAAAATAATCACAATAAACACAATATATAAATTGAACATTTTGTACATCACCGCCTCTCCGACTGGTGTTTTTTTAATCCAACCAGCAGGGGGCGCCTACATCTACAATGAATATCTGACTGGCAGACGCTAATGGAGACTATTGTGTAGTACTCACAGATATAGGTCTGTGGTAGTACTATTGAATGTTACTTGGAGACGAAGCAGCTGGGAGATGAATCAATGACTAGTCATTAGTTACTCTGATGAAACCATAAAATAAAATTGTGTCTTTCCTTAAAGGTGAAGTGTGTTAGAATTTTAGAAGTTTATTTTCAAAATGTATGCTGCCCAATCACAATATTGATCTTTTTCATGAATACTCAAACTAATATTTACTGGTCTGAAAAGAGTGGGTTTGGCAGCCAAATGCATTCAGGACTGAACATTCAAAATGGCCGACTTACATTTGTGAAAAGTGTACATTTCCAAGCCATACTGGAGACAGAAGCGATAGTGGTAGAAAAACATAAATCTCCAAGTCATGAAAAACATGACATTTGTGAATGAGCACTATAAATTCTGGAAATAAACCACTGAAAAAATACATACTGGACCTTTAAATAAAACCTTTAAGTAAACAAAGGATAATGTCCATTCTCTGATCGATCTGTCCTTGTGATGACTTCAACCTTCACCGAGCACCCACACAAGTTTCAAGACACGATGATGATGATGACGCACATGGGTTAAGTTTAAAATAGCCGTTATGTCAACAAATAGGAAATGCAAATTATATTTGAAATGGTAAAAAATATAACAAAAAATAACCTGAATTTTTATGATAACATTTGTGAATACATGATGACCACTTGTAATGAGAAGCAACTAGCACAGTCATATCAGGTGCAGCATTTCAAAAAGCGGAAGTACATTCTGGAGAGAGAATACTATTTTGTTCTTTGTTTTTTTAAGAAAGTTTTTGCACAATATTTATATAACACAGCTATCAACTTAAAATCTGTTGCAATCATTTTATTCTTTCTCTGGACACATGTAAAATAAGAAGAAAACAAAAAAGTCACATTGATTTAAAAAAGAAAAAGCCAAAGCACATATGCATAAACTGAAATTCAAGTCCGTTCAGTCTTTGTTTGTGTGGGGGATATCAACAAGCATTTCTCATAAGGAAACACCAGGCAAGAAAGAGGCGCAAACAGAAGGATAGAACAGGAGAAGGGGGAAAAACCAAACAAAGGGCGATATTTGTACTTGACTCAGATGGGATCTATCATTAAAGGAGAACTTCTGCCAATTTCAATATGCTGTTGTATTGCTCACGTTACCCTTGACTTGCCAGTAACTGCTGGTGATGGTGCATTTTCTGGCTCAGCCCTTTCAGAGATCTAAGCTATTGTAATGGGGGCAGCCTCTGTTTACATGAAAAACCTACTCCAAATATTATCCCAAAAGGTATCGCTGTTTGCTGGTTGTCTACTGATGTTGCATAACCTTTTGGATGCTATTGGGAATAAATACAGATATTTTTTTGAAATGTAAACAAGCTGCACCCATTACAATGACGAAGATCTCGAGGATCTCGGAAAAGGCTGAAAAAAAAATCTCAGGTACTGATAAGTCGAGGGTAGTGTGAGCATTACAACTGCTTGTCGAAATTGGCAGAAGTTATCCTTTAATTTATTACACGCAAGGCACCACAGGAATAAAGTAGAGAGAGGACTGGTTAAAACTCTGGAAGGGATGAAAAAAATGTTTGCCTCTTTAACAGTCTGGAGGAGCACAGGTCATGATAGTTAACTTGGGGGCCAGGGAAATTGGGAATTAGAATGATTGCAGGTTGGTAATGGACGCCATTGGGCATGGGGCAAGTGGACAAAGGAGTTCATTGGATATGGGACACATCAAGTGGCCATGGGACATCATTTGGCAGGGGACAAGCAAGGGGACAAGGAAGGTGGACAAGGGACATCATTGAGCACGGGATATGTAGACAAGTGGACAAGGGGCATCATTGGGCATGAGGGGGATGTGTGAGGCGTCACGTGGGTGTGGGGCGTCAACGGGTATATGGGACAAGTGGACAAGGTTGCATCAGTGGCAGTTGTCTGACGTGAGGGAGGTTGGATGTTTTTGTGTGTGTCTAGCGCCCCGTTCTCTGTTCCATCTCATCTCACTCTGTGCTGGGTTAAATAGGTTCCGGCTTGAGCTTCTCGGCCAGGAAGTCGTTGACAAACTGCTCCACCACGGCGGGGGTGATCTCCTCCACGTCGCGCACGTACTTGGCGCGGGCCGACATGTCCAGGATAGTCAGCAGAGGGGCCGCCTCGGGCAGGTTGGTGTAGTCGCGCAACGAGTCACTCATGTCGTCCTACACACACACACACACACACACACACACACACACACACGCACACACACACGCACACACACACACACACAAAGACACAGAGGGAGCCATTGAGAAGTGTTACATTAGGTCAGCTCGAAAATATGAGCATTAGAACAAGCAAGTACACACCTCAGATATTTTTCAACATAGTGAAATCAGTGTGCCATAAACACATAGCAATACTGTCACCGAATTGACGGGAGGCCTTGTTTTTATATAAATAACATCACACTTAAATATAAATATAAAAGGCATTGGCTCTGTAATAGTGCAAAGGTACAGTGTACTTCATACTCCAGTCCTTTACTCTGTAAACCCCAACATTTTACAGTGTTTCCCTGCAGATTTTTTGTTAGTTAAAAGTATATGTTTTTTGGTTAAGCAACTTAAGAAATTACATTCACAACATGAAATCTTTATCTTTTCAGGGGACCTAGTCAAGGTGGTATGTTTTTCTTGTCAAGGTGGCTGCCTTAGCAATACAGTGCTGGGGGAAATCCTGTTTTATATGGACCTGAGCACTTCACTGTGATACACTGGTGGTACACTGTACACTGGGAATCGATCCAAATTTCCTGGATCGATTCGATTCCTATCCAGAAGGTCACGATCCGATTCTGGTACTACTTGAACAGGCTGTGTGTATTTGTGCATGTAGCCTACATGAATGTGAAAGAGAGCTACAGTACATGATGTGGTTGAGAAAATAGCGCCTATAATCATCGGCAAAAGATCGATACACAAAGTTGTGAATCGATATCGCAATTTTCAATCGTGTATCGATATTTGATCGCAGATCGATCTTTTGAACCCAGCCCTACACACTGTACATGATATGTGCATTAGTATCAAAGCAAGCACGCGACTGGGATATAAAATGGCTCCATGACAACAAAGTAGTACAGAACAGTACAGTACAGTCGTCCAGCTGCCATAGTGTAGAGGGGTCAAAGACGTCCAAAAAGGAATTGTCATTCAGTGTAACGGATACCTTCTGCTGACTGTAACTGTAAAAAAAACATGATTTTTAAATTGTTTCAAGTGAATGGATGACAGCCGAGGCTTTCATGAATTCACTGGAAAAAAATAAAATAAAAAGACTCATGTTTCTTACAGTTACAGTCAGCAGAAGGTATTTGTTACACTGAATGACAATTCCTTTTTGGACGTCTTTGACCCAGGGACAGAAAGAGAGAGAGAGAGAGAGAGAGAGAGAGAGAGGGAGAGAGAGAGAGAGAGCGAGCGAGCGAGCGAGCGAGAGAGAGAGAGAGAGAGAGACTCATTCATTCTCTACAGATGCAAGTGTCTATGTGGCTACACCGCATTCCACATTATTATGCAAATGACATTTTTCGCTGTTTCCCCAAATAATCAATACAAATGACAGTCTTCATAATTTTCAAGTCATCAGCCATTAGAGTACAATTTAAAAGTTTTTGAATGAACCTGCCAATGATAACGGTATTTTTTAAAATAATAAAAAACTTTAAATGCTCTGTTCCACATTATTACGCAAAATAGTTTTGTAGTGTTGTAATCCAAATTTCTTTCTTTTTTTCCCATTTACCTCAAAACAGTTGGAATTTGGTACCTTCTAAATTACATTTCAATGTTCAATACTTGGTGATAAGCTCTTTGTCTTAGTAACTGGAGTGCTGCGATTAACATTGAAGTCAATGGTAGGGCATTGCATGGGAGTTATGGAAGCCCAGATATCCTTGATGCTTTGCTCTCAGCTGTTTTTGTTTGTTTGGTCTGGTGACCCACACTTCACTCGTCACTATACCCGTAGATTTCCATGCCACGTTTAGGTGCTTTTGAGGTGATGACATTCTAACGCACCAGACATAAAACCCCATTGAAAATGAATGGGATGCTATGTCTGGTGAGTTAGAATGTCATCACCTCCAAAGCACCTACACGTGGCATGGAAATCTACGGGTATATTGAAGAGTGAAGTGTGGGTCACCAGACCAAACAAACAAAAACAGCTGAGAGCAAAGCATCAAGGATATCTAGGCTTCCATAACTCCCATGCAATGCCCTGCCATTGACTTCAATGTTAAACGCAGCATTCCAGTTACAGCTTATGACCAAGTTTTGAACATCGAAATGTAATTTAGAAGGTACCAAATGCCTAGCCTGGTCCTGACCATCCCATAATACTACCATTTCATTTCGTATTCATGGTCTGGCATTTGTTTGCTCTGAAGCGATTGTAGGAAGCAGGAAGTTAGCACTCAGTTATGGTTTGAAATTATTGGACACCTCTCACCCAATCGCTGGCAGTTACTCAACAACAACATAGCGCAGACCAATGGCTCTGGCGCAGATGTGTACGTCATTGTCAAGAGCGTCCTCCCCCTTTCGTCCCCACGTGGGGGGTGTATGCGATTATTGGCTGTTTTCTGGGGGGGCGTTGCGATCAAAATTCTACTGCTCCGGGCACTCCACAGAGAAGCACGGCCAGACTACAATGGTGGAGCCAAACCTTTGGCGGAAGTACGTAGGATGGCTCGCGAGGCTACCAAATGCCAACTGTTTTGATGTAAATGGGAAAAAAAGAAAGACATTTGTATTACAACACTACAAAACTGTTTTGCGTAATAATTTGGAACAGAGCATTTTGGGCATTTTAAGTTTTTTGTTATTTAAAAAAATACCGTTATCATTGGAAGGTTCATTCAAAAACTTTTGAATTGTACTCTAATGGCCGATTACTTGAAAATTATGACGACTGTCATTTCTATTGATTATTTAGGAAAACGGCAAAAAATGTCATTTGCGTAATAATGTGAAATGCGGTGTATATAGGTAGTGCAGGGGTCGGACAGATGCAAAAAGACAGAGAGCTGCTTTTCATCCTTCTCCCGTGTCTCAGCGGGCCACCAGTCCCCATGAGCCCATGTTTCAGGCTCACAGCTTCAGCACAGTGTGAGGAGAGGGGACCATGGAGAAGGCACAGTGAGAGCACCGCTTCTCTTCAAAGGACGGGCCACAAACAAAGATTGGGCCAAAAGTGTGTGTGTGTGTGTGTGTGTGTGTGTGTGTGTGTGTGTGTGTGTGTGTGTGTGTGTGTGTGTGTGTGTGTGTGTGTGTGTGTGTGTTGCTGTTAGGAGTGTGCCTGTCGTGTGTCCCATCGCCGCCACATGGCTGCATGTGCCGTGCGTGTGGAAGTTTTATTTTAAACCAAGGAGGAGGGTGGCTGATACGCTCGGCTAGAACTCCTCTGAACTTTGTCATTCTGAGTCATCGTTTGTTTACATTTTGCTTTGGGAGTCTTCAATTAACGACCTCACACAGGTGCAGAGCGCCTCTAGACTTTTATGCACACAGTGCCCTGTACAATCACATATGAAGAAACATCTATATCAAAATATGTAAGAAAAAAGCATATGCATCAACAAATCTGCATAACTGAGTTTTATACTGTATAAACTTCCCCTTTTGACAAAATCTTCTTGCAGTATCTCACATGACCATAGGGTGGCAGCAAAATGACAGCTTGAGTGTTCCAATTTTTTTTTAGCAATTTTATTTTTGCCCCACCACCGCCATCCTCCTTTCTTGAATGAAGCGGAACTATAAACTCCCGCACTTTACTGGTGAAATGGATTAAACCGCATACAATCTGATAGCAGACCCTGCTGCAAGAACTTGGCTGCCCGGCAACCCTAAAAAAAGGGCATGCATGCCAAAAAAAAGTGGAGTTGGGACCTGAACGTCTTGCACGGCAAGCAGTTAGCAGATATATTCACACTGTGTAAAAATAAAGTACTCTGCATTGCCTGCGGAAAACTCTAACAATAATATTCACCTTGGCAGACAAACAGATAACAAAAAAATCACACATACACGTCTTCATTGAATGCATCACATTAAATGTGAATGCACAGGGCGGACTTTTTTTAAAATCAATCTTTCACCAAGAGCCGTTGGTTTTTGCTTTCAGCCCTAAAAGGAAAAGAAAGAGGGAGAAGAGAATCTTTGGCAGATGACTGAGTAACTCCTGATGTTACTCAAATCAGCTGCCCCCTCCCTCTCCTGATTCCAAACTCTCTCCCCCACCGCCCCTGCTCTCCTGTGCATATTCACCACGAATGCTCTCTCCTGAAAGACACATTTTTTTTTTCTCCCAATTTTCAATGAGGCACGAGTTAGCTGTCATAAGACTGTTGCTCTGTTGAAGAAGAAATGCCTCTCCCATGGGGTAATGAAGAGCTTGTTGTCACCACCTGGAAAGTGTGAATGAGTTTTACGTGAAAGTGACGCTTCCTATCTTTGAAATGATACCTCCGGTGAACGACAAGAAATGTGGATTCCTGGCAGAGTTCTCCATCCCTCTCCCTCTATGCCGCTCTCATGCCCTCGCTCAAATGGCAGATTTAATCTTTCCAGCTGTCCGTTGCCCTAGGATGGGCCCATGCATCTTCTTTTGTGTAGCTGCTATCCTTGTGTAAACTGAAAAGAGGCCATTTTGGCTGAGGGGCGTACTAGGGCCTAGCCCTCCCTCCCTCTCTCCTCTCCCTCTCTCTTTCAACACCACTACACCAACCCTTTTTACAGCCCTGGCCTGAAAAAGGAAAGAAAGTGAGAGAGAGAGAGAGAGAGAGAGAGAGAGAGAGAGAGAGAGAGAGAGAGAGAGAGAGTCAGCGAGTCAGCGAGTGAGAGAGAGAGAGAGAGAAGAAGAAAAAGAAGAAAAAAAAACACACCCAGAATACAAAAGCAGTGCCTGTTATAGAGGCTCAGGTCCCCGCTGCTGATAAGGCCTGGTGTGTTTACTCGATGGCCGCGGCTGCACAGTGTTTATTCTACCCATTGTGCCACTGTTGCATTCCGCAGACGGAAGCCATCAGATAAGGACCAGGCAAAAAGAGATAAGGCCGTCTGATTGGCTGGCTCGGTCCCGGGGAGGCCCCTGCCCATTGGTCGGTTCGGGCTGGTGGCGACCGAGAAAGGTTGTTGCTCGCTCACACACGTTGACAAATTATCGCTGCCAGGTTTGGCACAGGCAGGCAGGGGAGAAAATGCCTTCTTGCGTCGTGATTTGTGTTCTGGGATCAAAAATAATGATGTACTGAGGGACAATGGGCACAGTGACTAAAGGGTTCTGTTGTCTGGCACCAATGCTGTACACTTCTGCTACATGTGCCGGTACATGTTAAATGACATACTACAAATGTGACTGTCAAAGCCAACACAATTATAATCAAGCCAATCTAATCTCAAATCTGAAATCAGAACTATTATAAGCAAACACACGATTAGCAAAATCTTCCTTGGCAACAAGGCCCTCACACGGGCTGTCCTCCCATGCACCCAAATCCTATCCATGAACCAACAAAAAAAAGCCAAGGAATGAGAGTATCATTATCAATGATTTTTTTTGGGTTGAGCCTCTTGTTTTATTCAACAACAGGGCTGTTTGAGTGGGACCAAGATCCACAATAACACCGCTGTGGAGCTGCGGAGAGAGAGGAGAGGAATCTAAAGGCGGTCGGCCAGTCGGTTGGTCTGTGTCTCTGTCTCTGGAGAGGCTGCTGCAGACACACTGACGGCCCACACCACACCACACCGCCTGACTGACTGACAGACAGACACACACACACACACACACCCCACAGCGGCAGCTGGTCCTGACTCCACTAGGGACTGGCTGGCTGGCTGCGCTTTGGGGTCTCCGAACACACACGCATGCATGCACGCACACGCACACATGGAAACGCACACTAATGCATGCACACACACGAATGCATGCATGCATGCACGCACACACATGCATCCACGTCTGCGCACATACACACACACGCACTTCTGCGTGCACAGATAAACAGACACACACACACACACACACACACACAGAAAGACAAACAGACAGACAGACACAGACACACAGACACACACACACACTATAGCCACTCCCTCTGCACTCCAGCATGCTCTGCTGTTATGATCTCTGGGGGCAGGATGGTACGTTGAAGCCAAAGCAAACGTCTGGTTTATCAGGGGAAGTAGGGTAGTGCAAGTTTCCAGGAGCCATCTTGTGCTTTACAGAAGACAGGCAACATGTGGTTGTCTTGCCAGCACACAATGGGGAAAAAATACCACAAGTACAGCGAACATGAAGCTTTTGTCCTGTGATGCTGTACATTCCAATGCCTTTTGTGACTTTTACTGAATGAGCCGCACAGGGCTATAAATGAATACTAACCAACCAGCCAAATGCTGGTGAAATATCAGTTTGGCTGGTAGAAAAGACCAACTTACTAGCCACGTTTAGCCATTAGAAAGTGTGTGTTTGGCTAGTAAGATTAACATCTACCAGTCATTTTGGCTGGTGGTGAAAACGGTTTATTTAGGGCCCTGGAGCTGCATATGGGCATATTGTACAGAGGGAGCCATTGATTTTGTAACATGTTTTCTTGACTGTACTATGATTGCTCCTCGCAAGGTCGAGCTCGAAACACACTGGACGTGTCATTAGGTTGCATGGTATGCACATGGAATTGGAAAAAAACACAAGTGGTTCCTACTGTATAATGCTAGACATGCCACACCCTCCTAGTGAAGCAACACCTTCAGTGTTGCTTCTAGTCAGGCCAGGAGCAATACAAATATCGTTTCTGAGCTCCGTAAAAATACGGAACTCCTTCCACTTTGTCAGGAAACAAACAACCAGTAGCAAAACCAAGGGAGGAGGGTCAATGCTAGCCAGGCCACGCCCTCCTAGTGACGCAACACCTTCAGCGTTGCT
>NC_085864.1:30071862-30089362 GCF_034702125.1 Engraulis encrasicolus | reverse complement strand
CAGAATGTTGGAAAAAAAAATACCAGAGCAACACCAAATTACCTGGCAGACATGGAAGACAAATGCTGTGGATGACAGACAATATTTTGTATTTGGTGATCAAAAACCCATCTCCCAACAGTTGGCCAGATGTAGAACAGTGTCCAGGTGAACGGTGGATACATGTCCAAGGCAACAATCAAGAAAAATATCAAGAACATTGAGGAACACTTCACCATAGGAAATACAGAGGGTTTACTAAAAGATGTAAATTATTGATTGCATCAGAAATAGCAGTACCAGATTTGGCTTTGCCAAACAACGTCTTAAAAAGACTGTATAGGTCTTGAGCTACATCCTATGGACAGAGGAGACAAAAATCATCTTGTACAAGGGTAATGGGAAGAAAAGAGTATAGAGAAGGGAAGGAACTGCTCATGATTCAAAGCATACCACCCAATCAGTGAATCATGGTGGTGGTAGTGTCATGGTCTGGGCATGCATATCTGTCAATACTATTTTCCCCTTGTATTTATCGATGATGAGGACTACAGACAAAAGCCAAAGGATGAATTCTGAAGATGTTCAGGCTATATTATCATGTCATATTAAACCTAATGGTTCTGAACTCATTGGACAATGCTTCACAGTGCAGATGGACAATGACCCAAAGCTTCATCTGAAAGCCACTAAGCCATTTCTACCCCAAAAAAGAGGAATATTATTCAATGGCCCAGTCAATCACCTCACCTGAGTACGGCTGAGCAAGCATTTCACTTGCTGGAGGCAAAACCGAAGGGAAAATACCCTAAAAAATAAGCAGGAACTGAAGACTGTTGCAATAGAGAGCTCACCATAGCATCACCAGAGATAAAACCAAGTGTCCATTGATGTCTATGAATTGCAAATTGCAGGCTGTAACTGACTGGAAAGTATTTGCAACCATATAATTAAAAATTGAAAGTTTGATGTATAAATACTAGACTGTCCAATTACTTTTGGTCCCTTAAAAATGGGGTGGCACTGAAAATGTCATAATTCCTTCACAGTTCACTCGATTTGGACGCAAACAACCCCATATTAAAGCTGAAAGTCTGCTGTTAATGTACATCTCGTTTGTTTCATTTCAAATCCATTGGGATGGTGTACAGCATCAAAAAGATGAAAATTGTGCAGATGTCCAAATATTTATGGCCCTAACTGTATGCCAGTAAGAAAGAAAGACATATACTGTGTGTGTGTGCGTGTGTGTGTGTGTGAGTGATAGAGATAGAGATAGAGATAGAGGTGTGTGAGTGTGTGTGTGTGTGTGTGTGTGTGTGTGTGTGTGTGTGTGAGTGTGTGTGTGTGTGTGTGTGTGTGTGTGTGTGTGTGTGTGTGTGTGTGTATGTGCAAGCTGAGATAGCATAAGCCTGTGTGTGTGTGTGTGTGTGTGTGTGTGTGTGTGTGTGTGTGTGTGTGTGTGTGTCTGTCTGTCTGTCTGTCTGTCTGTCTGTCTGTCTGTCTGTCTGTCTGTCTGTCTGTCTGTCTGTCTGTCTGTCTGTCTGTCTGTCTGTCTGTGTGTTGTGTGTGTGAGTGCGTGCGTCTGTGCTCTACAGTATATCCACCCACCTCTCCGGCCACAAAGAACAGCAGAGGGCTCTCCTCCTCCTTGGCCTTGTACTTGGCCAGCAGCTTCTCTGCTATTGGCTGGATCAGCTCCTTAGCCGGCTCCAGCTCGCCCTCCTCCTCCGCATCTACAACAACACAGCAAAGGCACAGCAGCATTAACACATGACATTTCTTTTCTTTAAAAAATAATATTAAAAAAAAAATATATATATATATATATATTAGGGGCTTTTATGCCTTTATATGACAGGACAGTCAAATATGGTGACGGAAAGCAAATGGGACAGAGAGACTGGGTGGGATCGGGAAATGACCCCTGCCGGACTCGACCCGGGGTCCCCGTGGGTGGGTATGCGAGCCTAAATGTGGGGGGCTTAGCACGCTGTAGCAAGGGGCTCTCGTGAAATCCAGCTCCATCTCGCCCTCTTCCTCACCATCTTAAATGGAATAGAATGCCTTTCATTGTCATTTTGTATTCACATGTACAATTTACACTATGCACATTCACAATGAGACTGAAAGCCCTCACTTCAGTGCAGATATTTAAAGGGATACTGTCAGCGAAAAGACAGGACAAAGAACAGTGTTCACAAAGACAAAGCATTGTATTTACAGAGGGAACTTCAAATCAGAAAGTTAACATAACATGCCAAAGGGCACTTAAAGCTATACGCTCTCATGAAATCTCACAAAAAAGAAAGTTGGTGCAACACAGCAAACAGGAAGTCTGTTTGGCCATCGTATAATGACGATGCCACCTCTGGGGTGTGCCGTAATAAAAGGAGAGAAAAGGGGAAATTTCGTTTATTTATTGATTGCTTGTTTATTGATGATATCTATAAAAGGAAAGCTGTTTTCTTCTGGGCAATGAAAGACACCAGGGAGGGAGAATATTGTATACTGACAATATAAGGTGGAGAAGATGGGTTTTTATTAGGATTAAAGAATCGTATGGCAGACAGTGATGGAAAAGGAAAACAATCAATCAAGGCATACGGTATGTCTGCACTTCTGAATATGTGTGCATGTGTGCACATGTGTGCATGCATGAGTGCGTGTATATTTATTCCTTTTTTTTACAGGCAGGTTCCCACATCAACACCACCAGCACACACTTACCACCCCCTGCCACCACCCCCTGCAACCATCCAGCCCCCCACCCCCGCCCCCACCCACGCCCATTTCATTTCATACTTGTGGAGCAGATGGTGTGTTTGAAATTGAATCCACTTCATCCCGAGCAGCAGCGGCAGCTCTCCCACAGGCCCACGTCATGCGTCCATATAATAATAATAATGACTGCAATTGTATGGAGGCGGCCTCCGCTTGACCCCCAACAGGCTCAACAGTAGCAGTAGTGGTGGCACTCACCGAATGACTGACAGGAGATTTGTGGTGGAGGAAGAAGGAGGGAGGTGGGAGGAGGAGGAGAAGGAGGAGGTGGTGTGTGTTGAGAGGCTGCTAGTCTGGTTGAGTGGTGGATTAGTTTTAAAACCGCCCCTTCAAAACTTGACTTCTATTGACAGGAGGTGGGGCCGTGGCTCAAAAAGAGGTTCATGAATGGGTCATAATCTGTGGCCCTGGTGACATAGTTGGTGGGGTAGCTTGGGGTGTGTTGCAAACACTTTGGACTGAGGGGGCGGGGGGTTATAAGTGGGACTGTGTCTCTACTGTGGAGCACTCCATAGGGGCCCTTACAGGCGAGATGTATGGGGAAATATAACAGACGTAGGGGCCCTAACAGACGAGATGCATGGGGATTATATAAAGAGACGGGGGATTTGCAGACTGATTATTTTGGACGCAAGAAAAGTAAGTAAGTAAGTATGCCTTTAATAATCCCGCCATGGGGAAATTCGTTTGTTGCAGCAGTAACATACAGATAGTGCAGAGACAATAGACAGTGTACATACAACAACACAGGATAAATACTTAAAAAGATGTTAGGGGAAAATATAAATGTCTCTGTTAAAAACCACAACAAGTACATTAGTAAGAATGAAAGTGCATTGTAAAAAGTGCATTAGCAGCTTCATAAAATGGAGGAGAGGGTGCTAGGACAATAATAAATAAGTAAGTTAAAAAGTTAAAAAGATAAAAAGACCATCACTACCATCCCTACCACCACCACCACCATCAACATCATCATCATCATCATCATCATCATCATCACCATCACCATCAACATCATCATCCCCAAGGCTACCGCAGGGACTTAGTGTTATTATATAGTCTGACTGCAGAGGGAAGAAAGGCCCTGCGGTACCTCTCTGTTCTGCAGTTTGGGTGGAGGAGTCTACTGCTCAGTGGGCTCAGCAGGGCTGCCACTGTTCCATGCAGGGGGTGGATGGTGTTAGCCAGGATTGCTGACAATTTCGTCGTCATCCTCCTGTCCCCCACCACTTCCACAGTGTCAAGGCTACAGCCCAGGACAGAGCCAGCCTTCCTCACCAGTTTGTTGAGTTTCTTTGCCTCAGCTGCTGTGATGCTGCTGCCCCAGCACACCACCCCAAAGAACACAACAGAGGAGACCACAGAGTCGTAGAAGGTCCTCAGTAGGTTTTGTTGAACCCCAAAGGACCTCAGTCTCCGCAACAGGTGGAGTCTACTCTGGCCTTTCTTGTAGAGAGCCTGGGTGTTGTCAGTCCAGTCTAGTTTTTTATTGACATGTCAAAAGGGAAGGGGCCCCCGGAGTCTGCTTGTGTGTAGGGCCCCAAGGTTGTGTGCTGTGTCCTTGTTTCGTGTGTGTGTGTGTGTGTGTGTGTGTGTGTGTGTGTGTGTGTGTGTGTGTGTGTGTGTGTGTGTGTGTGTGTGTGTGTGTGTGTGTGTGTGTGTGTGTGTGTGTGTGAGTGAGTGTGTGTGTGTGTGTGTGTGTGTGTGTGTGTTGTGTGTAAGGTGGACATGCGTTTGTGTGCACACATGTGTAAGTGAAAGTGAATTGTGCATATCTATGTGCTGAACGCATGCATGGCTACTTACTCAGAAACAGCATAAGGCATTGTCCAGTGTGTATGCGTGTGTATGCGTGTGTATGCGTGTGTGTGTGTGTGTGTGTGTGTGTGTGTGTGTGTGTGTGTGTGTGTGTGTGTGTGTGTGTGTGTGTGTGTGTGTGTGTGTGTGTGTATTGGATGCGTGTGTGTACACATGCTATTCACCCACAAAGTAGCGCATTCAGGCCGACTAACAACCGTGCCGGTGCCCGTTCCCACACCTAATTGCGAGCCGGTCGTCGTGTTCACGCCACAGATTTCAGCATTTGCGAACCGGAAAGTTGGTTTGCAATGCCAACCGCAAAATACTAGGTTTTTCTTCGCGAACCGTGATGACAGTGTGGCCGTCAGTAGGTTCATCCGGGTAACACAGTCACGTGCGGGAAAAAGTTCAGAGCCCGGTATGAACACGGGCGGTTCGCAGATAAGCAATTTCGTGCCGAACATCACTGGTGCCATTCTGGTCGGCCTGAAAGCCCTAATAGAGCACAAAGCAGGGTTCCGTGTGTGTGTGTGTGTGTGTGTGTGTGTGTGTGAGTGTGTGTGTGTGTGTGTGTGTTACGTACCCACGAAGAGCACCAGGCAGGGTCCCTCGTGCAGCTGCACTGCGTTGGCCTCGCTCAGCTCCAGGACGGGCCGCGGGTGCCATGGGAACAGACGGCACTCCGGGTCGTTCAGAACCTCCACCCGGCCCTGCCGCGTGATCATGTGACCCTCGCCGTCCAATAGGATCAAGGTGGGGATACCTGAGGAGAAAGGCAACACAGCATTGTTTTTATTACACAGATCTAGAGTTGCTTGCATTATTTGAATGTCATTTTAGTGGATATTTCCCCACATTTTGTATAACTTTGTGCAATATACATTAGGGCTGCAATGATGCAATCAGCTCACGATTCGGTTCATGTCACAATTTGGGACGCAAATCTCTTTCAAAATTAATTAATTTGCTTTTTCACAAGCTTCAATGAAGGGTAACAGTACTTTGAAAGGGTGCATCATGATACTGCCTTCTTGAACCGCGATAGAGTATCGTGACCCAGCGCATCACGATTTCTTGGTTCGATACAATATCGTTACAGCCCTAATACCTGTAGCTTTGTATAAAAGCATCTGCGAAATATAAATGAAACGTCACACAACATGGGAGAGGCTGAAGCACCATGGTCAATACTACAGGTTTTTCTTTGTCAACTGCGACACAGATGCACAGATGAAAACGAAGAAGTGTCATTACTCCATAGAGGTAGAAAATAACACTAGAGATGATCCCGCCCCCCTTTTTACGGCAATCTGTAGCGGCCATTATCTGTAGGTAGATCAGAAAAATGGAAATTAACAGAGAACGAGGCTTACCTCTGTCAAAAATGGCTTATGTTCATAATCTAGAATAAGAAATATTTACACCTCAAACAAATACTGCTGTACTTTAAGACATTTTCCACTGAAAACAAAACAATAGCCATTCAAAGGAGACAATGTTCTACTTCATCAACATTCATTAAAATGCATAACCGCATCACTTTCAGATTTAGCATTCCTTTTTGTCTTTTCGATTTTTGACTCTCTCTCAAAGTAAGCTTCGACATCTTTCCCCATTTTCCGCATCAAAAGGCACATTCACTCCTTTGTTGTATAATTGAAAAGGATCGTGTATGTTTTTTGCACTGCACTCACATATTTCTTGTTTCTCTCTCAGTGTTTTTCATTTGCAAAACATCTGGGCCACTCCTTTACAGAGATGACCACTTTCATTATGGCAGAATGCCTGAAAACGTTTTTCTTCTTATTCGCAGCCTTTTTACACTCACACCACAATCTTACTTCACTCACAAAGACACATGGTACATCATCATGTTCTGATTTTTGCAGTTATGAAGAGATTATACAGATTGTCATTTGCCATTAGTAGTCCATGTCACCACAACATCTTTAGCAATTAAACATGTACTGCTAAGGTTTTGCTATGGTGGGGTCAGTTGAGAAATGCTAGGGATGTCCAGAAGACATTTTTTGAAGAAAGAAATGCCATAAAGTATTGGCTTCTGTTGTTCAACATCTGAGTTTTTAAACAAGAACAGGCTGACTGTAGTGCTTTGTGGTGCTCAATGTTTTTTGCAGCATCAATGCACCACTGATTAACATGTACTGTATGAAACAAATTATCGACAGACATTATTTATGGGTCTTGTTGTGAGCGTAAAAAAGATCACTCAAAGGAGTCATAGCCAATTTTTGTTTTAATTGTATTTGATAATTTTGTATATGATGATGTTATTAAACTTTCACATTGCAACTTTAGCATTTTGTTAACTAAGCCTACTCAGCCACTCAGCCCCCGATCCCTCCTCCTCTCCGCTTCTCCACTTCTCCAGTCTGCTGCAGGGAACACCTGTGGCCTTGGTGTGTGTGTGTGTGTGTGTGCGTGTGCGTGCGTGTGTGCGTGCGTGTGTGTGTGTGTGTGTGTGTGTGTGCGTGCGTGTGTGTGTGTCATATATAGCCGTGCTGGCATGTGGCCTCTGGCAGTCTCTGCTCTTTTATTTAGCCGCTCAAGGAAGGAATAAACACAGTGGAGGGAATAAGGGGAAACGACAGGGACACAGGAACAGGATGAGAGGAGAGGAGAGGAGAGGAGAGGAGAGTAGAGACGAGGAGAGGAGAGGAGAAAGGAGAGGGGAGAGGAGAGGAAAAAGGGGAGAGGAGAGGAGAGGAGAGGAGGACAGGAGACGAGAGGAGAGGGGAGAGGAGAGGAGAGGAGAAAAGAAAGGGGTGGGGAGGGTGAGGAGACGAGAGAAGAGGAGTGGAGAGGAGACGGAGGAGTACGAAAGGAGAGGAGAGTGGACGAGAGGAGAGATAAGAGGAAAATAGAGGAAAGGAGAGGAGAGGAGAGGATAGAGGAAAGGCGAGGAGAGGAGATGATAGAGGAGGAGAGGAGATGATAGAGGAGGAGAGGGGGGGATAGAGGAGAGGAGAGAGGAGAGGAGACGAGGGGAGACGAGGGGAGACGAAGGGAGTAGGAGGAGTAGGAGGAGTGGGAGGAGTAGGAAAGGAGTGGAGATGAAAGGAAAGGAGTGGAGAGGAGAGTGGACGAGAGGAGCGGAGAGGAAACGAGAGGGGACGAGAGGAGTAGGAGTACCGAAGGACAGGACAGGAGACGAGAGGAGACGAGATGAGGCGACAAGGAGGAGTAGGAAAGTACAGGAGAGGAGAGGAGAGGAGGGGAGAGGAGGGGAGAGGAGAGGAGGGGAGAGGAGAGGAAAAAGGGTTGGGAGTGAAAGAAGAATGGTGGGGGAAGGAAGAGAGAAGTATAGGTGGAACAGCGGACAGAAGGACAGACAGAACAACAGAAAGACAGAACGCTATTTCAGTTTCTTTTCTCTAGTGCTGAGGGTGGGTTTCCTGACCATGCCAGGCCTGATGCCAAGCATGTGTGTGTGTGTGTGTGTGTGTGTGTGTGTGTGTGTGCGTGTGTGCGTGTGTGTGTGTGTGTGTGTGTGTGTGTGTGTGTGTGTGTGTGTGTGTGTGTGTGTGTGTGTGTGTGCGTGTGTGTGTGTGTGCGTGCGTGAGTGAGTGAGTGAGTGAGTGAGTGAGTGAGTGAGTGAGTGAGAGAGAAGGTTTGGGGAGGGAGAGAGAGAGAGAAGGTTTGGGGAGAGAGAGAGAGAGAGAGAAGGTTTGGGGAGGGAGAGAGAGGGAGAGAGAGTAGGTTGGGAGACAGAGAGAGAGAAAGAGAGAGAAAGAGAGTAGGTTTGGAGAGAGAAAGAGAGAGAGAGAGAAAGAGAGAGATGAGTAGGTCTCCTGTGTGTGTGTGTGTGTGTGTGTGTGCGTGTGTGTGTGCGCGTGTCACCCTCTCCGTCTATGAAACTGCCTGCTGTGAGCTTAGAGCCAGACAGGGCTTCTCCTCTTCTCACCACTTTCTCTCCAAAGCCCCTCTGTGATAAGGATCTCACCGTAGTATTAGCAGGCCTTATCACAGACACACACACACGCAAGCTCAGGTGTGACCGGTGTGTGTGTGTGTGTGTGTGTGTGTGCGTGTGCAACTGTGCACGTGTGTGTGTGTGTGTGTGTGTGTGTGTGTGTGTGTGTGTGTGTGTGTGTGTGTGTGTGTGTGTGTGTGTGTGCACATCTGTGTGACTAAGAAAGGGAGTTGAATAAAAAAGTGACAGTAGGATATAGTGCGCCTGGGCCATAAGCACCTGTGTCTACAAATCAAAAGAAACGTTTCGAGGAATTATGAAAAGCGACTGAGTGGTGCACACACAGAGAGAGAGAGAGAGAGAGAGAGAGAGAGAGAGAGAGAGAGAGAGAGAGAGAGAGAGAGAGAGAGAGAGAGAGAGAGAGAGAGAGAGAGAGCGAGAGAGAGAGCGAGAGAGGGAGCGAGAGGGAGCGGGGAGATAGAGAGAGGGAGGGAGGCTAGAGTATATCGTGTGTGTGCATACATTTTAGTGCATTTTATGTTGTATGTGTTTCATGCGTGTGTGTATGCATGACTATGCGTGCGCATGTACGTGTGCGAATGTGGGTGTGGGGCAGCATGAGCTTGTTCTGAACGCATACCGCACATTCCTGTCTGGATAGGCCGAGAACCAAACAGCATCACTTCTCCCTTCCTCGAGGAAGAAGAGGAGGTGGAGAGGGAGAGAAAAGGAAGAAAATAGAGAGATGGCTTAGGGAGAGGACAAGCAGGGATTGAGGAGGATAGAGAACCCATCTAGGTGAAAGTGTGATTGAAGGAGAGAATGAGGAGAGAATAACAGAAGAAAACAGTAGGATTGCCACCCTGCCCTACAAAGGCAAAGTGCAGTAACTACGCCAACATTGAAACTGACAAAAAAGGCCTTCAAAGCCTCATTATGTTGGCTATTGTAGTAACCTCAAATTCAACACAGAAATATCTCTAGAGCGGGATACATTTGCACCATAAGGGTTTGTCACGAGATAAAGTCGGTGTAATGAAGACCACTCAATTATGACAAATGATGTAGTTACTGCACTTTGCCTTTGTAGGGCAGCACCTCTCTCACATTTCTCTCTCACAAAACCTGGACATTTCTAGTTCAGATAAACAACCTTTTTGCTTGAATGCAATGGCATCTTTCATTTAGTATCCATTGAAGTATTTTTTCTGGGACAGACCATTAAAAATCAGGACAATCAGGGACAAACTGGGACAGGTGGCAACACTAGAAAAGAGAGGAAATTGGGAGTGAAGGGAGAGGAGAGGAGAGGAGAGGAGAGGAGAGGAGAGGAGAGGAGAGAGGAGGAGAGAAGAGGAGAGGAGAGGAGAGGAGAGGAGAGAAGATGACACTTGGAGAAGAGAGTTGAAGACAGCTTGGGAAGACAAGTTGAGAGGGTGCGAGAAGAGGAGAGGAGAGGATATGCTGAGCAGGAGAAAATGAGACAGAAGAGTAGTGAGAAGTTGAGAAAGCAAGAGAAGAGATGTTGACAAAGTGAGTGAGAAAACAGGAAGACAGGAGAAGAGAAGCGATTCTGAGGGGAGGAGAAGACAAGGCTGAGGTGGGGATAGAAAATGAGACAGAAGTAAAGAGAAGTTGAGAGGATGAGAGAAGTTGAGAGGATGAGAGGAGAGAAGGCCAAGAGAAGAGAATCTAAGGGGAAAAGACGCGAGGCTGAAGCTGAGGTAAAAAGTTGAGGGAGGAAGAAAAGAGGGGATAAGCAGAAAACAACAGAAGAGAACGAGAATCTACGAGGAGGAGAGATGAGATGGACAGGATTGGATTAACGCACAGGCTAGATATGGCTGCAGCCTAGGGCCAATGATGGGGCACACTGGATGGGATTGGTCAAAGGTGGGGGGTGGGGAATCAGAAATTACAGAATTGTGAGATTATGTGGTATTGAAAAAATCATCTGTCATGTCAAATAGAATTTTAGATCTCAGGTAATACTCCTCTCCACACAGTTGGCAGACATTTTATTCTTAATTCCTATCTCGGAATTATGATGCCGCCTATGTAATACAGTGACAATTTTTTCTTTCTGCGGGGGCCTACAGGAACCCTTAGCCTAGGGGCCACGAGCCACCTTATAATACGGCCCTGGAGGTGGAGGTTGAAAATGAGGCAGATGGAGAGATAGTGTGAGAGAAGAGAAACCGAGAGAAGAGAATCTGAAAGGAGGAGAGGAGAGATTTATGCGGTGGTGGTTGTGGCGGGGGTGGAAAATGAGGCAGAAAGAGAGAGAGTGAGAGAAGAGAATCTGGGAGGAGAAGTTGAAGTGGAGGTGGGGTGGTGGACAGAAAGAGAGAGTCAGAGAAGAGAATCTGGGAGGAGAGGTGGAGGTGGAGGTGGAGGTGGAGGTAGGGTGGGGGTAGAAAATGAGGCAGAGGAGTAAACTTGATTACAGACCCACATTCCTCCAGCCCTCGCTGGGCCGCGCTGGCTGCCGGCTGGCCCTCTGAATGGACAGAGCGGCCTTGTAGCACGCAGAGTCCCCATAAAGCACAGCATTATGCCCAAACAGCCATTCTCTCTCTCTCACTCTCTCTCTCTCGTTCTCACGATCTTGCTCTCCATCTCTCGCTCTCTCTCTCTCTCTCTGTCTCTCTCTCCATCTCTAGCCCTCTCTCGCTCACTCACACACACACACACACACACACACACACACACACACACACACACACACACACACACACACACGCGCACACACACACACGCGCACACACACACACGCGCACACACACACACGCACACACACGCACACAAACTCTCTACCTCGCTCTTTCTGTGTGTCTCTCCCTCTCCAACTCTCCAAGTTGCTTATTCTCTCAGTCTCTCTGTCCCTTACACTCCCTCTCCCTGTCTCTCGCTCCCACCCTCTCTCTGTGTCTGTCTCTGTGTCTGTCTCTCCCTCTGTCTCGCTCCCACCCTCTCTCTCTCTCTCTCTCTCTCTCTCTGGATCTGGGCCCTAGGCCCTGAGGCAGATGGAGGGGGTGGAGAAGCCTTACGGCCACATTCCGCTAGGTGTTTATAGAACCAGCGGTGGCTCCAGGGGACAAGGCGATGGCAGCCAGCCCGGCAGAGCTGCCACCGTCAGTGTTGCCAGATTGGGCGGTTTCTTGCCCAATTAGGCTGCTTAGGATGGCCTTCTGCGGGTAAAAATGGAACTTCGGCAGGTTTATCTGCTAATTTTTGGCCATAGAAATCAATAGAATTGGGCGGGATTTAGTGCTTCCAGGCAGGTTTTGAGCAATTTTTGGGCTGGAAATCATCAGTCTCATCTGGCAACCATGGCCACTGTCATCATGTGCCAGTTATTTCTGGTGGTTCGACCTCCGGATGCGTACCGTAGCCTGCTGGAATGGGATTTTTTTTATTTCTATACTTAACATGAAATAAAAAGAGTCTGTCTTGCTGGCTACTTTCAAGGAGCATTATATGTTTGCTTCACCCTGGTCAGTTGGAACTTTCTGTGACCTCGGGAAAAGTTTTTTTGGCCCGCCTTCAGCGCAGTGATGATTATTCATTTTTCCAGACGGTTCTTCATGCTTAAGTTCAATGTCATTGCTTTAAACATAGCCCCCTCCATCCGATCTGTGACTGGATGCTCAAAATATGTGGAATATACAGAGCCTTAGATGATCTATGCTTCATAGCACGGTATAATAAGTATATAATATTGAGAATGGTAGGCACTGGCCCTACCGTGGCCTAACGGTAGGGCACTCATCTACCATCCGGCCGACCCGGGTTCGATTCCCAGCTCGGGTCCTTTACCGGCCCTTCCCCCTCTCTCTCTCCCCACTCGCTTTTTATCACCATCTTCACTGTACTATCATAAATAAAGTCAAAGAGACCAAAGAATATCTTTTTTTTTTAAAAGAGAGAGAATGGTAGGCACTACTGCTGAAGATGTGGTTGAGTAGGCGCCTTTAAAAAAATCTAGTTAAGAACTAGAAATTACCACCTGGTGTGATTTTCACCCCTAAGCATTACTGTCAGTGTGTAGAAGACCAATAGAGTGCTCCATCTGTCTTTGCATTCTCGATTCGGGTTGATGAGATTACACCGCATTCTGTAAAACACTGTGAAAATTGAGTTTCATGCATTCCATTTGCCAAGTGAACCCCTCGCGGTTGCTCTGTTCTTTTTAGTTGAGTGTTTGAGAAATGGCGTGTGGGGCGTGAAGAAGATAGTTACTTCCAGCTTCAGCATTCACAGAGATACTTAAACACGCGGAGTACCAACATGGAATGGAATGCTCTACACGGCCATTGGAATGCACTGTAATCCGTGTCAGACAGTGATGTACTGTACTGTATGTGAATTACTCCACTATAGGAGTATAGGATGCTTCCTTTAACAGGGTTGTTCTAATCCATTTCTATTATTCTGTGTATGAAGAGCTTCATTGCAAAATGAGGTATATCAATTTTTGGAACATTTTGGGCAATCAACATTTTTATATTGCGCATTGCATTGCAAAAAATGCATTGTAAAAGTGTGTTCTCAAAATATTTGAATTGCCAGAATTCACACATAGATGATAGGACATCTGAACAGTCATTTCCAATAATAAAATGCAAAAGTAAAATGAAATGGAGCTCACGTCATATTGCAACAAAACTCTTCATATATTTGTTACCTTGGTAAAACAACCACTCAGGTCTTTTCAGGCGAAGAGACTTTCCCCCTAAATTCTTTCCTCAAGATGCCACTCCTGACACATGCAATTATCCTAAAGGGGCATCATTGCACCATTCCCTCAATAGAAGATTTGTGCAGTTCTGCCATGGATGGAAGCATCATGAAGAGGATTTTGCATAAAAACATGCAAGATGACTGATGCAAACTGTACATTAATCACATGACTATATCAGTAGCATACACAAGACTCCACTATTTTAAATATATATATATTTTTGTGGGTATTGAGTCTTGAAGTTCTGTGCTCCTCTGAAAACCTCTGCAGTCCACACTAGAATCCAGCCAGCGGACTGACACCAGCTTGGCAACATCAAAGCAGTTGAGTTTACCTTGTATTCCAAAGAGTCTGTTGAGCCGTGACCGCCTGGCCTCGTCTGAATAGGGGACCGCCAGCCAGGGCATCTCGCTGAAATACTGTGTGAAGGACTCTTCTGACCTGTGCAGACGAGAGCAGAGAGGGGAGGGGAGGGCGATGGGGACACGGCCAGGGCCAGATTAACGCACAGGCTAGATATGGCTGCAGCCTAGGGGGCCCCATCTGCCAAGGGGGCCCTGCTTGGCCACAAACGAAAAACTGGATGCAATATTGAAAAATTCATCTGTCGAGTTGGTAGACATGTTATTCTTCATTCCTAGCTCGTACTTATGACATGTGAATTTGTCGCAAAATTTGCCTTCCGGGCGGTCCACAGCAAACTATAGCCTAGGGGGGCCCAGGCTATCTTAATCTAGCCCTGGACACGGGTCACTGGTGACTAATGGGTGATGGCGAGTTGTTACACCATAAACACACTCATGCCTCTCGTCCTCTCAGCCGTGACACTTGACCCGGTAAGTCACGGAGCATGCATGACTTCAGTCTGCATGAACATTCCAAACTTCATTTGTGTTTCCCAGTAGCGTGTAATTCTCATCGTGATGGTGAGAAAAACTGAGTGATGGTTTAGAATAGGCTGACCAGACTTTTCAAAACCTCGAAATCAGGTCACTTTGAGTGGTGAATATTTGCGTATATCCACACACGCACACCGACCAGATATGAAAAAAAATAAGGCTTTTGCACAACAACTGCTATGAATTTGAGCTACATGTATGAAGAGATTACTGAAAGAGATTATCAGAAAAAGACTTATCTTTCAAATCCTGAACACATGAAAGATGACAAGTGTGAAAGTGACAAATCACAAAAAAAAACACTTTTCAATACTTTTTTTGTCAGTGCTTAGGCACGATTGTTGACCCTCGTGACCAAACATGAATACAACCTCATATACAGTCCCAGGAAAAAGTTTGTACACCCTTTGAAATGTCTTACATTTCTGTCAAAATTGATCATAAAACATGGTCTGATCTTCCCGGAAATCTCAAGAAGGAACAATCAGAGTCTGCTTTAACTAATTCAACCCAAACATTTACAAGTTTTCATATTTTTATTGGTCATAAGGCCATAACATTCACAGGAGAGCAGGGCATAAGTAAGTACACCCTTGCATTAAGTAGGTTTTAACCCTCAGTTAGTTGCAATATCATCAACCAGACTTGTCCTGTAGTTGCAGATCAGATTAACAAAACAATCTGTTTGTATCTTGTCTCCCTCTTCTTTAGAGAACTGCCTCTCGTCAGCAAGGTTTGTGGGATGTCTGGAGTGCATAGCTTTCTTGACTTCATGCCATATAATCTCAATTGTTTTTTTGTCAGGGCTTTGACTGGGCTATTCCAGAATGTGTATTTCATTATTATGAAGCCATTCTAAAGTCGATTTGCTTCTACAGTATGGGTTGTTGTCACATTTCAGGACCCATACTCTTGTGTGCTTCAACTGTGTGACAGACTTCCTCACATTTTTTCTGTAAAATATCACAATAAACTTGAGTTCATTGTTCCACTGATAATAGCAAACTGTCAAGGGCCCGAGGCAGCAAGGTAACCTCATATAATGATGCTCCCGCCACCATACTCAGAAGAGGAGATGTAACCAAGAATAGCTAAAAATGGGATTCATTCTGCCAATCTAAAATTAATGGGGTTTCTGTCCAAAAAAATATTACTGCACCTTTGAGGTTTGCGAAAAAGCATTTATATGCTTCATAGAATTACTGCAAAATATTCTGTAGACCAACGTTGAAACCAAAGTTGAATTGTTCAGGGGAACACACAATGTCATGTTTGGAGGAGAACGGGAGAACCACACCTTCACCAAAACATCATCTCCACCTTCGAGTATGGTGGCGGGAGCATCATTATATGCGGCTACCTTGCTGCCTCAGGCCCTTTTCAGTTTGCTATTATCAGTGGAACAATGAACTCAGAAGTTTATCGAGATATTTTACAGAAAAAAAGTGAGGTAGTCTGTCACACAGTTGAAGCACACAAGAGGATGGGTGCTGAAATGTGACAACAACCCATACTTTAGAAGCAAATCGACTTTAGAATGGCTTCATAATAATGAAATACACATTCTGGAATAGCCCAGTCAAAGCAGTGACAAAAAACAATTGAGATTATATGGCATGAAGTCAAGAAAGCTATGCACTCCAGACATCCCACAAACCTTGCTGACGAGAGGCAGTTTTCTAAAGAAGAGGGAGACAAGATACATCCAGATTGTTTTGTTAATCTGATCTGCAACTACAGGAAACATCTGGTTGAGGTTATTGCGACTAACTTAGGGTTAAAACCTATTGACTGCAAGGGTGTACTTACTTATGCCTTGCTGTCCTGTGAATGTTTACATCTTATGGCCAATGAAAATATGAAAACTTGTAAATGTTTGGGTTGAATTAGTTAAAGCAGACTCTGGTTGTTCCTTCTTGTGATTTCCGGGAAGATCAGACCATGTTTTATGACCAATTTTGACAGAAAGGTAAGAAATTTCAAAGGGTGTACAAACTTTTTCCTGGGACTGTACTGTAGTAACAGTGAAAGCGACTCTGTAGAACAGTGATTCTCAAAGTGTGGTCCGGGGACCACTAGTGGTCCGTGACAGATCTCAGGTGGTCCGCAAGGGGATTTCTACTTTTCCAAGACAAGTATAGCAGTAGACAATATTTGTAATACCTGTATTATTACAAAGCTAAACATAGCTGATGTCTCATTTTCACCACAATATGTCAGGCTTGTAAATTTGAGTAAGAAGTAAGTGATCTGCATCGAAATTAATACCCGTCAACTGTCAATTCCGTTGACAGGTGGTCCCTAAACATTTCTTGGGGGACAAAGTGGTCCTCGATCTGGAAAAGCTTGAGAAACACCGCTGTAGAACATGGGTGGGTAACCTATGGCCTGCGGGCTGTTTACGGCCCAGGTAGCCGTCTTATCCAGCCCCAGATTTTATTCTAATGTTATGCAGTTTCACATGAAAGATCCTGAATAATCCTGTGTTCATAGTACGGCCCTTCCAGGACTTTATTACATTTGAAGCGGCCCTTCGAATGAAAAAGATTGTCCACCCCTGCTGTGAGACCCACTGATGTAATCCAAAAAAGGTTATTCCAGGTTGTCTTGTTATTATGTTATTGCCAAGTACTGTCTTTCACCAAAACATTTCCCCTGAGATCATGAGGCATCACGCTAAACAAAATATGTTGCCCGTGTGTCATCGTCACCCACATGAGAAAAAAAACAATATGATGTTGTTGTAAACAGATTTTGTTCAGAAGTGGTGTCTTGGTTGGTGTCAGCCTCTCACTGTGATCAATCTAGTCAACACATCATTACCTCTATATGAGAGCACAGTGATGAAATGCGTTGGTCCCCCTCTCCCATCTCATCTGCAGAGGCTTTGTTGTCAACAGGGGGTGCAAGTATGACTTTACTGACGAGCTAAACTGGATTAGCATATCACTGTTCCTGTTAATTGGCTAATAGGAGCGAGATAAATGAAACCAGATGGCTAGCTTTACAAGCTGAGGAAGACAAGCCTACCAATTAAAAAGAGCTCTAAAAATTCGCAATTGATGAGAGATACGAAAGAGAGAGAGAGAGAGAGAGAGAGAGAGAGAGAGAGAGAGAGAGAGAGAGAGATGAATTTCGCCCAGTGGGGAGTCTGTGAATGGTAAGCTACAGCACCCGACTGACTGATGGCATATGCTGTGAATTTTAAATGCCAATCAATCCTTTTTTCTTATTTCTTTTTGTCCCATCTTTTACACCTTTATTAATCTGATAGTAGGGGGAGAGAGAGAGAGAGAGAGAGGGGAGAAGAACTGGCAAACGACCTCGGCTGGAATCGAACCTGGGTGTCCGGCGTGATGG
>NC_085864.1:30066862-30069362 GCF_034702125.1 Engraulis encrasicolus | reverse complement strand
CACGCGCACACGCACACGCACACGCACACGCACACGCACACACACACACTCGCAGACACACACACACACACACACAATTTCTTTCTTTCTTTCCCTCTCTCTCTCTCTCTCTGTTTAATAGAGGATAGCCTTACATTCTCCAGCACAAAGGCTCTGGTGTTAGGACAGTAAACACAGATATACAGTACTGTATGTGTGTGCTGACTCTTGCGGCTCGTCTACAAGAATTCAGCTCTGAGGAGGGTGTGGTGGTGGTGAGAAGGGGTGGGGGGGGGGGGGGGGTGTAGAAAATGCGTCATGTTTTGTCCAGGGGGATAGCCTGCTGCGCACCAGATCCAACTCATTAATCTCACTCACACACACACACACACACACACACACACACACACACACACACACACACACACACACACACACACACACACACACACACACACACACACACACACACTGCTCGCACGCACACACACACACCCCTTCCCCTTGTCTTATTCTCAGTGATGGGGTCATTTACTGGAACAAGCTTGTGCAGTGTATACAAGACACTGGAGTCTGCCTCAGTGTGACACATTCAGATGCATGCTGCTGCACACACCCATGCACACACACACACACACACACAGACACACGCACGCACACACGCACGCACATGCAAACACGCATGCACGCACGCACACAAGTGCGCGGACGCACACACACGCACACGCACACACACACCCGCACCAGGAAAGGTGCCACTACTCGGTTTGGTAAATGATAAGATGGTTTCATATGTGCAATAGTAACTCCTCTGGCTGAGCTGACCCCTGATTAACACTGGCCTTTACTGATTCAGATACCCCAGCACAGCTGTCTACAGACAGCCAAGCTTATCCTACTACAGTGTCCATGTGTTGGTGTGCACAGGGCCGCGTTATCCTATGGTGCAACCGGTGCTGCAGCACCGGGCCCCGGCACTAGAGGGGGCCCCGGACGTTGTGAGATTGGAAAATATGAAACGATATTTTGAGACAATCAATTGTACTTTTGACGCATTTCGCCATCCGTAGGCAAGCAGAGGCGCATATGCATATATTGTCACCAGGCTAGATAGGCAGCGTGGGCCCCCCAAGACTGTAGCTGGGGAACAGTAGTGGCGATTTGTTACAAGTGTTCTTTCTTTTTAATCTTCGCTTGGCCCGCCTACTGAGCCTAGAATCGCCTCTGCATGCACGCAGGAATCGGAGGTCGGAACTTATAATTTCAGTCAGATGCTTCTGGTTGTGTGTCACCAGTGAAAACGGTGGTCAATAATTTTGTAGTTTGATGATGGGCTACTGTCTAAAAAAGATGTGAGAAACTGTTTTGTTTTGCGCAGCAACAATCTTAACATTAAATAGGCCTAAAGAAATGTCCCCGCCATGTGTGAGTCATTTAAGTATATCCATATAATAAGCGGGTTAACTTTCGGCGAGTCGGTCGCTTTGTGGAATAGCAGCACTTCAGAGAAAACAAGACCCCTCCGCTCCGCTTCGGGGTCTAAAGATTCTCTCTGTCGTGCTGCTATTCCACGGTAGCGACCTTCTCGCCGAACGTTAACCCTTACGTAATGCACCATCTAGATGAAAACCGTTGACCTTAATTGGTAGCCTATATGGTACATTTTGAGGGGATTTCGTGACCGCTTCACTTTGCTGTGGTTCGCTGCTAAGGGGATTCCCCTTCCTCGCGTCAAGCGACAGCTGAGTAGGCTACTTTCCTTTGACAGACAGACAGTCTTTCCAAGGCCATTGGAAGTTACATTAATCAACACGTGTTTCCCTCGACGGTTTCGATTCGACAAATTGGTCGGCAGCAACGTAGCAAAAATAAGAGGCTTTTGGTTGTGCTTCTGTTTGGTAGTTCTAGCTGAGCCGACGTTTACTCTGCTAAACGGTAGTGCACAGAATCTCCTCCCTGTCAGCTGGCTAGGCTTCCAATGGCTTGCGTTGCGACTGGTGAACTAAGCAGGGGGTTCCGCGCACCCTTTTTTGTGTTGGAGTAGAACGTGTAGCCTGGGTTGTTTCATACGTTTTGAATAGGCTATGGCTCATTATAATGTGGTGTAGGGGCCCCGGATTGCGTCTGCACCGGGCCCCGGCGAGGGTTAACGCGGCCCTGGGTGTGCATGTGTGTTTCTGTGTGTGCATGGGTCTATGTCATTGTATCTGTGTACACTTGCTGATGTGACACACAATTATTACATTGCATTACATTGCATATGGCAGATGCTTTTTAACCAAAGCATCTCACAATGGAGGACATAATCATAGCCAACAACAAGATACAAAGTGCACAGGAAATATACAGAACAACAAGTGTAGATACTAGGTAGGATTCGTGTTTACATTTACACCTGGAAGTACATATATAGTAGTACACATACAATGATATGGATGGACCCATACAGAGAGGACCATGTATACACAAACATCAACACAGACTCAGGAAGGTAGACAGACAGGACTACCTGCATGTGCGC
>NC_085864.1:30039362-30064362 GCF_034702125.1 Engraulis encrasicolus | reverse complement strand
ACAAGCACACGCTCATGCTCACACACACACAGGGACAAACACACACACACACACACACACACACACACACACACACACACACACACACACACACACACACACACACACACACACACACAGACACACACACAGACACACACAGCACCACACACACACAGACACACGCACGCACACACACACACACACACACACACACACACACACACACACACACACAAACACACACACACACACACATGCACACGCAAGTGCGTGCGCATACACACACACATGCGTACGTCTGCACACACACATTCACACACAATTCACTCAGCCACGCACACACCAACACAAGGTTTTGGCTGGACACGGATGGCCATCATCTCATTGGAGTGGAGCCCTCCTGATTGCGGAGCACAGCTGAATCACAAAAGCTCTGGTCTGATTACAGCGCCCCAGAGAATAAGCAGGGTTGTTTTTTTCCTCCTCCTCCTCCTCCTCCTCCTCCTCCCTCTTCTTCATCTTCTTTTTTCTGGAGTGCATCTGTTTTCAATGCTTGCCAACGATGCTAAGTTATTACTCCAGCTACTCTTGTCGTTCACCATTCACAAGACAATGAACATTACTATTAAAAGCGCCTCATGTCTTCATGATGAGTTGAGGTTGTGAAAGACACAGGCCTTCGATGCCGATATCTATTGCTCACGTATTGTAATGGGGAGCCAAAGGTTAATTGCTGCAAAATACTGGTCTAATTGTTTTAAATAGGTGTAGATTAATGGTGTAGATTACATCATGTCGGGAAATACATTTTTTGTCATCCATATGGAGGGCAGAGAAGGGCAGCATATTAAAGAACTCCCCTATTACTCAATGTCCTTCCAGGGAATGATCAAGTAAGCTTACAGTGATACTGTACTGACAATTTTCCTCTAGCTCATTCCCACACCGCCTAAACCACACACCCTACCCCACCCCACATAATCATGAATGCTGCACATTTAAATTATTTCCTTTATCACTGAGCCTCAAGGGCAAGCCAAGCATCCGCTGCAACCCAGCTGATGTTACTGCCAGTCAGTGCACTTTAAGGTCCCAAAAAACGCCCCACCGCACCCCACCCCACCCCAAATGATCATGCATACTGCAATTTCTTAAATTATTTTCTTTATCATTGAGACGACACAAGGGCATGCCAAGCATCTGTTGCTACCCACCCAACTGATCTTGCTGCCAGTCTCTGCACTTCAATAAGGGCTGCACTGCGGTATCATGTTAATGGGAGAGAGAGGGGGGAGAGAGGGATTCTGGACACACAATAGGGGTGATGGACAACAAAAAAAGAGAAAATGGAAAGGGGAAAAGAGAGACACATTTATCTTTTTCCCCTCAATGTCTGTCGTTCTCAGACGCTCTTGCTCTCACTTTCTCTACCCGTCTTCCACATATTCTTTCTTTCTTTCTCCCTCTCTCTGTCTCCCTGTCTCTCTCTGCCTCTCTCTCTCTTCCTCTCTCTTTCGCTCTCTGCCTCGCTCTCTCTCTTTGGCTCTCTCACGCTCTCTCTCTGCCTTTCTCTCTCTCTGCCTTTCTCTCTCTCTCTATGTCAGGGTTGCAGTGTAATGATTCATGCAGATGAGGATTCCACATTACTGGGGCGACTGGAATTCATTACGGCCGGGAAAGATCTTGTCATTTCTCCCCTCCTGCGAAACCCATCTCACCATTCTCTTCCAAAAAAGAGATGCAGCAATTATTATTGTATCCCCACCTCCATTCACACACACACACACACACACACACACACACACACACACACAGACACACACACACACACACACACACACACACACACACACACACACACACACACACACACACACACACACACACACACACACACACACACACACAACACACACCACACACACACACACACACACACACACACACACACACACACACACACACACACACACTTCCAAGGATTAGAGAGAGAGATAAAATGAAAGCCTCCCAGCCTCACATCCTGAAAAGCACGACTGACTCTCTCTCCCTTTCCATTCGATTCCAGAAGCAGCACGTCAAAATATTGAGATTTTACGGTGCCGATGACAGCCCCCTGCCTTCACCACCAGCTGCTGTGGAACGTGAATCTGCTCCCCCTAAACCACCAACCACCCCAGACCGTGTGGAGAGAGGACACATAGAGGGAACCACAAGGGCTCAGAGAGAGAGAGAGAAAGAGAGAAAGAGAGAAAGAAAGAAAGAAAGAAAGAAAGAAAGAAAGAAAGAAAGAAAGAAAGAAAGAAAGAAAGAAAGAGAGAGAGAGAGAGAGAGAGAGAAAGAAAGAAAGAAAGAAAGAAAGAACGAAAGAAAGAAAGAAAGAAAGAAAGAAAGAAAGAAAGAAAGAAAGAAAGAAAGAAAGAAAGAAAGAAAGAAAGAAAGAAAGAAAGAAAGAAACCAGATATGAGTGTGCCCTGCGGGTTGCTGAAAAGGAAAGGTGGGCTTGAAGGACTGATCCAGCATCCTAACCCACTGATGTTGTGAATCTCAAGGCCTAGGATATGATACAAGACACAGAAATCAGAATTACCTGGGACTGGATATTCTGCACAATGGGGCTGTAAAATAAATAAAAACAGAAAAACCTAGGCCCCGCCTGAATATACCATATTGAAAAGAAAGGATGACAATCACCTGAAACTGGACATTCCACACAAAGGGGTAGGAAATGAATGGGGGGGGGGTGCAGAATAACTTGGGCCTGCATATTCCATACACGGAAAACAGAAATGATGAAAATCACCTGGAACTGAATATTCCTACACAATAGACTAGGAAATAAATACAATGAGAATCACCTGAAGGTGGATATAAATAATAATACTAATAGTAAATAACCTAGGCCTGGATATTCCATACAACAGGAAATAGCAATAAAAAGAAGAAGAAGAAAAAAAACAGAAATCACCCAGAGGTGGATATTCCATACAACGGAAGAGAAATGATGGGAATCACCTGGAGCCGGATACTCTACTGTAGTCTACACAATGTCTGGGTTATAAATAAAAAACAGAAATCACCTGGAGGAGGATATTCTGTACGTACAACAACAACAAAAAGGACAAAAGGAAATCACCCGGACATGGGTAGTCTGACAAGAGAAAGGAAAATTCACCTTGAGAGGGAAAAAAACACCTCAAGCTGAATATTGTTCATAATATGAGAGAAGCTGCTGTCAAGACAGTACGTGAAGGAAAAAGAAAGAATATAACAGCCTCCCGTAGGTGCTGGAGATGGGAGGATGGAGTCTGGATGGGTGGTGCTACTACTACGCCATGGAGATAAGGAGAGAGAGAGAGAGAGAGAGAGAGAGAGAGAGAGAGAGAGAGAGAGAGAGAGAGAGAGAGAGAGAGAGAGAGAGAGAGAGAGAGAGAGAGAGAGAGAAAGGGAGAGAGGGAGAGAGGGAGAGAGAGGGAGCAGGCATGGATGATGATGGTTGAGTCTGGATGATATACAATACTGGAGAGAGAGAAGGGGAGAGATGAAAGTTCTTGGGAGATGAGAGAAAGAGAGCTAGGGCGTGTGTGAGAGGGAGATAGAAAGAGCTAGGGAGTGTGTGAGAGGGAGAGAGAGTTAGGGGGTGAGTGTGAGAGAAAGAGAGCTAGGGAGTGTGTGTGAGAGAAAGAGAGCTAGGGAGTGTGTGTGAGAGAAAGAGAGCTAGGGAGTGTGTGTGTGCGCGTGCACGCTAGTGTGCCAGCGTTCCTCACCTGTCGGATCGTCTCGCACCACCAGCAGTCCGTTCCGACACACCACCTTCCCTGTAGTGGCGTCCACGAACACCAGCGAGGGGATACTGGTCACCTTGTACTTATTCCACAGCTTCATCTGAAGGCACAGAGAAGAAGAGGAAGAAGAGATGGGGGAGGTGGAGATGGAGGAGGAAGAGGAGGGATGGAAGAGAGAGGAAACGATGGAGGAAAAAAAGACAAAAAACAGAGGAGAAATTAGTTGGGTTTGCTTTTTTTCAGTACAATTCACATGAAAAACCATGTTCAGCTATCAGAGAGATTGTGGGCATGCATGCGTCAATGCGTGCACGTGTGTGTATGAAAGAGTGATAGAAGTTTGAGCCCTTGGAGAACACTTCACATGACAAACACTGGAGGACAAAAGACGCAGGAAGCCGTCCAGCCCATAGAGAGAGAGCCACACGCTTAGTTCCACGTGGGAAGCAAAAAGCCTCGTCTCTTTCAAGCCCGCCTCAAACACGTGCAATAACACAACGCTAACGCTACCGACTAAATGCCCATTAGGGCCTACTGCTGCAGCCGTCGGCGTCGCTATTATGTGTGCTTGTGTTGCAGAGCACTAGGGAGACTGTTGCCAAATGAGACACAAAAACAACTTGGCACGGCTTAAAAAAAAAAAAAAAAAACGCCCCACGACTTCTGTGTGATGTGGTTATAAAGAGACTCCGAAACGTGGCAAGTGGAATTAAGCAGTAGTGGTAGTGCTGCCGTTCAGTGCGGTGCGGCGCGGCACAACACAGCGTGGCAATGGCCCCAGAGGCTGGAATTTACACAAGCCGGAGGGGCTGCCAGCGACGAGAACTTTCCAAACACAGTCGACATCTGAGGAATATTCAAACACAGTGCTTATTCTTTGCTAGCTTGCTTTCCCCTCCCAGGCAGCCATCTTCTGAACAAAGACATATAAAGGAGTATTAAATAAAGGAAGAGGCTAGGAGGCAAGCAATGGAAAGGGGTGGGTGGGGTGTGTGTGTGTGTGTGTGTGTGTGTGTGTGTGTGTGTGTGTGTGTGTGTGTGTGTGTGTGTGTGTGTGTGTGTGTGTGTGTGTGTGTGATGGGGGGAGGGGGTCTTTGTTATGTTGCCTTATGGAATATACAGTAGCTAATGTACAGGGGGAGCATCTGCCTCTCCCAGGGTACTGACAAGTCTGCTCAGCTAACGCATGACTGAGTAACTGACAAGCACACTCGGAGACATACAGCACATACAGTATGCATGGGCCTGCACTCACTGGCACAGGCTACACAATATGTACTACGCACAGACGCACACACACACACGTACACACACACACACACATGCGCATACACGCACATGCGCACGCACCATTGACAGTATATTCTATTTACTGTCACTGGCACGCACGCGCGCACGCACGCGCGCACGCACGCGCGCACACACATGCGGACACACGAGCGCACACGCACGCACGCACACACAATATGCATGTGTGACACACACAGACAATAATATGCATGTGTCACACACACAGACAATGTACGCGAATTCACTCACGGACACCGACATATAGGCTACTCCACAAAGACACAAATTCATGCATAAATACGGCAACAGATGTACAGAAACACTGCTGTGGCCATAACAACAGGAGAGATGGAGTGTTTTCTGGCAGCAGCAAGACACCATATGGAAACCAATAGCATGAGACACTATGAAACGGTGTTGTGTTACTGTTACTTTACAACAGAGCATAGCAACCCATCACGGTACATGTACAGTATTTAGCAATCACTTCAGGCTGGGAGGGTATTTTTCCTGCTAAATGATAACAAAAAATATACCACATAGATACTGCCAATGTATTGCAAGGCAAGGAAAATTTGTGTGAGTGAGTGAGCAAGCGTGTGTGCGTGCGTGTGTGTGTGCGTGTGCGTGTGTGTGTGTCCACCATATGTTGGTGTTGTGTTGGTGTTACTTAACAGATCTACAACAACAGCTACAACAACAGATCACTGTAACTCATCACTGCAAAGAACATATAGCAATCACTTCAGGAATATGGGAGGGAGCCAAATGTTAAAAATGATACGTAGATACAGCAAATAAAGCTAACGTATACATGGAGAGTTATTGGTGTACGTGGGTGGATGCGGCCAATAGCATGATAGACACGTTATTCACTTCAGATTGGAGATGTGGGAGGTTTATACTTCCAAACTGTTACAAAATATGCCTAGATACTGCCAACAGAACTAATATATGTAAATGCAGTGGTGTGTTCGTGTGTGTGGCTGCCATCAATAGCATGGAGATGTTTTATTCCCGTTTCTTTAGCTACAACAGACCATGGTAACTCATCATGATACTCAGTAGTCACTCCAGGCTATAAGACATAGAATACGGGAGGCTAAATATTTTCCCTTCATTGGTCAATGCCAACTTTTAAAAAAAGACATGCCTAGATACATACTGCCAACAGAACTGTAGAATGTAACTCGTGTAAAATGTAACTCTTAAAACAAATATATGTAAATGGAGTTAGCGCTAAGAAAGAAAGTAAGAAAGAAAATCTGTGTGTGTGTGTCTGTGTGTGTGTGTCTGTGTGTGTGTGTGTGTGTGTGTGTGTGTGTGTGTGTGTGTGTGTGTGTGTGTGTGTGTGTGTGTGTGTGTGTGTGTGTGTGTGTGTGTGTGTGTGTGTGTGTGTGTGTGTCACCAAAAGCATGGAGACGTTTTATTCCTGTTTCTTTAACTACAACAGACCATGGTAACTCATCACGATACGATACTCAGTCACTCCCGGCTATAAGACATGGGAACTAAATTATTTTCCCTTCATTGGCCAATGGCAACTTCTTAAAAAAAGATATGCCTAGGTACATACTGCCAACTAAACTAATGTAAAATGTAAGTGGTTTGTGTGAGTGTTGTGTTACTTTAGCTACAACAGACCATGGAAACTCACTTCTCAGCAATCACTCTCGCCAACTGTTAAAAAATATTCCTACCTGGACAGAACCAAGACCATTAATGCGTAGGATTAGTGTTATTGGGGTGTGTACATGTGTGTTGTGTTACTGTTACTTCAGCTACAACAGACCATGGCAACCCATCGCTGTGCTCCATAGTAACTCCAGGCAATAAGACGCGGGATATGGGAGAGAAATTCTCCTTCCTTGGCCAACACGAAGAGGTGTTTCTGGCCGCCAAAAACATGGCCACGAAATTAATATATGTAAATGGAGTGCAAATGGTGTTGGCTGGTATGTGTGTGGGTGTGAGAATGGGAATTAGACAGAGAGAGAGAGAGAGAGAGAGAGAGAGATTAATGAGTCAGATTAAGAAAGAAAGAAAGAAAGAAAGAAAGAAAGAAAGAAAGAAAGAAAGAAAGAAAGAAAGAAAGAAAGAAAGAAAGAAAGAAAGAAAGAAAGAAAGAAAGAAAGAAAGAAAGAAAGAAAGAAAGAAAGAGAGATTGTATCCGTGCATGCGTGTGTGCACGCCGCGCATGTGCAAGTGTGTTCACGGGGTGCAGGCTAAATCCCGAGAAGAACTCCATTACGATCTGTCCGTCTCCTGGCAGACGATTAGCGCTGCGGTCTGCAGCCCACTCAAAACAATGACATCACATCAGCTACAGCTATGGCCACCCTCACCCTGCCACTCAACAATGTGTCTGCAGTGTATATGTAAGTGTTATGTGAAGTACATGTCCTCAGCACATGTGTGAATGTAGGAAGAGAGCCTGAACGTGTGTGTGAGTATGAGTGTGTGTGCAGATGTTTATGTCCATGTGTGTTTTGATCTTACATGTGAGAGCAAGTGTGTGTGTGTGTGTGTGTGTGTGTGTGTGTGTGTGTGTGTGTGTGTGTGTGTGTGTGTGTGTGTGTGTGTGTGTGTGTGTGTGTGTGTACAGTGCTGTGTGTGGTGTGTATACAGTAGTGTATGTGTGTGTGTGTGTGTGTGTGTGTGTGTGTGTGTGTGTGTGTGTGTGTGTGTGTGTGTGTGTGTGTGTGTGTGTGTGTGTGTGTGTGTGTGTGTGTGTGTGTGTGTGTGTGTGTGTGTGTGTGTGTGCGATTTCTGAGTCTGTGAGCATAAGTGTGTGTGTAGTGTTTGAAGAGCAGCGAGGCCTAAAGACCGCGAGTGTGCTTTGATAAAAGTGACACAGCACTGGCCCACAGCATTCTGTGTGTGATGTGATGTTCTCCACAGGGCAACTGGGTTCGAAAGGGGCCACGTCTGCTCAGCCAGCTCTTCTCTTCTCCTCTCTTCTCTTCTCTTCCTCTATCATTCTGTGCCATTCTCTATCCCTCTCTTGCTTCCTCTGCCTCTTGTTCTCTCTATATCGTTCTCTCTCTCTCTCTCTCTCTCTCTCTCTCTCTCTCTCTCTCTCTCTCTCTCTCTCTCTCTCCCTCTCCCCCTCTCTCTCTCCCTCTCCCCCTCCCTCTCTCTCTCTCTCTCTCTCTCTCTCTCCCTCTCCCTCTCCCTCTCCCCTCTCTCTCTCTCCCCAGAGGGCTTCAAAAAGCGTGTCTAACAGTAGACAGTAGAAAGCAGCAGCAGCGGAGGCTCTGGGGCTTGTGCGTGGTGGACCAGCATGCGGAAAGCAGCTCCAAGACAAACCCCAAGGCCGGCCATGGTCAACAGCTCAGCTGCTCGCTCCTGTGTTTACCCTCCCACTCTCCGCACTCTTTCGCATACTTCCTGTCTCTTTCGCTCTCTCTCTATCTCGCTCTTTCTCTCCTCCTTTCCTCTCGTTCTTTCTCCATCCCATAGCCCTGAGAGCTCATCATCAGCGGCCAAAGCCTGGAAAACATCTCACTCACTGTGGAAAAATCCACTTTGCAAGGCCATTAGCCCGGGCTTCGACTCCTCATCAGAATCACTGGTTTGTGAAACGCGACGTGGCGAAGGATATTTGCGCATTTGTGAACTTGTTGAATGAGGCCAGCGGTTTTGGAAGGAGGAGGAAAATTCTGTTATGAAATCCATCTGGATTCCTCCATCCACAGTATTTTGGGGGAGCTTGGACCCGGGGATCCATTTCCACAATAACTCGTCTTCATACGTCAAACTAGCCGACTGTAGCCTCGCCGATGTGAAAATGGCACAAAGTATGAAATAACACAAATTCAACCTCTCAATCAGCATTTTTTCTTTTATTATTCCGGGCACACGTCTCCTTTTTACACCACAAGTGGCGTCCTTCAGCGCTTCCGTGTAAAGACATGGCTTGAAAAAGCAACTGCAGACGGCTCGGAGGTCCATAACCCAAGCAAACCCTGGAAGTGGAGCTTTGACAGAGGGGGTCAACAGGGCTGTTATGGCTCCCCCCACCCTAAAGAATCTACGGCCCCCAAGAGCACCGGCCAAGGCCCCCTGTGCTGCTGCTGTGGGGTCAGACGGGGTGGGGTGAGGTAGCGAGGGTCGTGGAGGAGGAGGGAAACAGGCCTTGGCTTGGCTTGGGGAAGAGTCCACTCTTGGCTCCGGCTCCACTGTCAATGATTTAGTGCATAGGCCTGTGAATCTCACCGGAGCCGTCTGGCAGCGCTTCAGAGTGGCGCAGAGAGGTGGGGTGGGGGGAATAAATCACTCGTGTGTTTGGAGAACAGGGCTCGTGAAGTCCAGAGCATCCTGAGCCCGGAGTAGTCCTCCTCGTGTTATCACTCCTGTTTGATTGGGCTACAGCTACAGGTGGTTCCCTCACGCCACCCGACTCAAACTTAATCTTCTACCATGGCATTAAAAATGGCCTTGGAGCAGAAGACCGCCGACCAGCCATTTACACGTCTTCCTTACTGTAATTCCCAAATGTGTGCACGAGAGGCCACAAGGCAGAATTTTCAACACGCGCACTAGAAATCTCTAGCTGCTTTACATTACAAACACTCAGGATCAAGATGTCCTTGTTTCGCATGTAAAAAAGTGGTGTACAGTGCTTGTTTGCATCGCCTCCTAAAAAAACCTCTCCCCCATCCCACATCTCTTGGCGAAAGTAGAGCCAGACACTCCCACCATCCTTCACTGAAAAAGCTCCCTTTAGTACATGGGAAAGAGCCAAGGAGGAATGCAAAGCCATGTCGTTGGTCAATGTAATCCCTCCTATTCCCATCATCCTACTGCACACGCGTCTTCAGGGCCGGATTAAAGATGGCCTGGGGCCCCTAGGCTACAAGTTTCTGTGGGGGCCCCACGGAAGGTAAATTTTGCTACAAATGTACATACATAGTGTCATAATTATGGGCTAGGAATTAAGGATAACACTTCTACCAACTGTACCCAACACCACACTTGCATTTTTCAATATTGTATCCCGTCACAATTCCATATTTTTTCACTGTTGGACAATCAGGGGCCCCCTGGCAGGTTGGGGGCCCCTAGGCTGCAGCCATATCTAGCCTATGCGTTAGTCCGGACCTGCGCGTCTTGCTCACAGCCACACCGTGACGATGGCTGGCAGCAACAGGCAGCACACACACACCACCAAGGCTCCCGTCAGCGTCAGCACACACGTCCCTTAATGCTACTTTAATGGGGCCTCTAATGAATACAAATAAGAGGCAGTCGCTAGTGGGATTTGACTTTGATTAGAGCCCCCTAGTCTCTCCAGCAACAGCGACAACAAAATATACAGAATCACGGTTCCATGACATGTTTTTTCCTTCATCTTGGCCTTCATCGTTCTTCCAATTTTCCTCCCTTTTTCATCCACCATCCTCTCCTTCTTCATCCATCTTTCTTCTTCCTTTTCTTTTTTTTCTTCGTTCCTTTTCTTCACCTCTTTTCCCCTCACATTAACCCCTCTGGAGTGCCTGGCTGTCTCCTTCGTGGCTCGGGGGGCAGTTGCCAATACTCCACCTCCCTACTCTACTCCACTCTACTCTACCTCCACCACCTCTCCTCTGGGAACCAGTTCACGGCTCAGAATGGACTTAGGCCAGAAAATCCATACTAACAATCCATTAGCCTACCCGCTTGACACACTGTGCAAACATGCAACACACACACACACACACACACACACACACACACACACACACACACACACACACACACACACACACACACACACACACACACACACACACACACACACACACACACACACACACACACACACACACACACACAGCCAACATACATATTTTACACACACACACACACACACACACACACACACACACACACACACACACACACACACACACACACACACACACACACACACACACACACACACACACACACAAACACACAAACACACACACACACACACACACACACACACACACACACACACACACACACACACACACACATGTATGCACACACACACCACACACTCACAAAGAGCTGTAACTGTTGACTCGTGCTTCATATTGGATTTGACAAAGTTGTGGTTGTGGTAATGGAAGAGGAAAAGGCTAAAGAGATGCCAACATCACACGCCCCTGGGACTAGAGAGAGCTAGAAATGGAAGGAGTGAGGCAGCGAAGGAAGGAGGGAGGGAGAGGCAGAGAGAGGAAAGAGAGAGGTGGTAAGAGGAGGAGGGAGGGGGGTCATCTCAGACACATCCAGTAAGCCACCAGGGGTCATACAGTACGTTGTGGTGTTTACTGTATGTCACTAGGTCAAGGCAAATTAATATTCACAGGCTCCCACTTCATCTTCTGAAACGCACAGACAGACAGACAGACAGACAGACACACACACACACACACACACACACACACAGACACACATACACACACAGACACAGACACACATACACACACAGACACAGACACAGACACAGACACACACACACACACACACACACAGACACAGACACAGACACACACACAGATACACAGATACACACACAGACACACACACAGACACACACACAGACAGACACACACACACAGACAGACACACACACAGACACAGACACACACACACACACACACACACAACTAAAAAAACAACAACACACAACCACAATTGTCCTCTGAGACTTGTATGAGGAATGCGAGCTTGAAGCATCTCGACCAGCTCAGCTCACTGTACTAAATTGTTCACAGATGAGAAAGCAACTGCAGAGAGAGCCAGCGAGACAGAGAGGCACGTACAGTATAGCTCAGTGACACAGACATAATTGAGCATTGCCCTTGTTTCTTTTGTACTGGACTGGCCTGCCAATGGGGAATCTTAGGTGCAGTAATGCAAAGAAAACAAGGCCAGGGGAGGTGGGTGGTGGGGGGGGGTCGATCTGATCTTTAACCCGTTAAAATGGTATGCCACTATCATGGGGCTGAATACGATTAAAATCCTTGCACTGGGTTTATAAAGGTGGTAAAGTGTCTTATTTTTCATGTTAAGTGTCTGGTTTTAAGGAGGGAGTAAATATCTAAGCTAGTGAGAGTCAATGGATCACACATGCAACACAGATCCATTGACTTTCACTAGCTTAGCTACATACTCCCTCTTTTAACTTGTCTTAAAGCAAGACAACGCCTAACATGACAAATAAGACACTTTACCACCTTTATAAACCCCGGCCAACGATTTTAACTGTATTAAGCCCCAAAATAGAGGCATACCCCTTTAAGACACAGCGTTATACATTTGCTGTCACCGCAATGGCAATGACCAAGTCGTGGTGCATTACTAAAGGCCCTGTGTTATAGTATTGTAGTGCTATGGTACTTAACTTTTCAGTGACTATTACAGCGTGCGACTGGAGGTACTGTGTGTATTAAGACACGGCGTTAAGACACGGTGTTATAAATTAGCTTTTAGCACAATGGAAATCACCAAGTTGTAGTGCATTACTAAAGGCCCTGTGTTATGTCACAGCAAGTGATATGGGGTAGTTAACTTTGACTATTACAGTGTGCCACTGGAGGTACGGCGTGCATTGTGGGGCTACTGATTCTCTTGCCAATCCTGTTACCCACACCCTCCCTGACTCCAGCATCTGTGGAATGTGGAGACAGCCCAGCTGGCAGCCGGTTGCTGAGGCGCCTCTGGCCCAGCCAAGGGCCTGCTTCTGGCCAAGAGTCCACTCCACACCCATTCCTCTCCTCCCATCTCTGTCCGCACTGAGACCCTGTCCTCCACCTCCACCTCCTCCTCCTCCCATCTCTATCCACACTGAGGCGCCGTCCTCCTCCACCTCCACCACCTCCTCCTCCTCCTCCTCCTGCTGCTCCCCCTCTCCTCCTCCTCCCATCTCTGTCCGCACTGAGGCGCCGTCCTCCTCCACCTCCACCACCTCCTCCTCCTCCTCCTCCTCCCACACACTGAGACCCCGTCCTCCTCCTCTTCCTTCTGTCGTCCACATGACCACAGAGTGAAGGGCCCTGTAGAGGGATCTCAAGTGGAAGAGATTCCTGCAGTCAGCGGCCCTTTCAGCTGCTCATTGTACTGTACTGAACCTGCCCCTGACTGCGGCAAGCACTCTGCTCAGATCCTCTTTCACCCAGCCAGCTCCCCCCATCCAACCCCCACCTCACCCCAGGCCCACTGGGCCCCCGGGCCTGCCAGACCCCTGCCAAGACAAGACCAACCAAGACAAAAAGGAAAGACTCACTCTCACTTACTTACACACACACATGCACAAGCAAGCACAAATGCTCCCAAACACACACACACACACACACACACGCGCGCACGCACACGCACACACACACACGCACGTGCACGTGTACGAGCACACTCAGAAATATTCACACACACACACACACAGACACAGACACACACACACATGCACACACACACACACACACACACACACACACACACACACACACACACACACAGCCAGCCGCAGTCTCCCGATTTCACGACGGCACGTCAGTTCACAAAGAGGGCTGAGAGGCCTACAAAAGAGCACGTGTAACATGGCTCTGCTGGCAAGGGAAGACGCTCGCGTTCCTTTTTCAATGCCGAGATGAAAACAGTAGTGGGACTATTTCAGGCCGTGCATAAAAAGGGAAAATCGTGCTTGTTCGAAGCCAAACAGATTCGCTCCGGGCACATGATAGAGTGTCGGTGTTCACAAGAAGAATTCCTGAGCGGGTAAATTCTTCCTTGGGTGAAGACTTATTTTCGCAGATTAAGTCATCATAGGTCTCATTTATCCTTTTTCACAAAATTTGCTTTGTGATCAATATTTTTGGTACACTTTAACATTTCAGGCTAAATACAAAATCACAGTTTTGAAATCCAAACAAACCTACACGGTGTACTGTAGAACCAGATAGTTTAGCAAAAGTGTGCAACAACACAAATTTATCACTGTAATCATATTGAGTCTATAATTCAAATCCAAATGCAGAATGAAAATCACTACACTGACCCAGGGAGAAATATGGTGCCCTGTTATAAGAAAAGCAGTTAAATTTGCGACAGGGTTGATTTACCACCACTGTGAACGTCCTCTGATTGGTACAGTGCAGTGAAAGGCTCAATAAAAGGCAGTAATGTGCTCCATATTTCTCCCATCGTTTCTTGAGGAGCGCGGACCGCCTGCAAAGGAAACTCGCTCGTACTGTATGTCTCAGTTGGAAGTGATTTTACACTTTAAGTTAAGACATACGTCTCACGCAGAGCTGGAGAACCGGGTGGGGGGAGGGTGGCCTCCTATACAGTTTTTTGGAAGACAAGTCAACCTCACTTTTACGAGTGGGGTTGGAACAGTTTGGTTTCCCCCTCTATGAAAAAAATCTTGTTTGGTGGAATGTCGTATTAAAGTCATGTCAAGTCCGATGACAAGAGACAAAATATGTGGAGTAGGGCTGCTCGATTATGAGAAAAATCAATATCACGATTATTTCAGTCAATATGGATATCACAATTTTTTTTAGACGACATTTATTTTTAAGATAAATAATTGTGCTAAACAATTCACAGTCTTCAGCAGTTGGAGTGGAGGGCCAAATAGAAACACACAATGGTGTTCTGCATGAGCGTTGCGTAGCAAGTCTACTCTGTGCAATGGCTCAAGTGGAGGGGAATGCATTGCGCTTAGCGTAACCTACCTTTTGACAGTATAGACAAATGACAAAAATATTGTTTAAAATCGATATTATGACATTTTATTTTGCTTGGCTGCAACATTGAGATCACAATATTAATTCGATATATTGCACAGCCCTAATGTGGAGCGATCAGGGCTCCACAGAGACTTGAGGGAGAGACGAGGAGACCAGAGGCAAGTCACCTCACAGCAGGAGGTTTTGGGTTTGGATTGGGTTTTGATTGGGGTTTTTTGTGGGATTTGTGTGTGTGTGTGTGTGTGTGTGTGTGTGTGTGTGTGTGTGTGTGTGTGTGTGTGTGTGTGTGTGTGTGTGTGTGTGTGTGTGTGTGTGTGTGTGTGTGTGTGTGTGTGTGTGTGTGTGTGTGTGTGTGTGGAGGGGTCACTGAGGTCTGATGGACCAGGTTATGGGTCAGTCGTGTTCGTCCAGGCCTTCAACTTTTACTGGGGCCTGTAAACGAGAGCTGAGTGGGGCCCTGCAGGCGGCCTGAGATGAGAGGGGCCCATAAACGTTTATCAGCATCAGCCACCAGAGTAGGAACCAAACTCGTCTGCACTAGTCACACACCCTTTCACTGGGATCTCTATTAATTTTTTAACATTCAATAAGAAGAATGTGTTCTATAACAATGCAAGATTCTAAAATTCCAAATTGTATTGTATGGCGCCCATAATTCTACAGAACTTTCACTGCCCAAACATTCCTGTCACACCGGTGTGACGTGACGATACACTCTTAAAGGATAAACCATTGGAGATGTGAATGTCTACATGAAAATGTCTGCAAAAGCGAGTGAAGGTAGTTCTATTCCTCTTGCCTCTGGTTACGGTGCACATGGGTCTATCTGTCGAGACCCTCGTTACATATTTGAGCTGTGCAGTGGGAGGTCGTCTTGTATTGCTGATCTGGTTTCCATAATTACGTTTCATATTTTACAGCTTGTCATTCTTGGCCTTTTGCTTGACATTAAAAAACATATTTCTGCTGTGGGACTCTTGTTTCAAAAACAGTTGGTCGAGTTTCCTTTCCAGCACGGTCTTAAAATATAACTTATCACCAGTATAAATAACACATTAATAAGTTATTTAATTGTACATTAGCATGACTGATGTTCTTGTGCTGAACATTAAAAGTTATTCAGTTGCAGTAGTGCTCAGTCCTGCATATTCCAGTGTTTGTACTGCACCTAAGATTGGCAGCATTATGTACAGTTGAGGAGTTATGCTAAGTCCACATGAGAACGCAACAAGGTTTTTTTTAAGAAAATGAAAGAAATGGTTGTAATGCTTATGAGAGTTCTAGTATTTATAGATGCCTTCCAAACACAGGGACTCACTTGGGGGGACTGAAACATTTAGAAGCAGTGCGTTTGCTGCAACTGATCTTGCAAGATCCCGTTAAGGGCTGAAAAGAGAACTATACTCTATAGGCCTACTGAAGACTGAGTACTTTCTCGGCTCTAAAATGGCTGGGTGGTTTTTGTGTGATGGTAGATGTTTGGGTATAAATTATTGTTTTGAAAAAAACTGTCATTTTTAATAAAAATGAAGATACCGGTATTTTCACTTTGATGTTGCAACATGTAGAAAGAAAATTCAAGATGATAGTAGCAACAAAATCGCTGTAATGCTGAAAGAAAATCATATACTAAGATCAACCTCATTGATAGCAGTCAAATGTTTTCTTGTGGAGATCAATGTTAGTTACATAACCCCCTCGAAAACCAGACATTTCATCTCAAGGCGTTATTCCTTAATAAAGAAAACTGAACTATAACAGTGTAACAATAGCTGAAGCCAATGTAGATAGCTGCACAAGCTCCTCCTGGAGGAAAAATATGCATACTTCATCTTGACTGCTACAATTATGGTCAAGCAATACATTTTTACTGCATCCCACTCTCTGAGAAAAAAATGTCCGTCTCAAGTCCAAAAAGGTTTCACACACAAAGGAATTCCATTGTTTGCAACGATGATGATATTTAAGTGGCACCTATTTATGGGGCCCGCATGACAAAAATTCGAGTGAACTGGTGGACCACATCTATAATTTCCAGTAACTCTATTCTTCCAATTTTGGTACACATTAGCTAGCAGTAATGGCAGGCGGTCTGCACGCTTCGTTTTTCACCCGTTCACGTTTAGCTTTTCATCCGTTTTATTTTATTTTTGCCTGATTGATGGATGTACAGTATGTACTGGATTTGTCTCCACCTGAACTCTGTTAAGGAGGATATATCACAGGCCAGGCTCAGGCAAAACTCGGGTGCTTTCGTCGAAAGGAAACCAGACCCCCTCTCCAGGGGTAATACCACAGGAGGTAAAACATCAGGCGCTTTTGGATGACATCCCACCTCTCCTCTCCCCTCACTAGACAGCTCTGCTCCACCACATGTGAATGTGAATGTGTACACAATGGTGTGTGCACGTCATGTGGGAGTTTATGTACAGCCCTGACACGTGTGTGTGAATGTGTAAAATGGTTTGTGTGTGTGTGTGTGTGAGCGAGTGTGAGAGAGTGAGTGAGAGTAAGAGAGAGACAGAGAGAGAGAGAGAGAGAGAGAGAGATAAATGTGTGTGTGTGTGTGTGTGTGTGTGTGTGTGTGTGTGTGTGTGTGTGTGTGTGTGTGTGTGTGTGTGTGTGTGTGTGTGTGTGTGTGTGTGTGTGTGTGTGTAATCCATCTCATCCCGTCGTTTCCTGATGAGTGTTGCAGGTCTCCTGCTCAGACGCCCCTCACGTCGCCTCAGACGCCAGCTTGCATCTCTGACCCGTATTAGGCAGAGTAAATTGAATGCCCTGGACAGCGATTCCACACGTGTGTGTTGTTTGTGGTGTGACAAACACTCTGTCCCTCCCCCCCGGCCATATCTCAATAACAACCCACACACGTACAGAGGCGCACATTCATGTATGTACACACACACACACACACACACACACACACACACACACACACACACACACACACACACACACACACACACACACACACACACACACACACACACACACACACACACACACACACACACACACACACCTCTATTCCTTCCATTTCAACAAGATCACGGGCTTCTATTACTATGCGAGATCACATTTATCCGCTAAAATATTCATTGGCCCAAAACTGCTTGGCTTGGCAGAGGAGTCATTCATACAGACACCGACACGCCGACTAAATTGCTCTCCGATAAGGAGTGGCGGCGGGGCCGCTTGGTTTCTATGGAAACCACCCCCGCCCCCATCAGCATCAGGACATGTCATGGAGTGGCAAACGCATTGTGGTGCTTTTTAGTTAATAATTCAGTAATACGGTGATAAATTAGCAGTTTAGTAGGCAGAACAGGTGCCAAAAGACGAGACGTCAGGGGCTTACAGTATAGCCGGTGCAGTGGAGCAGGGAAAAAGGAACACTGACAAGAAAAAAAAAGAGCCAGAGCATTTAAAAAGGCAAAAGCTCTCAGTCACAATAGTGTGTTTTTTTTGTCAACGTGGTCCTATTAATCCAAAATGGTGTGGCCTGTATATAATAGCCTGAGGTCTGAGCTGTGTTGGATTTTTTGTTATTCAGTGAGAGAATGAGAACTAAAAGTGAAGGGGCTGGATTGTAAGCGCGTTACCAAAATAAAAAAGCAAGCAGGCAGGCAAGCAGGGCAGGCCTGGATTGAAATATGTGCGGCATTGTCTCGCCCCAGACCCAGCGTGCGATGTGGGCCTCCCCACACTTCGGAGGGGTGAAAGGTTGGTTTCAGCAGGGGGTACATTCTTCAACCGCAGCACCGCCACCGCCCAACCTGGTCCCCCCCCTCACTTTTTCGCCTTTCCCCTCTGCCAGTAGACTCTATCCTCCTCTCTCTCCATCTCTCTCTCTCTATATCTATCCTTCTCTCTTCCTCTCCACAATGCTGACCCCTCCCCGTTTTGTGTTTCTTCTCTGCCAGCAGAGACTATCCGTTTCTCTTTTTTTTCTGGGTCTCTCCCTCTCCATCTCTTTCTACAATGCTGTCCCCCTCACCCTTTTGCATTTTCCCTCTGCCACCAGACTCTCTATCCCTCTCTCCCTCCCTCACTCTTTATCTGTCTCTTGGGCTCTCTCTCCATCTCTCCGATGCTATGAGTCAGTGGCCTCACCCTTCTGCTTTCCCTCTCCGCCAGTGGACTCCATCCATCGCTCTCTCTGTCTCTCTCTCTGTCTCTCTCTCTCTCTACTATGATGGACCCTCTCTCTCATCACTTTCTCTCCCTCTGTCTATCTGTGTATCTCAGTTTCTCTCTTCTTCCTCTTTCTGTTCCTCATCTATCACTTTCTGTGTTATTCCCTCTCTAGCCCCCTTTCTCTCTGTCTCTGTCTTTCTCTCTTGGTCTCTCTCTCTCCAATACGCTGGACCCTCACTTTCTCTCTCTCGCTTTCTCTCCCTCTCCCTCTATCTCTCTCTCCCTCTCTCGCTTTCTCTCCCTCTCTCCCTCTCTCTCTCTCTCTGTACCCCCCACCCATTCCTCTCTCCAATGCTATGAGCCGCTGTTCTGGTTTACATAAAGGGCCAGACGGGCCCCATTCAGTCCGCACATTAACTCAGCTCAGCTCACATTCAATAGCCCCGCAGCCTCATCATCGTTGGCTTTGCCCAACCCCACCACCACCACCACCACCACCACCAGGCCCCACCATGTCCTCTCCTCCCCGTGTTTGAGGCACATGGCCTGGGACTGGTAAGGGGAGGTACAGACACAGGGCTGGGAAGGAGGTGGGGTTGGATTTGAAATTGGGCGACCATAAATCCAACAAAAAAGCAAAACAGGCCTCTCCTCTCACACATCCTTCTCCGTGGTCTCTAAGACGTGCAACCACAAAATGGTGTCCCCCCCCCACCTCCTCCACCCCTCTGTTTGCCTCTGCTTCTCATCTTCATGAATATTGACTCTCTACATCCAGAGAAGCAGCCCAATTCCTCAGTGTGTGTGTGTGTGGATTGCAACTAAATTTAGTGTGATGTAAGGACTTGACTAAGTTTCAACTTATCTGGCTTTGCATGTGGCATTGACATTCTCAGAAGGAGATGTCAGGGTGGCACAACCACAGCTCTAAGGACGCTACTGTGTGAAGATGGTACATGAATTAATTGCACAAGACTGGCATAGAGGTAATATGTTTTATATAATCGAGCAAAAATAATTAAATATTGGCAGTAGCTGCCTGTGCTTGCACCACCACCTGACAGCAACAAAAATGTCAATGGCCCATGTCAGCACAGCACAGCAGAGAGCACAAAATCTGTGAGTTCAAGCAAAAGAGCCCAGTAACTTCCTCCACTGTGGAAAGAACCAGTAGAGTCGACTATAATGCAGTGTAGGGATTCGACTTAATTTCAACCAAATCTCAACTACATACTACACACACATCTGCCAGTTCAAGTAAAGAGTTCAGAGTTCATTCAGTGAGTTCCTTTACGGCCTACGGCCTGCTGCGTCCTAACGGTAGGGCACTGGGTTACTACACCGGAGACCCAGGTTCCATTTCAGCTCAGGTTATTTGTCAATCCTTCCCCGTCTCTCACCCCACTCATTTCCTGTCTCTGCTCCACTGTCCTGTCACAAATAAAGGCAAAAAAAAGCCCTTAAAATACTTTTTTAAAAAGTAAGTTCCTTTACTATGGAGAGAGACAGCAGACTGAGTGGTGTTTTTTTCCACAGTCCACGTCCAGAGTGCTGCCAGTCTGGCTAGTCTGTCGTGTTGAGACCTGCCACAGCGCCCGGCGTGATCGGTGTGATCTGTGCCAGTGCTGGCGCTGCCCCATCAGGACCACAGCCGAAGGGGCTGCCAGCCAGGCCCAGCCCAGCACAGCCGGCCCTCTCAGATTGGCATCACACCCCCATCGATAGCAGAGGTGTGACCAAGGGCCCTCCCACAGACATGGACACACACACACACGCACACACGCACACACGCACACACGCACACACGCACACACGCACACACGCACACACGCACACACACGCACACCCAATAGACATGGACACACAGCCAATAGACATGGACACACAGCCAATAGACATGGACACACACACACACACACACACACACACACACAAACAGACACATATCTCACACAATCATACACACACACACACACACACGATAGCCATGGACGCACCACACACTCATACAAGCACTCACATTTGTGCATAAAAAATCCCACTCACTCTCACACCGCTGGGCCTGCCAAAACTAATTCACATCACACTCCCTTCATGCGAAAGGTAATCCAACACTGGATGAAGTGGCGGCTTGGCAAGGGCAAGGCAGCTAAAAGACACAAGACACACCCCACCACCGCATTACTACTACCCTTACCCACTTTCACCCACAGACAAGGCGGCACACACCAAAACCATACGCGTCAGAAGCGAGCGCGCTCATTCTTCGAGGCATGTTCCAGTGGTGGTGATGGTGTTGTTCAGAGAAGCCGACAAGGGGGGACAAAGGCAAGCTAAAAGTCACAAGACGCACCCCATCGCATTACTACTACCCTTACCCACTTTCACCCGCAGACATAAACACTTAACCAAACAAGGCGGCAACACATCAAAACCATACGCGGCGTGAGAAGCGAAGCGAGCGCACTCATTCTTCAAGACATGTTCTGGTGGTGGTGGTGGTGGTGTTGGCTTGCTTATATATTGCTGCTGGTGAAGGACTTCTTTTGCGATCTGTCTGTCTGATTGTCTTATTACTACTACCCTTACTCACTCTCCCCCGCAGACATAAACACGTAACCCAACGCAACTTAAGGAGGCGCACATCAAAACCATACGCGTCAGAAGCGAAGCGAGCGCACTCATTCTTCAAGGCATGTTCTGGTGGTGGTGGTAGTGGTGGTGGTGGTGGTGGTGTTGGCTCGCTTATGTTATATTGCTGCTGGTGTAGGACTTCTTTCTGACTGATCTGTCTGTCTGATTGTGTTGCCTCCTCGTCTTTGCACGCGCAATAAAGAAGAATTACAGCTGAAGCGTGGCGAGGGGCAGTCATGTGCAGACGGTTAGGGGAGTCACTTAGAGGGGAAACTACGGCTTACGGCACAGGGGTGCGGGCTGTGTGTGTGTGTGTGTGTGTGTGTGTGTGTGTGTGTGTGTGTGTGTGTGTGTGTGTGTGTGTGTGTGTGTGTGTGTGTGTGTGTGTTGGGGGGTTATTGTAGGGTAGGCAGATGACTTCCTTGAGGAGTCAGGGTGTGTGTGTGTGTGTGTGTGTGTGTGTGTGTGTGTGTGTGTGTGTGTGTGTGTGTGTGTGTGTGTGTGTGTGTGTGTGTGTGTATTTGGGGGTTACTGAGGGGTGGGTGGGGTTAGCAAGGGAGACGAGGCGCATCTGCCGACTGTTGCCCCCCTCCTCTGTTGACCCCCAGTTCACCCCCGTCTTTCTTCCTGCCCCGTAGGTGGTGTCGTCTGCTGCTGCCCCACTGAGACTGAAGACACATTAACCCCCCCCAAAAAAAACCCAACCCCGGGCCCACACCCCGGCACTCTTCTGACACCATCCATATTTGATGAGTAATATGGCAGTCCCTCCAGTTTTTCGCGATTCAGCGATCGCGTGGATTCATGCAAATTCAATGATATTCCGCATAATTTCACGATGCCGCGTAATTCCTGTAAAGCCGCATTTTTCCCGCAAAATTTCCCCTTTGTCCCCTTCAACATTCTGTGGAGTTTATTGATTTAGGCCTATATTTTCGTCAAAAAAAATAAAAATGTGACTACAATACCACCGGAGACGAAAACCAATAGGAAGCATTTTTGTTAATGTCACTGAAACATTGAAAAATAATTGCCTGCTATTTCGCAAGTCACGACCCTCATCTCAGCAGCTCCGCGTCTCTTTCCTCCCCTCCTTCACACATAGCCTACACGCAGGCGTCGGTGCTGCACAGCCGTGACCTTTCTTTAACAGCAGTAGCCTACTTTTCAGTGCAATCCTGGCTGGAAAAAGTATTGTTGCCCATTTATCCATGACGAAGAAGTGTATGCAGTCATGAAATAGTGGCGGTGCTGTCGCACAGTAGCAAACATCTTACGTTACATTTTTGCACAACTTCTCCACTCTCCCCTGTCGCTTTCATGAGCATGCTACCCGACGGTCGTTGTCTGATCTTTTTTCAATGTTCGCTAATGTTTGTAATTTAAGGGTCTATGTCTATGCGTAGGCACAAGCCTTCTGATAACAATCACTGTAGTGCCGATCGCTAAGGATTCGATCGGAAGTGTGGAGTTTTGCAACTTGTTTCAGTCAAGGACACCGAGATAGGAAGTGAACCGCCCTTCCAAGCTTTCACTGTGTTATTGCAATAACGTCTTGCGAATGCATGCAACCATGCACACAACCATGTCAACGAGAGCGTGTATGCCATCACAACTTTGCATCAAGCAAATAATATGCAACAGCTTGCAATACAAGCACGAGAGAGAGAGAGAGAGAGAGAGAGACGCGTCTGCAGGGCCGGTTTTTAGCATAGGCCGGCTAGGCGGTCGCCTAGAGCGCCATGTGAAGAAGGGGCGCCGAAATGGCGCTCTCCTATGCGTAATTTTGCGATATGAAGTTTTTTTATGAAGTCGCAATCAACAAAGAGTGAAAGCGCTCCTCACGGCAAAGCGCCCCTCAGCCAATAGTAATATCTCTTCCAACTGTCTCTGGGAAGTCTGTGAACCAATAAACAGACAGTTCTGAGAAAGGGGGCGGGACGAGTGACAGCGTGCGGTCTATTTTGAATTTGGAGACTCACTCGAGAGACAGAGGGGGCAAGCGCAAACAGTAGTAGTGCTGCTCTGCTGGATGGAGATTATTATGTTCTCATTAAACCACTCATTGCATGATGCAGGAGTTTCAGAGGGTGTTTTGGAACTATGTGATTTAATCAGCAACCGTTTGTGATTATGGAAAGCCTAATAGTTATGAGGTTACTAATTGGAATTAGAGAGAAAAAGAGCTTTGTTTTTGATCAGAGAAATCGCTAGTTAGCATGCTAACATTAGCCAAGTATGCCAAGCAATGAAATCCAGTAAAGTAGCTGTTAGTAGCCTACTCACTACTCACTAACACCCACCTGCCTGTTAGATATAATAATACTTGCTTAGGTTGACAAGCAATGTAAAGTAAGACTGGTGCAATGTTTAAAACGATTTTAGCTGCCATATCTCCTTCCATCCACATGAATTACCTGCTTGTTGTAAGCTTAAAAAAACATTAATTCCCAGACCAGAATGACATAGCCTACATTAATCATGTAACAGAACCATGCACAGCAGACAAGTGAGGCTATTTACTATATTTGAATATTATGAAATTCAATAGCGTGACAGCTCTTCTCCCTTTCTCTCACCCTGTCCCTCCAAACACATAGATAGCCCCCTTCTCATTCTCCTACTCACAAATGCACCACTATTTCCAGCCCCAAAAATGAAAATTGGTTTGGAAGACAGCCAAAATGTGTAGCTTAGGCTATTAAAAGTGTTTAGCTGCTGCCATGCTTTGTGATGCTGTAGATAGTGTAGATCAATGCAGACCTCCTTGGTAGGCTTATTGTCTACACATGCATTTTACATGCAAATGTACTGTATCACTCTCCTGGCATTTCAATTTCACGTTACAATTCAAACACATTGATAACCTCCCCTCTCATCTGGGTTGGGGGGCCCCACCACCATCACATCCAACACACCCACACAGTGAAGCTACTTTCATGCGACTCAATCTGATGTGTTGGTCGCCTGTCAAAAAGAACCACAATCCATTGATGAAAAACGGTTATTGTTCTTGATGCTAATATATAGTTAAGTTTCGCTTACCTAAGGATATAGTGTCTTGTGTTCTGTGAGGTATAAGAAAGATTTTTTTTCTTTCAAAGGTAGGGGGGGGGGGCGCCAGAAATCAAACTCGCCTAGGGCACCAAATAAGCCAGAACCGGCCCTGCCAACAGGTGACATTGTAACGCTTGCATACAACCTGGCTACTGTACCCCGCGACGCTCTTCATTAGCCTACTGGTAGGCTATAACCAGAAGTATTTCATAACGCACAGTCCTGTTTTCCCCCGAGGTTGTTATAAATATCGACAGAGATTTATGATTGTCGCGGTCATGATTTTTTTTACACATTGGACGCATTGGCTTATAAAACGCTCTGGCAGTTTTTGACAATATTTTATTATTGTCAATATTTTATTATTCTATTAGGCCTATATAGGAAGTG
>NC_085864.1:30009362-30034362 GCF_034702125.1 Engraulis encrasicolus | reverse complement strand
GTGATGCTACAAAAGAAAATGCTGCACACAAAGGAAGCAATACAGCACTAACAGCTGTCCCTCGTTCTATCCCATTCTATCTATAAAGCTTTTACAAGTCTGACACAACTCTGGGACAGTCTCCAGCAGTTTCCTATGCACATCTTCCTCTACCTTCTGTCTACTATCTGCACAACTCTCTCCTTCACATACACATCATATGTCTTCAAGCCAGAGGATCATCCCCCACTTAAGTTCCTCAGTTGACTCCTTGGCCTTATTCACCGTAAATCAGACCTCTGCTCTCCGTTCACAACAGTGCAGTGTTTCAGGAACTCTGGGGTGCATTTCTGGAAATCGTAGTTGCTAACTATGTTGGCTACTTTGTTGGTTGCAATGCAATTTCCCATTGGCAACTACCAAAGCTGCTAACTGCTAACAACTACGCTTTCCAGAAATGCACCCCTGATTTGCCCCCGTGGCAAAAAAGCATCATGTTCTCCCTAAACCCAAGTAACTCCTGCTCCTTATTCAGAGCCATGACATCAGAGCCGTGACCCCCCCGCATGTCATGTCATGGATCAGAGGATGGACATTCGATACACATGGCCCCTCAAGCAGGAAAAAGAAAACGCTTCCCCTTTCCTTGTCTGAGGGATCTAAATAAAACGTGCTTGATTTTTGTTAGGGTGAGTGAGCGTTAATGCTACAGTAAAAAAAACTGATCCGTCAGGGCAATTACGGACGGTACACACCCCCCTCCCTCAAAGCCAGCCAATCGCAAATCTGCTCTCTGACAGACAATACGAGAAGGCGGAAAGAGCTGGAGAAAAAGAAAAAAGAGCTGGGCTGATAATTTCACCGAGAACAGTGTGTGCTTTTGTGCAGAACTGATACTGATTCGGCGAGCACCTTCATTGATTTAAATCTGAGCTTTTGCCTGCTTGAACTTTCCTCCCCACATCCCCTGCCCCATCTACCCTCCCTCCTTCCCTCCCCTCCTCCCTTTTCTCCAATTACTCCCTCCATCTCTCTCTCGTCTTCATCTCTCTCCCTCTGTCTTTCCATGCCTCCCTTCCTTCCTCTCAGCATTGTCTCTCTCCGATTTCTCTCATTATTCTATCTCTCTCCCTCTCCCTCTCCCTTTCCCTACCTCTCTCAGTATTGTTTCAATGGAGAGTGCAGGGGCGGATAGATAGATAGATAGATAGATAGATAGTGCTCCCCTTGCTGCCCTCTTGCTTCCATGTTTCTCACTCTAGTGGTCATTTGTCCCGGGCCCAGAGAATGGAGGGGCCCAGAATTGGGAACCCATTAAATTGTAGGTATTCAGGTGGGGGCCTTTTTTCAAATGGTTTTGTCCCGGGCCCTGCAAAAGCTGTCAGCGGCCCTGATTGTGAGTGCAGTGAAGAGCCAGAGATTGTCTTCCTGAGTGCAGAAGAGGAGCCTTGCTCACAGGGGCAGAGGAGCAGGAGAGGAGCAGAGCGGAGTGGAGCAGAGAGCAGGAGAGGAGCAGAGTGGAGTGGAGCAGAGAGCAGGAGAGTAACGGAGTGAAGTGGAGCAGAGAGCAGGAGTGGAGCAGAGAGCAGGAGAGGAGGAGAGGAGCAGAGCGGAATGGAGCAGAGAGCAGGAGAGGAGCAGAGTGGAGTGGAGTGGAGTGGAGCAGAGCTGAGAAGGCGGAGGAGTATGTGTTACCCGGTAACAGTTACTGCATCTGGAGCCGCTCCAGCTGTTTCTGGTGAGCACAGGGGCCGTTGAGAGTGTTGGCTGGGCCTGGGATAAAAGTAATCTGAAAGACCTCCCCACTAAATTCATACAATGTAATGTGGACCTGATTCTGGGTTCCCCCTCTCTCCATGGGTCCGGGACAACTGACCCCTTTGTCCCGCTCGTCAGTTTCCCTGAGTGAGTAGACCAGGCTTGCTACGGGAAAAAGCGTATGCACAACCGGCGCCAAGAAATAGGGCACTACTCCTCGAGAAAGAGGCCAACTATATTTACTTAGCTTGTACATAAATTACACTGACAATGGGCCCTTCAACGACTGAATACAATGCTCCTGACCTCCACTTAGCAGTACTGTACTGTTTCTGTGCTTTGTTATGCTACTTTGCTTGGTCTGTGTCCTGTAGTTTCCTACAGTACCCTATTGCTTTTTCTGATAGCTCTGAGTATCTGTTGCTTGATTTATGTTCTCCATTCTTAGTCGTGATGGAAGTGTTTTGCTAAGGTTATTACTTAACCAGCATAGAGTTCTTGCTTAAGTAAACAACCCCCCCCCCCCTTCAGTTAGAGAAGATGTGGGCAGATCAGCATTTAGCGATTATCATTTTTACGGTGAGTGTGTACTGCGGTATGCATGCGCAACTGCTATTTTGTAAACAGCGTCATTAAGTGGGAAAGCTTAAATAAAAAAAAAATAAAAAAAAATGTGTGGGATTGTGGAGCGAGTGGCTGGAAAGTTCTGGCAAGCGTTGAGTCGTGCTGCTCGAGTGCAATCAGTAAAACTGTGATTAAAGTTTTCCATGGCTTTGGGAGTCGCTTGGGAGACGCAAAGAAAAAAAAATACACAAGCGCAAAATGCACACTGCAAAATCCAGCCATCGTGCATTGTATGCAGGGTAGCTGACAAGGGGGGACAAAGGGGTCAGTTGTCCCGGGCCCAGGGAGAGGGGGGCCATAATTGGGTCCTCATTTACATTGAATGTAACGAGTGGGAGGCCCTTTCAGATGACATTGTCCTGGGCCCAGCCAACGCTGTCCGCAGCCTTGACTGTATGTACGCCATGAATCTCTAACACCCTTCTTCGAGCAAAGGCAGACACATCGCCACCGAAAATGACTGAGCAGCAGTAACAAATCATGACAAAAAAACACCAAACGTCCTCTTTGCAAACACACAACTAGACATTAAAATGGGAGGAAAAGCTAGCAAAGATTAGGGCTTTCATTTCAGCCAAATGGACTTATATTACAGGGTGCAGATTTAAGATTGATTTTTATTAATAGGCAGCTCGTGCCCAAGTAAGCCGTCTTCAAGAGAAGGGTAAATAGAGCTTCACTTCACACCACAGTAGTGGCAGCAGCGGCAATATCGATTTAACTGTGCCAGACATGCAAACAGTACCCCTTTGCTTTTTAAAGAGAGGAATGTCTGTGTGTGTGCGCGAGCCTGTATGTGTGTGTGTGTGTGTGTGTGTGCGCGCCTATGTGTGTGTGTGTGTGTGTGTGTGTGTGCGCATACATGTGCGTGTGCATGTGTGTGTGTGTGTGTCAAACAAAGACTCTCACACACACAGGAAGAGAGAGTGTGGTTGAGGTATATATGCAGTCCGTCAGCGGAGAGACACGCAGGAATGCTCCTCGGCTTTATGCGATTTATAAATAACCAGCAGGAGAGAGAGAGAGCGGGGCCCAGACACAAAAGGCAGCGCTGTTTCACTGCAACGAGGAGCTAGCCCTCTCCCCAACACCAGTGCAGGCCTCACAGCCCACCTCTCTCTCTCTCTCTCTCTCGCTCTCTCTCTCTTCCCCCCTTTTCTCCCCCCCCTCTATCTCTCTCTCTCTATCTATCTATCTATTTCTCTCTCTCTTTCTATCTCTCTCTTCCCCCCTTTTCTCCCCCCTCTCTCTCTCTACCCCCCCTTTCTCTCTATCCACCCTTTTCTCTCTCCCCCCTTCTCTCTCTCTCTCTCTCTCTCCCTCCCTCTCCCTCCCTCACTCCCCATCTCTCTCTCTCACCTTCTCTTTTGCCCTCTCTCTCCCTCCCTCTCTCTCTACCTCTCTCCAAGGAGTTCCTGACACTTCTCAGCCAGAGTCTGTACACACACCTCAAACCCACATTTCCTACACACCGACATGTGCAGACTGCAGACTCTAAAGCACATACAGTAGTACTGTAGAGGTAGAGGGAAAAGATCTGTTTCCTTGGAGGACTAACACTGCCATGATGTGTGGGTTTTTTTCTGGAAACAGACCTGCTAAATAGCTCTGTGCCTTTAAACGTGGCTCGACGTTCAGGGAGGTTGAAGCACCATTCGACCACAAGACATACAAACCAAAAATGACTAGAAAAGATGGCCGTTGTGTTTCTCCATGTTATCTATGTGAGTGTGCAATATCAAGGCATTGTGATGGTCGGCTATGTCATTATGGAGCTATAATGGAGTTGCAAACTTGCCTGCTTTAGGAGAGCAGACAGCACAGACAGACAGACAGACAGACAGACACAGCTCTGCAGACAGACAGACAGACAGACACAGCCCTGCAGACTGCAGTCAGACAGACAGACAGACACAGCCCTGCAGACTGCAGACAGACAGACAGACAGAGCCCTGCAGACTGCAGACAGACAGACAGACAGACAGACAGACACAGCCCTGCAGACTGCAGACAGACAGACAGACACAGCCCTGCAGACTGCAGACAGACAGACAGACAGAGCCCTGCAGACAGACAGACACAGCCCTGCAGACTGCAGACAGACAGACAGACAGACACAGCCCTGCAGACAGACAGACAGACAGACAGACAGACAGACACAGCCCTGCAGACAGACAGACAGACAGACAGAGCCCTGCAGACAGACAGACAGGCTGCCACGCTCCTGCCCAGATGGCCACAATGGGTATGAAAAGCAATCTGTAGCGCCACATTACGGGCCCAATACTGACACACACACACACACACACACACACACACACACACACACACACACACACACACACACACACACACACACACACACACACACACACACACACACACACACACACACACACACACACACACACACACACACACACACACACACACCATACAGGAGGCACACACAAACACGCAGGCATGCACACACACGCACACACACACACGTACACACACACACGATAGAGGAGTAGTGGTGGTTGATCTGTCCCCTCCAGCTGAAACCAAAGCAAGCAGGATCTCCCCAGCAGTGATTAGACACACTTTCGCCGCCTCCTCCTCCTCCTCCTCCTCCCTCTGTCTCCAGGCAGTGTGTAATTTCAGTTTGGAGAAGAGAGACTGGCTACGTTGTGCTGCTGGATAGCCAACAGCAAGGGGAGTGTGCAAGCCATAGTGGCCAGTGACACCATTTCCTGGTGGGTGGGGTGGTAGGTTGGTGTAAAATAAATAGGCGCGATCGACTTGTCAACGCATGCATGCGCATTTAGACAGCAATGCACCCTGGATGAAAATGCTGAATGACGGTTAGATTTCCTGTCAAATTTCGGTGATGTTGCGTTGACGAGGTGACATGTCACATGGTGTCAAACTATCGCAGGATGAATGCGACTGCAGTCAGATCTTGCAACCTCTGCAGTTGCTTATCCCCTTCAACGCTCGTCTGCGGACTGCCTCCGAGGTCACGCGCCCATGAACTGGTTGGTCAACAACTCACTCACGTGTGTATTAGGGATGTTAACCGGTAACTGGATAACTGATAGTCGACCAGATCAACGATAACCAGTTAAAATGTTCTGCCACCGGTTAACCGGTTGTAATAATAATAATTATTATAATAACAATTTCCTCCCAAAAAAAAGAGAATTTTGAGGTTTTAGTACGATAATTCAGCATTTTCCATCTGGCAACAGTGACTGGACATGTCTGCGCAGCCAAAAAAAAGGCTTATGTGAAAAAAAAACCCCAAAAAAACAGTGCTGCTGTGCATATCAGGCACGCAATTTAAGACTACCGGTTAACCGGTTAACCACTGGTTAATGAGTCTCAGTAGCCGGTTAAGAGTTTTTTCAATTTTCGCCATCCCTAGTGTGTATATGGGTCTTGTCCCACACCTCTACACAAGTTTGCGCAGGTCCCCACTTCAGCTCCTCCTCACTGCCTGTCCCCCCACTCCTCACACGTGGTGTGTTAGTAGAGCAAACCGGTGCGACATCATCGTCTCGTTCATATTTGTGGCCGACTTTAAATGCGCTGTATTTAATAACACCCACATCGTCACAACAAGTTCTCGCTCACGTGCTTCGTCAAAGTTGATCGACAACAACGAAGTCGTATTTGCCTAATGATGAACAGTCAAGGGTGTTGTTGGGCGTGGATGGATATATTGGGGAGGGTGGGTGGCTATACAATTGCAGCTGCAGCAGGCTGACATCCAGGGCCCTTACTTAACATTTTCAACACCCCCTAAAATGGCTGGATTAAATCTTCCAAGCCAAACACACTCTCACTAATGGGTCAAGGTGGCTAGTACCGTAAGTTGGTCTTTTCTACCAGCCAAAATGAAATTTCACCAGCATTTGACCAGTTGCATTTGGCTGGTTGTTTTGCTGAAGGGACTAGATGCCCGACCGTCAAACAAATGGGAAGGTCATGAGGTGCCAACCAAATAAGGAGGAGCCATAAGTTAATGACCAATGACGCCCTATTTAAGGGTGGGTGTGGTGGCTGGTTGGTAGAAGTGATGAATATTCAATGTAGGTGCGTGATCGGGTCTACATTTATAGTGGTTTATTCATTTAGTGACGGCTATATTAATATTGTGATGCTGAAGGGGGAAAATCTCCAGCCTTAATTTCCTCCATTGTTCAGATTTGAAGTAATTTCTCCTCTCTCCAGGCAGCAAGCTAAGCAGAGCAAGAAGGAAATCAGGAAGCAGAGTACTCCATCAGGCATACAATATTTAAATGGCACACTTAAAGTAAATCTCATCTCGCCCGAATTATGCACAATTATTAAATTATGGCTGCAATAATAGCAGAGCCATTTTCCCTGTGCAGCCAGAGGACTAATCCATTCTGAAAAGGGAACACAAATCGTATTCTTAAGCTCCAACAATGAATATGGATATCGCTGATCACAACCTGTAGCGAATATAAATTTAATTAGCTAAAATCATTACTATGCCATACAAGCCCTCCCATACGAGCACGTCTCCGAGGAAAAAGGGGGCTCTTAGAAGGAGGGGAGAGAGGAGGCGGAATGGGGAAGGAGCTCGCATAGACGCCAGGCAGCCAAGCAGGGAAGGGCCCTCGTCTGCATCGAGCGAATCTAATTAAATACTGTTCCACATTAACAGGATTGAGTGAACTTACCGTTTCCTGCAGGCTTGTTTCTTACCCCCCCACTTCCCTGTCCCCCCCTCTCCGACTTTTTGAGTGGCACTCCGACTAATGCTGGTGAGCAGCGTCGCCACGTAAAATGGTTACCCCTGAATGGAACACGCGGCTACTGCGGAAGAGCCGAGTGAAACGGACATGCACACACTATAGTCCAGCCTTGCTCAGCATTGTTGCCGTGGGATTTCACAGAGCATGTTGAGGTGGCGGCCATGTCACAACCAACAATAGCCACAGGGGGAGACAAGGGAGGAGAGGAGAGGAGAAGAGAGGAGGAGAGGAGGAGGAGAGGTCGGCGAAAATAAACATGTCTAAGGAGTGGCAATATCCACCTGCCTGGCTGGGAGTCAGACAGAGAACAAGGCCCAGTGGGAAATGGGGGAAGGTCTAGGCCTAACTCCCGGTACTACTACGGCCTTTTTTAACCAGGGTAGGGATTTGTGTTTGAAGAAGAAATGAAGGGAGATAAATCTTAGTTTCCGGGGGCTTGTAATCTAAAAATCTGAAGCAGCACAATTACAGCCCTCCCTGTCTGACACTAGTAAAGACCATTTTTATGCACTCCTCTCTCTCCCCATACTTCACTTTCCACTATGTCGACACATGCTCGGTGGGAGTCATGGAATTTTAATGATGTTTAATGTATTAATTCCAACTAGTTCTGACTCATTGCCTCACTGTTTATATTCTGTCAGGAAGGATTTCAGCCCGACGAAAGAGGTGAAAGAAGTCCTGGTTTCCAGAGAATGTCAAAAGCAGCAGAATATAAATGCCCATTTGGAGTAAACAAAATAACTCCCACCGTTTCCTGCAGGAAATTTGTCAGTGAAGATGGTGTCCACATACAGAACATTGCTGGAGAAGGACTAGGAGTTCGCCTTGCACTTTCAAAAGTTGGTATGAAAGAAGGGCAGTTCTTTTGTCACACAACACATTTTTTGTCAGACATAGGGATCTATTTTCACTTCATTAGACAGGAAAATACTGTCGAGTAGTAAAGCGCTACCCTCATAACCTTGACCCGTCCATACTTCATGCGACAATACCCAAACTTACTGACTTTTCACTGACTTAGTCAGCTGGCTATCTCTTTCATATCAAATCGGCCCAGGAATGGAAATGAATTCCAAGCTATACACTTGCCGTTGTGTGTATTCAGGGTCTTGACCCGCCATGCCGGGTGGAGAGATGGCATGCCGGTTGGGCACTGCCACCCTCACCGCATGATCTCTGCCAGTAGATGAGACACTGACGAAGGAAACAGCTGAAACGTTTGTCTACACTTCTGCTGCTATGTAAATAATAAAAAATTAAAAAGAAGAAAAAGAAGAACCCGAGTGCGATCCACTTTTTCACCTTCCAAGTTATTCAACTGGAGACGCACCACACGGAAGAGCGCGGTGTATCTGAACTACTACCTCTGCCAGTGGTCAACCAGGAGACACCAGCCAGCCAAACACTGAGAGCAACACAGCAGTAGCCTAGTAAACTAGCCCCACCCGCCAGCGGCCAAAATTATTTTTTGCCTGCGAGTGGGTTTTGAATCTTCGGTTGTAAAGTGGACAGGGTTTTGAGGGAGTGACGACAAAGCGTTGGCCAATAGGCACAGACACAGTTTGAAAAACAACGGGTTTTTCCCATCAACAATCTTCCGATGTCTCATTGATCGGGGCCAGACTAAATATTCACATTTAATCTCACATTTAGTCTGGCTTGCCAGGCTAACACAGCCTGACTGTGGTGAGGAGGAGAGATGTGAGTGTTATCGCCAAATTTCAATAATGCAGTTTCAGTATTAATGTGACCATTCAACCCAAAAAAACATGTTTTCCAAAAATGTGTCTAGTATTTATTGTGACCATGATTTGGTATGGCTTTCAGCAATTTGCTACGCATTTTACTCTAGCCGATAAAACTATTTATAATCATTCCTAAAATACTTGGTTTAGTTTACAGCATTTTACTTCTTTGTGCCGAGAATAACAGAGGCCAGTGCACTTGTTGGGAAATAACTTGAATCGGTTCCTACACTTCAGAAGTTTACAAAAACAAGCTTGAGTAAACTCTCTGGACTCTGTGTTATGAGTTTGCGCAAGACAAACTACATCCTGACAATGCATTCCATGCAAAGTAGAAAAAAGAGGGCTGATTTTGCAACTTACAACTATAACCCTGCACCGACTCGGCATTTGTTTACATCCCAAATCAACCGTAGTTGTGGAAGTGATGTCAGAGATGTTCAACATCCCTTTCCTGTGCACATGAGCTCTGCTGTGGTGTAGACAGAATAGCACTGATAAACAATATTTAGACTTTCTGACAGACTGCGTTGTGAGCCTGAGGTATGAGTGTCACTTCATCTAATTAACAAAAACAGACAAAACTATGTGATATCATCTGGACACCCAGACTGAACGCACACGGCAAAGAAAGGACAGGAAGATGAGAGTTTCAGAAGCAGGCCCTGACTGACAGTGATTTTTGGGCTAAACTCTGCTCCAAAAGACACACGGGGATGTGAGCACTGCCAAAAAGCTGATATGAAGTAAGGCAGTGAATTAACTGAAAGAGCATCTGGAACACGGATAGGAGTTTCCTAACGTAAGTCTCAGGGAGTCTCACGGGAACTCGCTGATCTCTTGTGAAAGCCTCCTGTCAATCATTTTGAGCCATTACCCAAATCTCCCAATTCACGCGTCCCCCTTAAGCAGGCTAAGTTGTTGAATAGAATCAGCGACCAGTTGGATATCAAAACGTCATTCTACTCTCTCCACCAGGGCTTTCCCTTTTGTTGCCCTGGTAGTCAACAGCAGAAAGACAGACTCTCAGGAAGGTTTTTTTGTCTCTTGTGCAACCTAGCAATCCTTTCTGGGTGGTCCAGCTCTATATGGGCCAATGTCAGGGTTGTGTCTATGGCCCCAAAGATCCTGACACACCATTCCGTACCTTTCATTATCAACAATCCTCTCCACCCCAAAACAAAACAGCCTGCTTTGCAGAAAGGGTTGGATCGCAGATTGTGCAAAGGGAATTAATCATGTTGGATAAATCACTGAGGACAAAAAAGCAGCAAAATTGTGAAGGAACAATGGAATGGCCCCAAGTGTATTCCTTTGGCCAGATGGAATCTTAAGCTCATCTGGAAGTGGTCTTTTTAAGATGCTCTAGTTCGGCTGGCTTGGGAATCTTCACTGTTACCAACATATTACAGTCTCTGTTGCAAACATACCTCGGTCTCTCTCTCGCGCAAACTATTCATGTGCATTATTTTTATTTTCTCCTTTTGGGAGCTCTGGTACAGAGAAAGAAATGTGCTCCACACAACAGCATAAATGTATGTTAACTATTCAGCACTCATTTTCAAGAGTCTGGGTGAAGGTGAAGTCTTGAGGGAAATGGCTCACCCCCTCTATATTTTAGCTGAACTCTCCTGGCTAAATATCACTCATTTCATGGAGGGCTTGTGGGTTGCGTACTGAACCACAGGATTTCCTTTGTGTTCCTGTAGCATCGCAAGGTCAGTAAACATGTCTTTGGATCAGCCAAAACCCCAAACCCTAGCTGCACTTAACTGTTTGCTACCATAATAGTCGCAAGGTTCATCTCCAACTTTGTGCCTCCAAAAATGCACCACATGAGGTGCCTGAAACACTTCAGAGGAGTGTGAATAAAACGCTGTTATCCTATGATATGGTGAGGGTGTTTGATCAAACACCAACAGCGGGAAGACAAGCAGAGGGATCAGGCAGAGATTATGTTCTCAAGGCCACCTGCAGTCGGATGCTTTTGGAAGGAGAAAGTGACATCAAAATTTCACTTCTGTTTCCACTCACAGCTTTCAGCAGCTTCTGGATGAGATATTGTGCCATTTCAAAGACTGAGGGAATGAGAAAGAAAGAAACCTGAAATGCCAAAAGAGTTGGTGGTCAGGACAGGAGTAAGCTAGTAGTTTACTACTTCACTTGTCTTATCGAACTGGTGCTTTTTTGAGTTGGGGTCCAGCCAAATTGCTAAAGAACTGGTTAAATCCACATTCCCTCTCTCTAACAGATTCTAATGAACATTCTACTCCCTGATGCATCTTTAAGGTTTTTACAGTTTTGCTGATACTGCGCCTGTGTGCTGTGTGCTGACGCTGAGCCTGTGTGGTTTAAAAGGGAGAGAGAAAAAATACATTCACCCATCGTCTAAAAACACCCTCATGAACACTCCCTGTTGCATCTTTAAGGTTTGTGCTTAACTATTTTGCTGATACTTCCAAAAGAACACAATGGATAAATCTCCACCATGGTGCTTCAGTGCGGAGAATAATACCCTCAGCTGCAGCAGGAGGATAAATTCGGATGGTCTACTCTGTACGTGCACACTGCATTTCCCCATTCCATCCCTTCAACGGCACCACTCAGCACTTCGCTGACCTATTTAGGTCTGCAATTACTTGTTACGGTCCCACACGGGGCAATAACAACGCGTCATCTCTGGAGCTGCCTTTTGCATGTTCAGGGGCCTCTTCTGCAGTGTAAAAGGTTGACGGCCCTTGCAGAGAACCAGTGAAAAAAAAAAACTTCTAAAAAAAATCTAATTTCCTCCCCAGCCAATCAGCTTGCCATCTTCTATTCGTTATGAAGCGCTCGTTTTAAAACTTGACACTTCCCTCCATTCCCACTGTGAGGTGCAACCGGGTTTAGAAACAAAAAAGCTCCGGAGTCCAATTCCATCTACGAAATCATTCACCATATGATTCTAATTAGTGAAACTATTCAGCCAAGCTGGAATTTGATTATTACAATGACCCGTATGAACTGCACAATGTAGAACCAGATGATTTGGAACATCTCTAGAGCCGGATCTTCTCTTCGAGTCCAGGTTGGCCCTTGCTGAATTCTAACAGCCGATGACAAGAACTCAAAGCCCCATTTCCAAAGAGACAACAAGCTCTGATATCTCATGCTCATGTCCTAGGCAGTGTTGCCAGGTGGAAAATGCTGAATTATCATACCAAAACCTCAAAATTATCATTTTTGGGGGCTTTTGGGGAGAAAATTATCAAACAAGAGACCCAAATTGTTGTTTCAAGGCATCAAAAGGAACTGAATGAGAACTCTGACATTTTCGTGTATCACAGTTTTTTTATCATATAGAGGATGGACTAATGGACAAAATGATCTGCACTACTATACTTGTGACTGAACTTTCAACCTGCACTAACTCAAAACATGCACACACACACACACACACACACACACACACACACACACACACACACACACACACACACACACACACACACACACACAAGCACACTGCACTTTCTGCACTAAACCCAAACATAAACACACTGACACACACACACACACAGACACACGAACACACACACAGACGCACACCGCACCTTCTACCTGCACTAAACACATACACACACACACACACACACACACACACACACACACACACACACACACACACACACACACACACACACACACACACACACACACACACACACACACACACACACACACACACACACAGACACACACACACACACACACACACACAGCTGGTGTACTTGACAACCTTTTTAATATTTATTTTTCTTCAAAATGCTACTATTACCATGTCTAGAACGCTATAAAGGACTTTTTTAGGAAAAGCACAAAAGCACAAAAATACCACTTAATGTATGTCCTCTACAAGTCTTCTGTTGTCCAGTCTTGCACTTTAAATGTCTGTATGAGCACTGTCTATGTCCATACTGTCTTAAGTCCATGTATAAGTACTGTCTATGTCTATACTGTCTATGTCCTTACCTAGATTAGTCTATGTCTGTATGGGAAAGCAAGAAATGTAATTTCAAATTCTTTGTATGACCAGTGCATGTAAAGAAATTGACAATAAAACCTACTTGACTTGACTTGACTTGAAATGATGGTACAAATACGATAATTATCGAACATCTGGCAACACTGGTCCTAAGCAGCATACAAACAGAAGGACTATGTGGGCTGTTGAACAGACATCATTTGTCCCCCCTCTACAAAGCACTGCGGTAGATAACGAAGTCATGACTGCTAATGAGGATGGATGGATGGATGTGGGGGAACCAAGTTAAGTGGCCATCACCTGACATCGCTTTGACCTCTTAAACTCTTTAGGAGGAACATACCTAAGAAAACCAGGAGGAATTTCGTGCAAATAGGAAACAAATGATGCGCTTTAAGTTTTTTTTACCATTTTTTTTTTTCGCCACACGTGACCAACGGGAAGACACTGTGGTAAGGGCCTCAGCGGGGTTGTTGAACAAGTATGCTTTGAAGGGCAGAACATGGAACATCCACAAAAACCCATCATTTACAATAAGATAAATTGAAGGGTTTGCTCTGCGGGATGGATGTGTGTGCTTTTTTTTGTCAAGCAAGATTTATTTTGTTACTCTGCAATTTTTTTGTAACTTTGACAGAGGCAGACAGACAAACAGTCATTGGTGTAAAACTATGCTTTTAACTGACAAGGAGAGGATCCCAAAGGAGGAGTTGTTTCTGGGCAAAGCCCAGTGAAGCTTAGAGGGTACGGCAGAGAGACAGACAGACAGACAGACAGACAGAGCTGTCTGATGCAACTCTTGAAATAGAATCATTTCGCTTTGTATAATGAAATCCAAAACTCTGCGGCACCAAAACTACAGCTTTTTCAGTCATTCGAGAGACATTTTTACACACACTACAGTATGATCAGTCCATGCCTCCCCACATGATCAGTGGGGGAGACATGGTATTTTGTTGTTTATTTGATTAATGTTGAATGCCACTGCTTAATTGGCTTAGTGCTGGGCTACATTAGGGCCACTAGGCAAAGGGCACAATCATTTTCAACAGGGATAAGAAAGAGGACCAGAAATCCTTTACTTGCATCCTACAAAGCCTCACTGCTACCACTGCTCTGCCTAATTATTTAACTGCCCTGTACACGCAGGCAGGCAGGCAGCCTCAGGCGAAACCTTGAAGTGCTGCCTGGTTTAAACATGAACAGAGGAGCACTTTTTTTTTTAAGAGAGAGAGAGAGTGGAAGGCGCAAGCGAGAGCTGAGGAATTTATTTATTTCGTGGCAGCGGAGAGGCTGCGGAGTGTTAGGGGCTGCCTGGTTTATGAAAGCTATGACTGAGTAAACAAGCAAAGCCGTGATAGACGATCTGAATCCGCCTTTTCTACAGACCAGGCACAGAGCAAGGCCCATACCTCATGAATCAAAACAACGCCATCCCTTTCCTTTCGCCTTCCCCTTCCCCTCTCCCCACTTCTCCTCTCCTCTCCTCTCCTCTCCCCTCAGCTCCTCCAATCCACTACTCCACTAGCCCTCCACCTCCTCCTTCTCCTTCTCTGCTCTCCCCCCCTCGGCCTGATTGTGAGCCAAGGCACAATCTTTTTCAAATTAGGGCCCGGGCTAGTTACGGAGAGCGAGGGCCAACAGGGTTGCCTCATCACACTAGAGATCCTCTTTCCTCCTTGCCTGGATATCACTCAGAGGGCTTTTATAGCGATGATTGGTTTCTGAAAAGGCTCAGAGAGAGAGAGAGAGCGAGAGAGAGAAAGAGAGAGAGACAGAGAGAGAGACAGAGAGAGAGGCAGAGAGAGAAACAGACAGAGAGAGAGAGAGAGAGAGAGAGAGAGAGAAAGAGACAAAAAGTGTCAGATGGAAATGTGAGAAGAGAAACAAGTGAAGAGAGAAGTGAGGAAAAGGCAATGAAGGCGAGAGAAAAGAATAAGTAAGGGGGGGAGGGGTGAAGTGGGCATAATTTAATAAAAGGGATCTGTCGCCGCATAATACCCATGCCTCCAGAGCCAAGTTAGAGGAGGAGTGTGGATCATGTTTTCATTAGACCGAGGGCTCTGCTCCCTTCACCACACAGGGAGAGACGTCCAGCAGCAGACAATAAACAGCCTCTTGAAAATGGACGCCAGGAGGGAGGGAGGGAGAGAGGGAGAGGCCACGGTTGGGGGCAAGGGGGCACTTTATTAGTGCTGTTAATGCCCCCCCATACCCCAAACAAATGCCCTGCTGTCCTGGTTGTCGAACCTCCTCAAAGAAATAAACTCCCTTTACCCAGAAAGTACTCAGCCACATTCCTCAACAACATTACACTTACAAACACACACAAAAGCACACACACACACACACGCACACACAAAGGCACACTATAAGACACACACACACACACACTGCAAACAACACTCTTGCCCACTAATGCAACCCAAAGTTGTGCCATCGTGTTTGTTGAGCATTACGTCAATGTTTGTGTGTGTGTGTGTGAGTGTGTGTGCGAGTGTGTGTGTGTGTGTGTGTGTGTGTGTGTGTGTGTGTGTGTGTGTGTGTGTGTGTGTGTGTGTGTGTGTGTGTGTGTGTGTGTGTGTGTCCACTGGCTCCGTGTCCTTGTGTGTATAGTATTCCCCCTGCCCACTAAGTGTCTACACCTGTGAAAGTCCTAGTGGATTTGCTTGATGTGGGTGCATCACTCAGCAGTCTTTTCTCTCTTTTTGGCCTGCTGCTGGTCCTCTCTAGAGCCCATCAAGGCCCCTTTGGCTCAACACACAGTGACGCAGCGGGCACTTGTTGCCATGCCCAGTGTGCCAAAGGGGGACGCCTACTGCTAGCTTCTCTCTCCACAGCAGTGGGCAGGGATGCTGACAGGGCGGGGACAAAGGAGACAGTTGTCCAGGGTCCAGGGACAGAGGGGGCCCAGCATTGGGTTCTCATTACATTGTATGTATTGTGTGTGGGGGGGGCTTTCAGATGACTTTGTCCTGGGCCTTGGCAGTGGGACTTCTTTTCTGAACAGTGACAGAGGGAGGGAGGAGGGGAGGAGGGGAGGCTGGTCAGTGCAGCTTGGCAGACCTTCTGCTCTTAGTGGTATGATTAAAATGACAATCATTTTTGGCGGCGGTTACAGCGGCACACTATTTTAGAGCAACACCATGAGAGCCAGAAGAGCCCCCCTTGCACCCCCTCCCCCCAACCCCAGACTTCCCACCTCACCATACGACATGAGCCCCACAGGCTGTTTGATGAGAGTAACCCCCCCTTGATCTACAATTACCGACAACTCACAGTCATCCCCTCACCAAAGGCAACCAATTTAATGCTTAAATGGATGAACATGTGAATAATTACATTTTTAATCGACCCGTTAGCATCAACAACACAACGGTGACCTTCTTAAAAATAAAAAAGCAGCAAAGAATAATTTTTTTTTTAAAAAGGGAAAGCAGAGGAGAGGAGAGACAAAAGGGGGGGGATTTTGCGTGCATCCAAAAAAGCCAAGCCCTAATCCTTGACACCTGTCAGGCTACTCACACTTCACAGACCCCCTCCTGGCCTTGAAAGAAGACGGAGCCGAGCCGACCGCGCCGCGCTCACATGGCTTAACCCCCTACGGCCCCCCCTCTCCAACCGGCCCCCGCCAAAAACCCCACACCACTCTACACATGCGCACAGACACACGCACGCACGCACACACGCACTTTCCTTATTCAGGGAGCAAGACTGGCTGGAGTGGACGCAGCAGGGGCTAATCCAGACACGCATGACCGAGCAGTCGACACACCTACACAACCACACAGACACAGACACAGACACAGACACAGACACAGACACAGACACACATCTCCAGGTTTACGTGAGCTGCATGTAAGACACTGCTGTGGAAAGCATCGAAGCCGTTCCCGATCTGGCCCTCATGCTGCTCATACAGTATCTGGCCTCCGACAGTGGGTTCCCTTGCCTTTCAAGGGTCGAGAAGAGCAAGTAGTTGAAATTGACCTGGGTGTATATTTTAACTACCCTGAAATACCAAGAAAAGCCAGTCTGTATGATATTGCTGCAAAGGAATATTGACTTTGTGCCATGGCCTGTAGGTAGGGCACTGGGTTACTATGCTGGCAACCAGGTTTCGATTACGGCCTGGGTCATTTGCCGATCCTTCCCGGTCTCTCTCTCCCCACTCATTTCCTGTCTCTCCTCCACTGTCCTGTCAAAAATAAAGCCCTAAACGTATATATAAAGGAAGAAAAGAAAGCATTGCAAAGCAAACAATTCTCAGGAAGAAACTGCATGTCGAGGATTGAAGAATGGAGTGAGAGCACCGAAAATATAAAAAGCACGTGAGGGAGAAATGGAGAGGAGTTCTGAATCGGACTGAAAGACAGATAAAAGGATTGGGCACATGACTTGGATACCTAGAACAGAGAGGGGGTTATTTTTTAGGAGGTTCATTCATCTGTCTCTCTTACTTGCAGTTCTCTCTCTCTCTCTCTGTCTGTCTCGCTCGCTTACACACACACACACACACACACACACACACACACACACACACACACACACACACACACACACACACACACACACCATCATCATCAGCGGTCACTTGAAACGAGTATGACTGTCCTCTCAGTAGGGTTTTCTATTTGTGGGTCTTCAGGTGACTGTGGAGACCAATCCTTGATCCACATATCTTGGTGCAGTTTGGGCAGGGGAAAGTAGAGGTGGTGGGTATTGCTGCAGCCTTTTCCATGTGATCCTTACGGCGTTGTCGCTTTGCTTGTGTGGCATGGTGGAGTTCGTTTTCATGTTGTGCTGCACCCTCATGCAATGCTTTCCTCCAGCTATGGTCTGTCCCTGGCAAGGTCCTCCCAGTTATTAGATGGTATATGGAATTTCTTTAAGTTGGTTTTGATGTTGTCTTTGTAGCGTTTCTTTGGACCACCAGGGACACGCTGACCTTCTTTCAGTTGGGAGTACAAGATCTGCTTTGGGAGAGACGGGTGTCTGGCATGCGGATGACGGTGGCCTGTCCAGCGGAGTTGGTGCTTCATTATGATAGTTGTAATGCTGGGTACATTAGCCTCCTCCAGGATACTGATGTTGGTGCGTTTGTCCTGACAGTTTTGATCTTCAGGATTTTACGCAGGGACCGTTGATGGAATTGTTCTAGTGAGTTTTAGGTGTCTGCTGTATGTGGTCCAGGTTTCTGCTCCATACAACAGGGAGGGAAGAACTACAGCCTTGTAAACCAGGATCTTAGTTGGGGTCTCAGGTCTCTGTCATCAAAGACTCTTTTTTCTGAGTTTGGCATAAGCTCCACAGGCACAGCTCAGACGGTGGTTGACCTCAGAGTCTATGTCAGCTTGGAGGAGAGCAACTGCAAAGGTAGGAGAAGTGGTCAACATTTTCCAGGGTAGCATCGTGTACTTTGATGGTAGGCTGGGTTGAGGGCTGGTTGGGTGATGGCTGAATCAGACCTTTGTCTTCTTGATGTTTAATGCCAAACCCAGGGATGTGTATGCCTTGGCAAAGGCATTCAGGATGCTTTGGAGCTCATCTGGGAGTGTGATACAATGGCATTTGTCGTCTGCATACTGAAGTTTCCATGATGGTGTCTGGTGTTCCTAGTTTTTACTTTTGGCTTTATATCTGTTAAGATTGAATAGCCTGCCATCTCTTGGATTAGGATCCCTTGTGGCCGTTCTTTGCCAATGAAATGGAGTATGGCAGCGATGAAACTGGCAAAACAGGGTCGGTGCAATTATGCAGCCCTGTTTTACTCCTGTCTCCACAGGGAAAGCCTCAGATTCAGAGCCACCATTGCTGAGTACTGTAGCTGACATGCCATCATGAAGGAGCCTTAATATGCAGATGTATTTGTCATGGCATCAATACTGAGTAAGTTCCATAGAACCTGGTGGTCAACAGAGTCAAAGGCCTTTGTCAGATTTATGAAGGCCATATACAGGGGCAGTCCTTGTTCACGGCACTTCTCTTGTAGCTGGCGTGCAGTGAAAATCATGTCTGTTGTTCCTCCTGGATGGGCCGGAAACCACATTGAGATTCTGGGAGTAATTCCTCAGACAATGGAAGCAGGCGGTTAGCAAGTATGCGGGTAAGGACTTTTCCTGTTGTTGACAGAAGTGAGATGCCCCTGTAGTTTCCACATTCAGCTTTGTCCCCTTTTCTTGAAGATTGTGACGATCTGGGCATCACGAAGCTCAGAGGGTAGCTCCTCTTTCTCCCAGACCTTGAGAAGAAGCTGGTGAATGTGGTGCCAGAGCTGTGGTCCCCCCTCCTTTAGGATTTCTGAGGAGATTCCATCTGAACCAGCCGCCTTGTTGTTCCTAAGGCTTCTAATAGATTTGGCAACCTCAGTTATGGTGGGAGGAACAGCCAGGTCTTCTCTTATGGGCATTTGGGGGATCTGGTTCAAGGTATCTGGTGCAGCTGCGCCGTGTCGGTTCAGGAGCTCTTGAAAATGTTCTTTCCAGCGTGTGTTGATGGCTGAGTTAATCTTTTAAAAGAGTTTTTCCATCCTTTGAGCGCAGGGATTTAAGCCGTGGTGGCTGGAGCCATAAACGGCTCTTGTAGCACTGAAAAATCCTCTTGTGTCTCCAGAGTCTGCGAGTCTTTGGAGTTCCAGAGCCTTTTCAGTCCACCAGGTGTTTTTTAGTTCCCTCACCCGACTCTGAACCTCAGCCTTGGCCCTAGAGTGAGCTATTCTTTTGATATCACTTGTTGCATCATTTTGCTAGGCATGAAAGGTTTTTCGTTTCTTGGAGAAGAGGTCTTCTATCTCCATGTCATGCTCATCAAACCAATCTTGGTGTTTTCTAGACTTATATCCAAGGGTGGATTCACAGGATTCAAGGATGGTGGACTTGAGCAGGCCCCAGTGCTCTTCGATGTTGTCGGGGTATTCTTGCTGAAGGCTATTCCCGAGGCTCACCTGAAATTGCTGCTGGATGGTAAAATCAGACAGGTTGTCAAGGTTCAGCTTCCGTTTGGTCTGTTTCTTTTGAACCCTCCTTGTTTTTCTAAGTTTGATGGACATTGTGGAACGGATGAGGCGGTGGTCAGTCCAGCAGCTATCTGAGTTGATCATGGCCCTTGTGATGTTCACGTCACTGCGATCTCTCGCTCTTACAATGACATAGTCAATGAGATGCCATTGCTTAGAGCGGGGGTGTTGCCAAGAGGCTTTGAGCTTGTTTTTTCTGCCGAAAAAGAGTGTTTGGTGACTATAAGGTCGTGCTGAGCGCATGTACTTAGGAGCAGTACTCATTCGAATTTATGTTCCCAATTCCCTCCTTTCCCATTGTGCCTTTCCAGAGATGTTGATTTCTGCCAACCCTGGCATTGAAGTCACCAAGGAGGATGATCTTGTCCATCCTGGAGATATTGGATATGGTTTCTTCTAGGCAGGCATAGAAGGTCTCCTTTTTCTTCCACATCAGAGTCTAGGGTAGGAGCATAAGCACTCACTACAGTCGCTGTTTGGTTGTTGGACAAGGCCAGGCGGATGGTCATGAGGCGCTCACTGATCCCCACGGAAGCTCAGCGAGGTGGCCTGACGAGCTGGTTCTTAATTGCAAAGCCAACCCCATGGATCCTAGGCTCATCAGCAGGTTTTCCTTTCCAGAAAAAAAGTGTAACCTCCCTTCTCCTCCTTCAGTTGCCCTTCGTCCGCTCGCCGGGTTTCCGAAAGGGCTGCTATGTCAATCCGGCATCTTCTTAGTTCTCTAGCGATAATGGCAGTTCGTCTTTCTGGTCTATCACTGGAAGTGCAGTCCATCATTGTGCGCACATTCCAGGCTCCGAAATTTATTTTCTTGTGTTTCTGACCGCACTATGGTGTTCCCTCTGGACGCGGTAATCCAGTCGGGTAGTGTAAGGCAAGCTATTTTTAGGGCACCTTTTCTAGCCCCTTCCCCCTGAGGGGTGAGCAGAGTGGATCCTGAAAAGGGCTGCTCAGTCGTGGGTGCAGCTGCCCGAGGGGCTCCTATGCCTTGGTCCCGAAGCCCGGCGACTGAGTCTGCCACCCACCGCCTAATGTGCCAGCTCATGACTAGGGGCTTCCAGATTACACAATCCTGCCCCCCGTCGCCATTTGCTGATCGCCATAGGACTTTAATCCTAGATTCTATAGAGGACGCTTGTGCGTGATGTTGTTTAAAGTGGGGAGGCTGGTGCACAGACAGCCACCACACGGTCCTTGGCAGGTCTGGGACAAAAGTCCAGTGGCATGGAAACCAAGACGACTGGGGACCCAGCTCTGTTGCAGCCTTCATCCGCCTTCCCAGCCGTTGTGATGTTTCCCACTGGTCAGCCACCATCATCCGCCTGTTCCGCCGTTGAGGACTTTTGCTTTTCTGTCGGGGTGTGCTCCCTTAGCCGTGCCTAAGGAGGCTGACCCACACGGCAGTGGGGCTATTTACCCATAACTGGGGCTGTGGTTGACGGGGTCAGGGCGTATCCACCTTAAGGTGGGCCTGTACACCGCGTCTCTGGGGCCCACTGCTGCTCCGAGATCCCCCACAGTTTAGCCTGGGCCCGCAAGGACCCAGTTACCATGTATGGCCACGAGGAGGCACTATGGGAGTCTTGGCGGTGGAGAGGCTATGTACCAGCAGGAGGAGGCTTACGCACTCGGCTCCTCTTTTCGCACTTGAAAAGTGCTAGCTGGTGGCAGAAGCTGAAAGCAGAAAGTAACAAGCAGAAGCGGCATGCAGCATGCACTAACTACAAGCACTACTACCTCAGTTCTACTGCACTGGCGCGTCACACACACCCTGTGCTACACACACACACACACACACACACACACACACACACACACACACACACACACACACACACACACACACACACACACACACACACACACACACACACACCTTCTCTGCAGGCCATGACTTCGCTACGGCTTCCTCTGTTTGTTTAAGGGGAGGCCTCTTGTCTGTCTCACCCTACTGCCTATCAGTGTGACTGTCCATCAAGCCTGTCCGTCTGTCAGTCTCTCCGTCTGTCTGTCTCTCTGCCCTGTCGTGTGTCTTCCCTGTACAGTACACCCTTCAGCGTGAACTAGAGAGACGCGTCCATAAATCTGTCCATGCCCATTTATCAGTCCACAGCCGGCATACCTCTGAACACGTCCGCGTGTCAATCCATCTGCCACTTTAGCCCCTCGAGGCTCCTTTCATCATTCTCTTCGTTCCGTACTCATTTCATCCTTCCCCACATTCCTTTCTCTCGATCACTCGCTCACTTTCTCCCCATCATTCTCGCTCCCTCTCGATTATTCTTGCTCATTTGCCCTCAATCATTTTGGCTCACCTACTCTTCTCCTTGTTCAAAAACACTCACTCGCTTCCTTCATTGCTCGATCACTCACTCACTTCCTTGTCAGTCTCGCTCTCTCCCTCTCTCTCTCTTGCTCTATCCGGTTAGGGTCTTCCTGTGCCCCATGTCTTCCTGCATTCACATCTCTGTGATCCTCCGGTGGGAGTGTGTGTGTCCGTGGTGCCTATCTATATGTGGTTCCGCCCTGCCTGATAATGTGTCGCCGTGTGTCTGCCTGCCTGCCTGCCTGCCTGCCTGCCTGCCTGCCTGCCTGCCTGCCTGCCTGCCTGCCTGCCTGCCTGCCTGCCTGCCTGCCTGCCTGCCTGCCTGCCTGCCTGCCTGCCTGCCTGCCTGCCTGCCTGCCTGCCTGCCTGCCTGCCTCTGCTACTCTGGCCCTCTGTAGCTGGTCCCTGAGGGGGAACGCTATCTGTCGAATCATCCCCTCCCCCCATCCAGGCTATCCATGCCTCCCTGCCTGCCTGTGACGGCGCGTCCAGCCCATCCGTCTCCCCCTCTGACTGAAGTCAAAGCGAGTGTGACAAGTGAGTGTCTCTCTCCTGCGCTTGATAGACACACATACGGTACACACACTCACACACGCAGGAACATACAGTACACTCACACATCGTCACGAAGCGTGCACGCGCACGCGCACACGCACACAGAACCTGACAAAATGCTGCCTGGGGGAGGATGAGGGCAAAGCATGCTGGGGCAGCAGTGGCTCTCGTCTAAGAGCTCCAGTCGGCAACACACAATCAATGCCTGTTGCCTTGGAGAAGGCACGGACTGTAAGGGCCGCCTGTCTTGGCACTGCGCCCATAAACCTCAGCAGCGTAGCACTGGGGAGGCCTGGAGTGGCCAGGAGAAGCTCGATGGAGGCTGGAGAAGGGTGGAGAGGAGAGAGGGTTGAGATATACTGGAGAAGGGTAGAGTGGCGGGAGGGTGGAGATATACTGTATGAAGAGGCCTGGAGAAATATGGGGAGGCGTAGAAGGACAATGGAGGCTGGAGAAGGGTGGAGAGGAGAGAGGGTGGAGATCTGGGGAGACTGGGGAGGCCTGGAGATGGTCGATGGAGGCTTCAGATCTAAGGGGAGTCCTGGAGAGGGTCGATGGAGGCTGGAGAGGGTCGATGGAGGATGGAGAAGGATGGAGAGGAGAGAGAGTGGAGGTCTGGAGAGACTGGGGAGGCCTGGAGAAGGTCGATGGAAGCTTGAGATCTATGGTGGAGAGGAGAGAGGGTGGAGAACACTGAGGAGGTCTGGAGAAATATAGGGAGGCCTGGGTCATGCTTGGGGGAAAGCTTGAGAAGGCTGGGGAGGAGGATGGAGTTATGGGGGCTTCACTCCTGTCATCTCAGGCTCCTTAACCAGCCAAGCCCATGGCCATCTGACAGCGAAAAACAAAACCATATCCTCCTTCTCACTTAGGAACACTGGATGAATGTGCTGGAGAAGGCAGGAGAAGGCTGGGTAGGTGGTGGTTCGAGTAGGGGTGGTTTAACTCCTGTTGTCTGAGGCTTCTTAACCAGCCAAACAGCCCATCTTTTTGGGAAGGGGGGGGGGGGGGTTGCCTTTATTTGACAGGACAGTGAAGGCAATGACAGGAAGCGAGTGGGGCGAGAGAGACGAGGAAGCGTAGGCAAAGGACCCGGGCCAGAATCGAACCCAGGTCAGACGAGTACCCTACCATTTGCAGCCACGGTAGAGCCAGACTAGCCTCGCGAGCCATCCTACGTACTTCCGCCAAAGGATTGGCTCCAGTACGGTAGTCTGGCCTTGCTCTTCTGTGGAGTGTCCAGATCAGTGGGATTTTGATCACAACGCCCCCCATCTAATCTAATCAGAAAACATCCAATAAGCGAGTAAGCGCCCCACGTGGGGGAGAAAGGGGGAGGACGCTCATGGCGATGACGAAAACGTCTGCGCCAATGGCTCTGGGCTGCGCTATGTTTTGGCTATGTTGTGTCGGCGATTGGGTGAGAGCTGTCCAATCATTTCAAATCATAACTGAGTGCAAACTTCCCACTTCCTAAAATCAGATCACACAACTTCCAGACTATAAATACGAAATGAAATGGTAGTATTATGGGATGGTCAGGACCAGGCTAGGGCCAGACAGTCCATTTGACAGCGAAAAACAAACCATCTTCCCGTTTCCTCAGCAAGCTGGACAAATGTGTATGTACAGCACTATGTATGTATGTAAACACTCTTCACCACCACAAGCCCCTCACTATATTCCCCCATAATCCTGACACAGCGCTCGCTTTGCTATTTCTGCAAACCCGGGGCTGAAGTGCTCTTCAGACAGGGCTAATTGATATCAGATTTCAGTATTTGTGGAATGAATCACGTCGCGTCGTTATGTATGTATGGCAGCTACCGCCATATATTTGCCTCCCAATAAGCTCTGACTGTGTCTTTGAGCCCGCAAAGTGCTCTGGTACGGTCGGTCGCGCTGAACTGAAGGAGAATTTTTTTTTGACAAATGTGGCTTTAATTCCCAGTCCTGCTGTACATATATCCACCCCTCCACAAATGTAAAGTTAATGGAGGAGTTTTTGAATGGCGGGGGTGGGGTGGGGGGTGGAGGATAAAATGCAGGCTTTGCTCTGTACTCCCACTCATATTGAGCACAGATTTCGGGACTGCGGGGGGGCATGGCCTTTGGTGAAGGGAAGGCTTTAGTGTGGCGTACAGAAGGGAAGAATGGAGAATGGAGGAGAGGCTGCGGGTGGTGGAGGGTGGAGGTGGGGAT
>NC_085864.1:29999362-30006862 GCF_034702125.1 Engraulis encrasicolus | reverse complement strand
AGACAGACACACACAGAGACAGAGACAGAGACAGAGTGAGTGAGTGAGTGAGTGAGTGAGTGAGTGAGTGAGTGAGTGAGTGAGTGAGTGAGTGAGTGAGTGAGTGAGTGAGTGAGTGAGTGAGTGAGAGCGCGAGAGAGAGAGAGAGAGAGAGAGAGAGAGAGAGAGATTGAGAGATTGAGAGAGTGATGGAGTGATTTTCCTCAGGTGCTGCTTTCCAGGTCTCTGCTTTTCTGTGCACCAAGTGAGTGTGAGAGAGAGAGAGAGAGAGAGAGAGAGAGAGAGAGAGAGAGAGAGAGAGAGAGAGAGAGAGAGAGAGAGAGAGAGAGAGAGAGAGAGAGACAGAAAGAGAGAGAGAGAGAGAGACAGAGACAGAGAGAAATAGAGAGAAATAGAGAGACAGACAGAGAGAAAGAGAGAGAAAGAGAGAGACAGAGAGAGAGAGAGAGAGTAAAAGAAAAGGCGGCGTGAGAGACAGACAGAGACAGAGAGACAGATTATCCTGAAGCGCTGGCCCTCCCCTCTGCTCCGCTTTCCCCTTGGTGACCCCTTCGGTCTTCATAAATCTTTACGCGCGGCCCTTTCCGCTCTCACGCGTCTGTTCTCACTCTCGCACAAGTCACCCCCAACAGGCCTCTAAACTACGGCCGTATTTATGTTTCAAATGGCACGGACCCTAAGAAAACGAGCGCGCCGTCAAGGTTGGGCTCAAGTCACCGAGAAATAACAACAACTTAAATCAGCGCAAAAGCCATACGTTGTCACCGCAAAGCCGGCCGGCGTCCCACACATTTACTGCAGGCTTGATTGAGTGACTTGGGCCCGAGACTTAAGTCAACGAGGTGATGTTATTCATGAAAGCATTGACGGGGATATGCAGAAATCAATAGGACGTGCCGAAAAAGAGATCCTACGTTACATACGGGGGCGCTGGGCAGTGTTGCCAGATTGGGTGGTTACCGGCCCAAAGGGCTGCTTGGGATGGCCGTCTGCAGGTAAAAACAGGGGGGGGGGGAAATCGGCCATTTGGCTTTTTTTCCCCCGGCCATTTTATGCCCATAGAAATCAATGCAATTTGTTGAAATGGGGCGGAAATTAGCGCCTCTTGGCGGTTTTTGAGCACCTTTTGGGCGGGATTTGATCAGACAAATCTGGCAACACTGGCGCTGGGCACCTCTGAGGGGCCAGATGAATTGCAGCAGGCTTTCACAGGCATTTGTACATGTAATCCACACGAAAAAATCTTAATCCCAAAAACATGGGGTTTCTCTGTTCCTGTGGATATGAACAACAGTCTTGGCAAAAGTTCACTCGTGGAGATTGGCTGCAATGCTGTGTCAGAGAGGATAGACATATGGGTCCTGCACACACACATACACACACACACACACACACACACACACACACACACACACACACACACACATCACTAGTACAATACCATATGTGAAAACGGCACTGGAAAGAGCGAGAATGCTTCAACGAAGTAGCAGAGAAACCCAAAGTGTGCTGCTGGTTACTGTTGTTTATACACTTTAATTCTAAATCATTACAGTCGTGTTGCAGGCATGCTTTTACATCCAACAACACGTAAACATTCTCTCTTTTTGAACAGCTCACACATGATGCATTAACAAGCCTTGCATTTCCAGTTAAGTCTTAAAAGTAGTGAATCAAATCAATTCTTGTACATTGCACATTTTTGATATGACGTTGAGTTTTGCATGCATTCTAGCATTTTGTGCATTTGGAAATGATTAAGTAGATATTTCCAAGATGCCTGCAAACTGCAAAGCATTACAGATGTGGTATGCAGAAACATGGGGGATATGTTGACACAATAGTCAAAAAATAATAATAATAAAATAAAATCAGGTCAGTGAATCTGCACGGCACAAAATATTCACGTACAACAGGTCTAATGTGTTGCATGGTGATACTGCACTTTAAACAATAAATATTATTATTATTACAAATCCAACACCAGTAAGGGAAGACACATGCAAGAAGTGCAGGCCTACAGTAGGCCCCAGGCCTTTGCTCCAGAGCGTAACCACCACACTCAACTCCCTGCCCTCCTGACTCTGTGTATTATAACGCAGTGCCAACACCAAACCATAATGACCCTCGCCTACAACCTCCCTCCCCACCACAAGAGTAAAACCCCAAACCCAAAGCCAATCTATTCATTTTAGTTGCGGCACCCTTCACGCTCGCAGTCGACAGTAGGCCTTCCTTCCTCCTCTTCCTTTCCTTTTCAGTTGCTGGGAGCTTCAGTGGAGAGAAAACAAGGTTTTTTTTTGAGCACGAATAGCTCTTAAAAACATACTGTAACTATGGAGTATCAGATGGGGTTGAAAGGGTACGAGAAGAACACAGCACAATGGAGACAGGCTTGCCCGACTTAATGGTAGTGAAGGGCCATCTAAGAATGTTAATTTGAGGCATTAACATGCTGTATTATGATATGTAATGACTGCAATTTGGGAGATCAAAGATTGAACAGATCCTTAGTGGAAAATGACTTTTTTTCTCTTCTCTCCACCCCCCCTCTTTTCCTAATATTGGCAGGCTGTAGTAGGAGAACTGAGGGACAGTGAGCACAGCTCAAGATTGCCTCTCCTCCTCTGATTTTAATTTCCCCTGGGCGCCTGCACAAGTACCAGGGCTATGAGCGAATGGCAGACCAATTAAAAGAATGTTCCAGAAGAGTCGGTTGGTTGGTTGGTTCTCTCAAGGCCAACCTCTTGCTCACTATTTAACAGTGTTCAAAAAAAGAAAAAAAGAAAAAGGCAATGGGAAAAGGGAAGAGAGAGAGACGGGAACACCCAGAAACGTTGTCGTCGGAAAAAAATCAAAACAAGAGGCCTGAGCCGGGCTCAAATCCTTTGCGTTCCAGCCCAGAGCCGTGGAGAATTGATGAGTCACACCTGGCGGGCGAAAGTGTTACTCTGCATACAGTCTTTTCCCCCGGGGTCGACTGTGCTTGTTTAAGTCGTGGATGATAAGAAATGTATCCCTCCAAAATTATTTACATTAGTCCTTAACAATGTGTTTGTTTGAAGCTTCCCAGTTGGTATGAATGGAAGGCAGTTGATGAGGTCATGCAGTAGGCCTACACATAGCATGAATATCTTGAATATATACTGCAATTTCTACATCACCCAATTTTTACCCGAATCAGTTTTGATTTAAAGGCAAACTTTGGAGGAAAACAATAATGGTTACACAATGGAACATAGAGACGCTGGGTCAATTGAATCTGACGGGGAAAGAAAACGTTTCAATCCCATCCAGCATGTCAGCCAAGTGATAAAAACATACTACAGATCTGGCATGCTTCTGAGGAGGCGTGTGTATGTCGTTATCGTTATCAACCCCGATAGTTGCCAAGCTGCCACACAACAAAAGACAGCTGACTCTTATCTCCAGCCCTGAACTTACATAAATGCCTTTGCTTATTTCCATTCAAAAGTTATTCCATACTTTCAAGCCAGGCCAACTATTTAGCTTGGCCCTGCTTGCTTACTGCAAAACAGAGAAGAGGAGAGGAAAAAAGGGAATACAATTTTGAGAGGAAAAGGGAGTGAGGGAGAGAGAGAAGCCAGTTGGCAATGGGGAAGAGGCTGGCTGTAGATCCCTGGAACACCTTACCTTCTAGAACCCTCTCAGCTTTACACCAGGCCTTGGCCACGGTAACGCTAGCTCTTGTACCTCGACTTGGCACAGAAGTCACCGACCAGCTAACGCCGCTAGCAAGAATGGACAGGCATCTCATTACAACTACAAGGCACAAAAATATGGCTCATGCTCCTTCTTCTACAAGGGAGGCGTCTGGCTAGTGTTGCCGGCTCCGCGCGGCTGGGCGTGACGCACACCACTCATGAACTCTTATTTCCATAATAGCGCAGAATAATGACTCGCAGACAAAACACATCGCTCCTCTGAGCACATGTGCGATTGTACACCTTAAATCAGCACAAGAGTGAGCAATGGTCAAAGGCAAAAAGGGGGCTTCTGGAAGCAATAATAAAACCTCCAAGAGGAAGAAAAAAAACCTCAATAAATGACATCCAGGATGTTGGACAGAGCGCTATAAAAGGTAAAGTATCGGCTAATTCGATCCTGTTAACACTTATAGAGGAACCTGACGTTTCCGATCTCTTTTGCAGGTTTTCACTGGAGGTAGCCTTTGGACCCGAGACTGGTACAGGCCTCTGTGATTAGTCATCCAGGCTGAAATACCAGTAATTGGACAAGGCAATAATGAGCCGGCTGCTGGGGATCGATACGAGTCGACTCGATCTGCTTTGACTCTGCGTGTACAGCTCTCACAGGGTGAAATTACTCAGTGCTGTTCCTGAACGAAAAACTGATCCAGAAGACCATCCATAATTGCAACCAGCCTCCTCACACAATAGGTATTGTGACACACCAAATGAACACCACACGCATTCCATTGTATTGAAGCCACATGCTCATTATATTTGACTTGATCCATTAACCACAAACACACACACACACACCCAAAATAAATGTCCTAAAGGTCGGGTCATCATTGTAATTATTTTGTTTAGCTGGACATTGTTTGGTTGAACTGGTCAGACAAAAACAGCACAACAGCTGCCGGTATCCTGGTTGTCCACCACAAGCAAAGAACACCTGGTGCTCAAACGGATGAGAGTGTCAGTGTCAGACAGCTACACAGGAAGATGAGCTCAGAGTAGACCTCCCGGAGTTTGTTCCTCACTGTGCCAGAGAAAGGAGAGAGAGGAAGGCAAGAGAGAGAGCGAGAGCGAGAGAGACACAGAGAGAGAGACAGAGAGAGAAAGAGAGAGACAAAGAGAGAAAGAGAGAGAGAGAGAGGAAGGCGAGAGAGAGAGGAAGGCGAGAGAGAGAGAGAGAGAGAGAGAGAGAGAGAGAGAGAGCGAGAGAGAATATACAGAAACAAGAGGCGCTCTGCAGAGCAAATACACTGCCATTACCAAGCGCTATATTCAGATGTGTACTTCCTGGGCTGCTCAGGGCACGTTATCCCCTAATCTAGCACTCAGGCTCGCTCCCATAAATAACAAGCCAAAGCAGTCGTCTTTTCATGTGTCCCTTTTCTCTTTTCTCGTCACACTTTCATTCACTCCTCCTCCCTCTCTCTCTCTTCCCCCCCTCTCTGCCTCCGCTCTTTTTCAGCTTCACTTGCAGCCTTTGCTTGTTTTGTACGACATGCTTCCTGCTCCTCGTTCGCATAACCCTTAATTACCTGAAAAAGGAGGGCTCGATGGAAGGGGGTGTTGGTGGGATGGTGCAGAGTGGAGGGGGGGTTACTTGGCAAACCACACTGACATTCCAATCCCCCTCCCACCCTCAACACACACACACACAACTAAATCAAGTCAAGCTTAATCAAGCGGCCTTATGAAGAAACCAGACACACACTGTAGCGCTACGCATCACTGAAAGGCTACTCTACTGGACGATCATCAGTGGCCTCTCTTGGGGGCTGTAAAGGGGGGTACAAGCCTGTCAGGATGAACATCTGTGTTGCCAGATGAGTGATCCAGCCCAAAAAAATGCTTAAAACTCACCTGTAAGCATTAAATGCCGCCCAATTTGAACTATATTCTATTGATGTCCATGGACACAAGTTTGCAGAAAAACCTGCCCAAATGCCCTTTTTTACCCGCAGACGGCCATCCTAAGCAGCCAAATTGGGTGGGAAACTGCCCAATCTGGCAACACTGATGAGCACTCCTCTGCCCCCCCAACACCCCCACCATCTCCACTGTACAGTGCTGTAGCATTACACAGGTGTGCCGAGGCTCCTCTACAGCCCCTTCTGCACTGAGACACATGAACAGGTGGTGACTGACATACAGTCATGGCCAAAAGTATTGGCACCCCTTCAATTCTGTTAGAAAATACTCAATTTCTTCCAGAAAGTGATTGCAATCACAAATTCTTTGTTATTAATATCTTCATTTGTTTTTCTTGCAATGAAAAAACACAAAAGAGAATGAAACAACGTCAAGTGAATGATCATTTTACACAAAACTCAAAAAATGGGCCGGACAAAAGTATTGACACCCTCAGCCTAATACTTGGTAGCACAACCTTTAGACAAAATATCTGCGAACAGCCACTTGTGGTAACCATCAATGAGCTTCCTACAACACTCTACTGGAATTTTAGACCATCCTTGAGGTGATTTGAAGGGTGCTTTCTCCAAACTATCATTGTGAGATCTCTCCACAGGTTTTCTATGGGATTAGGGGGTGGACTCCTACATTATGCTGCAAAATTTGTTGATAGTCTTTAGACTTCATAATTTCATGCACACGGTCAAGCAGTCCAGTGCCAGAGGCAGCAAAGCAACCTCAAAACATCAGGGAACCTCTGCCATGTTTGACTGTACGGACCGTGTTATTTTCTTTGAAGGCCTCATCTTTTTTCCTGCATTCATTTGAATGGACAGGAAAACACTGAGGCCTTCAAAGAAAATAACACGGTCCGTACAGTCAAACATGGCAGAGGTTCCCTGATGTTTTGAGGTTGCTTTGCTGCCTCTGGCACTGGACTGCTTGACCATGTGTTTGGAATTATGAAGTCTGAAGATTATCAACAAATTTCGCTGCATAATGTAGGAGTCCACCCCCTAATCCCATAGAAAACCTGTGGAGGGGTCTCACAGTGGCAGTTTGGAGAAAGCACCCTTCAAATCTCAAGAAGGATGTTCTAAAATTCCATCGGAGTGTTGTAGGAAGCTCATTGATGGTTACTGCAAGTGGCTGTTTGCAGATATTTTGTCTAAAGGTTGTGCTACCAAGTATTAGGCTGAGGGTGTCAATACTTTTGTCCGGCCCATTTTTTAAGTTTTGTGTAAAATGATCATTCATTTGACTTTTTTTCATTCTCTTTTGTGTTTTTTCATTGCAAGAAAAACAAATGAAGATATTAATAACAAAGAATTTGTGATTGCAACCATTTTCTGGAAGAAATTGAGTATTTTCTAACAGAATTGAAGGGGTGCCAATACTTTTGGCCATGACTGTACTTGCACTACACCACACCGCACTGCTGTATGGATGGCCGCAGGGCTAATGACTATTCTGTAAATGGCCCTTCTCTCCTCTCCTCTCCTCTCCTCTCCTCTCCTCTCCGCTCATAAAAAACGAAAGCCCCTCCAATCGCTTTGTACCCGACACTTCCACACTCCACAGGGCCCGAGCGAGCGAGCAGCCATCTGCAGCAAGAGAGGCGTCGCTCTGTTGAAGGTAGCTTCAACCAATCTACTACGAGCATCTTCAAAGCCAAAGAAAAAAAAAAGACGAAGAAGACTCGGAGGCCATCTTTGCCGCGTTTATTCTCACTGCAGCAAGGAAATCCCCCTTGGCGATCGGCAGGGCTAGCGTGGGCTGGGCTGGACTTATTAGATCAGCTTCCATCCATCCAGCGTGCAGCAGGGAGAAATTGTACGCAGCATCAGGATTTAGAATGAGTGTCATT
>NC_085864.1:29889362-29994362 GCF_034702125.1 Engraulis encrasicolus | reverse complement strand
CCCAGCCCCACCCAGGGGTGCCGATAGGGGGGAGGGACAAAGGGGACAGTTGTCCCGGCCGGGCCCAGGGAGAGAGGTGGCCCAAAATCGGGTCCTCATTACATTGTATCTATTGGGCGGGGGGCCCTTCGAGATGACTTTGTCCTGGGCCCGGCCAAAGCTGTCAGCGGCCCTGTCCCCACCAACCAACCCGCCTACCCAACCCAACCTAAACACCACCCCACCACCCTGCTCCCTGGTCCACCCCCCATTTCCACATCCTCTCTCTCTCTTTTCCGGCTTAGTCCAAAATGCAATTAATGGCCATCGATAAAGTGCAAAAACCCAGGCACCAAAAACATTGGTATGCCTTTATGAGCTGAAATACTTACAAAGCTGCAGCCAACTTGAACCAACCAAAATAATAATTAAAAAAAAAAAACAACAGAGAAATGGGTGGAGAGAACGAAAAGCCGAAAACAAAAGCAACGGGGGGAAAAAAGGAAGAAAACCTGGGCAGTGAGTCTGTGGTGCAGTCAGTCAGTCAGTCAGAGTCTCTTGGGTCTGGGGTTATTACTGGAGTTATTATGCGGGAAATGGCAGCTGAGCAGCGATGGGGAGCAATTAAGAGGCTGCTGAAGTGGGGCTGAGGGTTGGGTGTTCAACGAGGGGGGGGGGGGGACAGAACAACAGCAACAACCAACCCATCCCACCCACCCCCCCCCCCACACACACACCCCACCCCACACACACACACACACACCAAACCCCTCTCGCCTCCACAATTCACCATACTCTGCAGAACAGCAGCAGCAGTCACCCCCCACCACACTCCACGCCTCCTCCTTTCCCCCCTGACATCTCCCCTGATTCTGCTTCCTGCCTATTTCCAAAATGGAGGTGCGTCGTGAGGAGGACAGACATAAACCGCCCCATCGCCATCCGCATTCAGGCATGGAGGACAGAGGGGGACAGCCAGCCAACTAGCTAGCGAGCTAGCACACGGCAGACGCACTGCAGATGAACCCCTTTCTCTCCCTTTCTTTTTCGCATCTGTTTTTCTCGGTGTCGGGCTACACATCACCATTTCCCCGGTCGCCCCCCCCGCTCTCCTTCATCTCATTCCCGCCGCTCCACCCATTCTCAGTCGAGAGTTTCATAATAGCACTCTGTGGCGTCTAATATAAATGGTTTATTTGTCCATTTGTAGTCATAACAGTGCCGGTCTCGCCTCCGATGTATAGCTCGGGCTGTGCTTTCGGTCGTTACATGTATTTTTCTAGGCTACCAGTCATTCTGAGCTACCAGTCCACCTTGTGTGGGAGTCTTGTGTCTTGTGAAGACTCCTGCCATGTGTTTCCCGTAACAAAAAGACCCATTATACTTGTCACTTGTCAAAAGACATTGAGAAACTCAGAAGCACTGCCAACACCCTTGTATAGTGCACCAAGGAAACTTTCCTCTCTCTTTTATTTTGTGACACTTTCATTTGTCTGGGCAGGGCCACAGCCCACTGATTTATTGTTTCCTTGACATCCAATGATAAATGCAAAAAAGGAGAAGGAGATGGTGTGTGTGTGTGTGTGTGTGTGTGTTTGGGGGGGCGGGGGGTCACTGCCTGTCTGTTGCCAGGGAGAGTTGTTCAGAGGAGGGGGTTCTAGTTCTGTGGGCCGATTGTGCCTCCGGTGGTGCCTTTGCCGTTTTTTTTTATCCATTCACGCCATTCACTCCAAAGGTAACTCTATCTCCAGCTCACCCGTACCGACTCCAGACAAACCTCGGAAAGGGACGCATCCGATCCACCTGGAGGAATCTCGGTGCCCACACTTCCATTGTGCTCAGATGTCATTACAGCACTCTCCGTCGAGAGCGCCACAATAGGGCCCTGAAAGCACACTGTAAACCTAGCCTGGTGCGAGCAAGAGCAAGCACCAACCCCCATCCAGGGTGGTGGGTGTTCTGTTTGTGAAGCCCTGGTAGAGCAAGAAAGCCCTTACCATGCTTACCCTTACCTGCTGCCAGCCAGAGGAGGGGAGGTGCACTCCGACTCTGGAGCAGGTGTCAGTCCACATTCCTGACGATCTCTCGACAAAACACCTCGCAAAGACCCCACACATACAGCAAAGTCTACAACAGCATACCCAGCGAAAACTGCGAAATCCACATTACAATGCATTGTCCTCCAGACACTAGTCATTCAATCAAAGGGAAGTCTCCAGGCAACAGCAAACCACCCAGTGTTCCATTGGAGAAGTTGCTGAGACAAGCAGCATCTGGAGGGGGATGGTGGTGGTGGTGGTGGTGGTGGTGGTGGTAGGAAAACACTTATTGTGAGGTGCCCTGGTGGTAGGTCGATGCCAGGTTTTTTGTCACCATGCACTTTGCAGGTACAATGCCGTGATGAGTCAAATCACAGAGTCTGTCTTGCTATCCACTTAGCCGTTTTTATCAGTACCAACTGTCTGTTGACAAACGGAGGCGTCTCTCCCGCTTCTCACACACACACACACACACACACACACACACACACACACACACACACACACACACACACACGCACACGCACCATCTCTCATTCTGAGAATTGACCTGCCACAAGTCTAACTCGCCATTCACTGATACCCCTTCCCTTGCCTTCCCTCTTCTCCTTCCCGGGTGCCCGGCAGTGGCGGCGGCAGATAACACCGGTATCATCTCAAGCCACCTCGGCTCTGAAACCCAAGCTGCCCCGGGGCCTCCCCACCCCCCCTGGATATGTGATGAGGCCGGCCTGCCTCAGGCTCGGCCAGGCTTTCATCAGATCACTGACACCACGATGACAGCCGCCTTTCAGCCCAGTGCAGTGCAGCAACCGCTCCAGCAGCTGCTGAGCATGGAGGAGCCCAGCCAGGCCAGCTATAGCTATGGGGCACGGTGACTATACTGTACTGTACCAGGCCCGAGAGAGAGAGAGAGACAGAGACAGAGACAAATGGGCAGAGAGAGAGAGAGAGAGAGAGAGAGAGAGAGAGAGAGAGAGAGAGAGAGAGAGATTTTGTGGGTGTGCGTACTGTTGATAAAGAGCTTTGAGTGAGCTTTGAGAGAGAGAGAGAGAGAGAGAGAGAGAGAGAGAGAGAGAGAGAGAGACAGAGACAGAGACAGAGACAGAGACAGAGAGAAAAGAGAGACAGAGAGACAGAGAGAGACAGAGAGAGAGAGAGACAGACACAGAGAGAGAGAGAGAGAGAGAGAGAGAGAGAGAGAGAGAGAGAGAGAGGAGTGTAGGAGTGTAGGAGATTTGAGGTGGGGTAAGAGAGGGTGAGAGAGAGGTTTAGAGGGGGATTGAGATAGAGGTGGAGAGAGAGGAGGAGACAGAGGACAAACACAATCGAAGGAGAAAGGTGACAGGGGTGAAGACAGGGTAGACAGTAAGAGAGACTACACTGAGAGAGAGCGGACTGAGAGAGAGAGAGAGAGAGAGAGAGAGAGAGAGAGAGAGAGAGAGAGAGAGAGAGAGAGAGAGAGAGAGTGCAAACAGTGTCTCTTTCTCTCATGCCGGTGCTACTGCTGCCTCAGCACAGAGACTCTGCAGTTTACTTTTTACCATCAGTTGGGTGGAGGGAGGGAGGGGAGGGATGTTTGTGGGGGTCTTGGCAAAGGCCTTCACTGATTTATGAAGATCACCCCCCTACAAACACACACTGCCCCACAACCCACACCCACACACACACACACACACACACACACACACACACACACACACTTTCTAGTGTCTCCTTGTAAGGCAACACCAGCCAAGAAGTCACTGGAGTGTTGTTCACTTAAGAGTCCCCAGACACCAGAGGAGGCTCTCTGTACTGCAACCCATCGGGTTCACCCAGGTCTCGCACTCCTGCAAGCGGGCCTTCTGTGCAAGCGAGCCTGGAGGAGGAAGACGTCCACACAGGCCAATGCTGCTGCGGTGTCGTCATCCCACAGACTTTGATGACCTTTCCACCGAGCAAAGCAGAGCAGAGCAGTATGTAGCTCAGCCAGGCAATTCTGGAAAAATACTGGTGTGGTGGGTGGTGTGCAATCAAGCAGGCTTTGCGATCCAACCAACCAAACGTTTAATGGCTTTCGGGAGGTCAGTGATGTCCATGTGACATAATCGAGAGAGAGAGAGAGAGAGAAGAGAGAGAGTGAGAGAGAGAGAGAGAAAGAGAAGAGTGAGAGGAGAGTGAGAGTGAGAAGAGAGAGAGAGCCATGGAGAGAGAGAGAAGAGAGAGAGAGAGAAAAGAGAGAAGAGAGAGAAAGAGAGACCACAAACTTAAAGCTAGTCTGGAGTGAAGGCTTAAAACATGTGACTCAAATGAAAATAAACACCGAACAAACTAGCCTTGTCAAAAAAAACCATATAGGTTAAATTAAGCAGGCTGGAGATGATGACATCTAAGGAGAAGAGAGAGCAACTCTTGCATTTGGGTCAAAGGCGAGTCTTAGCTTTTTAGTGTCTACACTTTATTAACACTATGAAATAGACTAGAGTAAGATAAGTGATCATTCATACAATCTACTACAATTTGAGCATATCTACTGAGCCTTGGAGGATTATTATTGAAAAGGCATCACTTTTATAAATGAAAGATTTTAAACACCTAAAGACACTTCAGCACAATGGTCTAATATTTCTTAAAAGAATTGAGACTAGACTATTGATTTCTGTCAAGTTTATGCCTTCCATAAGTGGATTTTAATGGCTGAGAAATGCATGGTGTGTATTCCAGTGGTTCTTAACCTTTTTTTCTGAACGCACCCCCTTAGCTGTTCCGGAGACAAGCCGCGCACCCCCATCCCAAATATCTAGACGTGTATACGTACCAATAAAATGATTTAAGTGATCAATTACAATGATTCTTACTTTAGACATTAATCAATACTTTAATGAATTTACATGGGGACGAAAACATGTTTAAATTTGGTCTTAATTTGGCCTAATTATAATGTTTGGAAGCAGAATTTTGGTCACAACCTCAACACAAACAAAATTCCGCGCACCCCCTGAAATCTCTGGCGCACCCCCAGATGGTGCCCGCACCCCAGGTTAAGAAACACTGGTGTATTCATTACAGAACCATCAGAGCAAAAGAGGCAGAAGACAATCCATACCGCAGGGTAACTTACAGCCGCCTTTGTCGTCAGCTATAGACGACATACAGATGAACTTCAAATGTTGCTACTGTAACTCAATAGTCACACACACACACACACACACACACACACACACACACACACACACACACACACACACACACACACACACACACACACACACGTCAAGGTTGAAGGAGTCATTTAGAGAATCTTCCCTCCTAGAAACCTGGCAGGGGTGAAACAGAAAGCTCTCGATTATTCTCTCGAGCATATGTGTGTGCCTGTGCACATACACACACGCACAAACAGCCACACACACAAACACACAGGCACAGCAGTTATGCCTGCTTGAGGCACGCCCACCCACATGCTCCCCAGCACCTGCAGCTCTCAGCACAACCCTCCAGAGAGAAACACTCTCGCCCCGACACCTACAGTGCCACACAGCTGTCAAACACCAGGCACAGTCATCATAACCCCACAGAACAACACAGCCATGCACCGGCTATGATGCTTCAACTTTGTTCATTGTCAAAAGTGTGTTTTTCCTGGTTTTGGCTGTGTATGTGACTGTGTATTGTTGGGAGATGAGATGACAGTAAGCACCCCATGGAAGCTAAAGAGGACAGAAATGAAGAGTTAATAATGACTAAATAATAAAGACATAAAATTCTCCGATCCCATGCATGAGGGACAGATTCACAGGTGCTTACAGTCTTTACTTAAGACCGTTTGTTTTGAAAAAACAATTTCTACACATTTACTTATAAGAGGAGATGAATTATGAGCTATGAAAAGAGTTGTGTGGTTTGAGTTGCAAAATACACTCCAATTACAAGGTGCTATATTTTACACAGCGCTACATGATAGTAAGTGTTTAAAGCACACAGTTATGTTGATGTGCATGCAAATGGTGGACATTTCAACACAATTATGCAAATGTGCTTTTTTTATACAATTACATAGCAGTATTTCCATCAAACAGGATTGCTGCAGTGGAAATAATCAAATAACATCTGAAAATGAAGTATGCAAACAGTATTTTTAAAGCTTAAATCACCCCTATAGAAGCAGTTGAACAATGCAGAAAGGTCCATTCGCAGAAAAAAAATCTGCTGCATTTTGTGATTCATTAAAAGACCGTAGGCTATGTGACAATCGTCTATGCCAGGTGCATTGTTTGACACAGCTGCATACAATAGCGCTGGCTGAGCTGTATTCGCTGCACACAAGCCCGCTGACAAGGGGGGGCAAAGGGGTATGTTGTCCCGGGCCCAGGGAGACAGGGGGGCCAGAATTGGGTCCTCATTGCATTGTATGTATTGGGTAAGGGGCCAGTTCCGATTATTTTGTTCTGGGCCCAGGAAAATCTGTCAGCGGCCCTGGGCCTACACACTGGGCTCTCCCTCTACCCTCTCTCCAACATTTCTTCTCTCTGAGGCCTATAGCTGTTAATGAACTTCCCAGTCACTCAGAGCACAGAATAATGTGCTACTTCAGTCCCTCTCTAACAAAGACCAAAAGAGCAAGGCAGGGGGGCCCAAGACCTGAGTGGAGGGGACCGTATTCCCCCTACACCGTGTTATGATGAAGACTACTGTCTGTCACCTATAACAACGCATTCCATGAATGAAGGAGACTCTTCACAGACCACAGACGCACTCACCTGAACAATGTTGTCCCAGTACACCATTTCAATATTAGGCCTGCAGTTAGATGTTGCGGGAATATGCACCAACACTGTTCATTTAGATGTGAAATCATTGATCTAAATTTTATACATATATCAGAAGATTAACAGGAATAAATTTTAAATTTAAATAAAAAAAACCCCTGTCATTAACACTGAGACTGCCTCCACCACGGCCCAGAAAATTACACTACAGTGTGCTCATATCCCTCCATTCCTGCATGTGCTAGCTAGCTCCTCGCCTGCAAGGGCCGGACAAACACAGACATTTAATCACAGACTATGTGCATGTGTTGCCTGTGCATTTTCTCTCTCTCTCTCTCTCACACACACACACACACACACACACACACACACACACACACACACACACACACACACACACACACACACACACACACACACACACACACACACACACACACACACACACACACACACACACACACACACACACACACACACGTCATGCATGTTTGTGGTCTTTCTTTGTCTCAATCATGCAGCACACACACACACACACACACACACACACACACACACACCGTATAGTAGTGAGCCGAGACTTGACACACACTATTAAAACCAGGCTCTGTGTCAGGGTGTGTGTGTGTGTGTGTGTGTGTGTGTGTGTGTGTGTGTGTGTGTGTGTGTGTGTGTGTGTGTGTGTGTGTGTGTGTGTGTGTGTGTGTGTGTGTGTGAAATGCTCTCAAGAATGCCATATTTGTATTGTGGGCAGACAAGCACTGTATGCTGCCTGCCCGCCTGGTGTCTTTCTTTCTTTTTTTTTGTTTTTTTTGCTAAAGGCGACTGAGTTGATACAGCGGAACAAAATGGTTACCCATGAAGATGGGCAAATCGGAGCCCGGTGCCAGCTGTCTTGCCTGCCTGCCTGCTGTTTATGTCCTGGTCTCTAACTATATAATGACAACACGCTAAGACAGTACTCACTGCTATACACATGGACAAAAAAGTACTTTTCACCTTCAAAATGTCATACATTTCTACTGCCTAAAGTATGCATTGTTTAGTTGCATCACAGATTGTAAAATGTCAACATTCTAGCTAGGATGACGCTGCACCCCTTTAAAAAAAAATCATTTTTTTCATGATCATCGTTATTAATAAGCTTAATTTGACACTGACCCCACCCCTATTTGAGTCCATTATGCTTTCATCAGGGACGGTGGCTTACAGAGCAGTAGATAAGAGGCATTTCATAATATCACACTGGGCTAAAATAGGATTATCAGATCAGGCTGATTCTTCTCTGTGCTTTTCTTTAACTCCCTTCAAAATATGTAATTTTCTTTTGTAATACAACACAATGTATTGCTACTATAAAAAAAAAATCAAAAACCAGCAATTACATTTTACTGTGAAAATTCATCTTGCGTCCTTTGTCCCACTAGAGAAGCAAACCAGGGTCTCCAGTAGTGGATGTAAAATCTCACAGTAACGAAGGGATGGTTGAAAAAGGTAAATGGTCTGTTTTCTATTCCTTCTATGGCACTGGCCTAATAGCAACAATGATCTGATATTGCAATATTATTCTCCTCCCACAGGCCCATCATTCATAATGAAATCTAAAGGGCTGTTCTCATAAAATGCATTTGTGTGGTCAGATAAATTTGAGATCCTATTCTGCAGGCATTGTTTTTTTCTTCCTTTTTCAGATTACTACAACTGGCAAGAGTGACTTATTGCAGTGGTTTATCTAGAAATATGCTTCCTGTGGAAAACAAATCCATACAACACAATAGTGCAAGCAACTACTGTTATCAATTGAGCTGACATGTTGAGTGTTGTTGGTAACTGATGATCACACATTGTTTGTAAAATGTTATAGGCCTAAGCCACAGACATTACAATATAACGCATAATACCCAATATAGATAGGCATCATACATACCAGGGACACTTGTAAACAAATGCCTATAATAAAGATAAGATAAACAACAACTCGTGCCTTAATTGCATGCATTAACAGGCATGGTTGTTTAGCTGGTTGAAAGAATGTAAACTTGTGTGCCTATGTCAGTCTAATGTCCACTGGACAAAGAGGTGGGAGAGAGCTTGGACTATTTAATCTCCATTAAATGTCGCTTAATGATTTAAGCATGGTGGCCTAATGCTTTGAGGTTTCAACGCAAAGTGGATCTTTACATCAGCCTATAGGCTACTGTAAGCCTATGAAACACTACCGAATATGGGTCAGCTGTTAGTTTTTCATAGCACCGTTTTCCGACTGTGGTTCAAGAGGACCTGCCATGCCAAGCCAACTAGCCTACATGGAATGAAAAAGACACCTGTATAATATGCATTAGCCTGTGTCAAGGTTAACCCTGTTCGTTTATTAAGATCATGTGTAGTATTTCTACGCTGTTCCATGCCAGCGAGGGTGCATTACAGTGTCAGGTAGTGGCTGCCAATGTCTGTTTAGAAATAAAGCCAACGTGTCTGTTTGTAAGAAAGTGTGCAAAAGCCACAAGAGCCCAAAAGACTAGGCTATCATACCTTTTTGTGTCGGTCTTTAAAAGGCAACGCCAGCCATTGCATCTCTTGTAAGAAGTCCTGCCAGTGTTTCTGGTCCTGATCCGACGAGATGAAGACGATTTCCAATTTGTCTTTATGTTCTGATGTTTTCTTGAACTTGCTGTAAAACTCACACAGGCTTGCGTTGAACTGCTTGCAAGGACCGTTCAAGCTGCAACCGAAGTATAGCCCGACCAGGGACAGCTTGCTGCCCAGAGCTTGCACATCTACCTCGGCTTTCTCACTGTTCACGAGCCGCTCTCCGAGTAGATTCACCAGAAACTCCGACATCGCAGCTCTCGCCTGGAAATATGTCCAAAAAGACACGCCGTTATTTAATCCAAATGACAATGTGAATCAGGAAATCAAAGGCTCATTGATCAACAACACGCCGTTGTCCTCCTCCTTCGCCCCTTCAGTAGAGCACCAGCAGCGTGGAGAGTAGGCTGTGTGTGTGTCTGTGTGTGAACGGGAGAAACCGTCGCCTCCACACTGACTGGTGTTCAGGAATGCTCCCTTCAGTTATAGCGTAATCCTCGGCAATAGTGCCTGCTCTGCCGCCCAGGCACCCAGCCCTAGAATGACACCTAGTTATAAAATGGTGATATTGCGTCTCGCAACTTTAGAAATCACAATTGAAAACAGGAAAAATGCAAGTAAACAATACTATTAAACCATTTCAGATTAAATTATCTGGTGTGGAATTGTAATGAAACAGGTTAGGCTAGGCTACTGTTTGGATTTTCCTTATTGATCCAATGGAGGAAATAAAGACTCTCAAAGGGAGGACAGAGATTTCGTTGTCTAAGGATGCTTAAATGTTACCTATAATGAGACGCCGCTATGCTTCATTATTAGCTGAAGGTTATGCCGTCAGATGGCCTGTCCTCCAAACAGCTACTTTATGAAAGTGACCCAACAAAAATAGACTCCAAATTAGGCATGTCACCACCGTAGCCTTGGTTGCTCCTCTTCGGCTTTGCCAGGTGCCAGCGCCTCTGTCACAAAATAGGCAGATGCCGACATCTACTGGTCAACGCAAAAAATGCAGTGACATAACCCCTCACTCAGTAATGCATTGCATTGCACTCATTGTAGGCCTACTGTGACCTAATGCAGGTCTACTCAGAGGCGATTCTAGACCAAAATTGCCAGGCGGGCCGAGGTGGGGCCATTATTTTTTCAGATGGGGCACAATTGCCAAAAGAGATACATTTTAATGTTATGAACATTTAAAAAAAATGTTTATCTGCCTATGCAACTGAATTCTCTTTTCTGATTGGCTGATGGGGTAATTATCCCCCTATAAACGGTCAGGCGTCAAAACGTGTGACCGCATAGCAACATTTCATCTTGCTCACAAGAGGTGCAATTTACATGGTTCCTACAACTTATAGACAATAATAGATTTAAAAATTACCCTACCGTAACGGCAGATAAGTGGGATAACGGCCTTTGAGGTCGACCGGTTGTACAAAATTAATGGGTTGGTGGAGGCAACTTTTTCTCCGTGCTGCGCATGTCGCCAAAGTTCGAAGCTGCCGCCTCGCCATTAATTTAATATAACCGGTCACCTCTTCGGCCGTTATCCCTTACTCATGTCGCAGTCATTGGCTGTTCAGCACAGGGGCCACAACAGGGGCCAGGAGGAAATCTACAGGGGCCCTAGCCCACCCTGGCCCCTGTCTAGAATAGCCCATGCGAATTGGGAGAAAGACAGGGAGGGGTCGGCAAAGGACCCGGGCCGGGAATCGAACCCTGGTAAGCCACATATCAGGTGAGTGCCCTACCGATTGGCCACGGCAGGGCCACCATCAATGACATTAATATCATTTGCAGATCGACTTGCAATTGTCTAATGAAATGGGAATTACATTACATTACATTGCACTTAGCTGACACTTCCATTTTATTCAAAGCGACATACAACTATTATTTTTCAGGGTATTGATTACAGTCCCTGGAGCAATGTGGGGCTAGGTGCCTTGATCAAGGGCACTTCAGCAATGGAGGGAGATGTAGGGAGAGCTCAGGGGGAATTCGAACCAGCAACCCCTAGATTGCCGACTCTCTAACTACTAGGCCACGGCTGCCTCCTGGGAATGCCAGTGAATCACCACCAATCAAGTTCAAAGCCTTCTGAATAATCATTAAAACCATGCATCACGCAGTCAGGCAAATTGACATGTAGGCCTACGTAAGTGTTATCTTCTGATATTCTCACAGTTTGTGCAAGTTTGTGTGTTCTCAGTTTCTGCAAACCACAATTCCAATAGCTGCTATTACATAATGTTCATCTCACTTCAGTGATCATTATCAGTGGAGACGGGGAGGGGGATGTTATTGAGGTTTAGGCAAATGGCTACTGACTCGTCTTGCTGCTGACAGAGGGTCTCGTGGAATTTAAACATTAAATGGGTTAAATAATAATCACTGGTGGCGTACATTCAAAACAGCAAAAAATATATGGGCTTGCATGCCCATGGGGACCAAGGTTTTAGTTCAGCCTGGGTCATATAGCCTAAACTTCAAAAGCCCTAATTTAAAAAAAAAAAAAAAAAAAAAAAACATGTATGAAGGCCTACTTTATTGTCTGGATGTAGGTTGATCTGGAACGAAACTAAATGTAAGTCGCACAAGACACATGAGAAAATTTATTTGTATACAAGGCCATAGTTGGCCAGCTCCCCTTGTATATACAGAGCCTTTTAACTTTTAGCTATCAAGGATATAATCTACGCTCAAGTAGCTACATTGTTTTAAATGTCCCCATAGTAAAAACTGAATTTGGTAAAACTGCTTTTATTCATTGTACCCCAACTCACTGGAATGAGCTTCAGAAATCTCTTAAACTTGCTGTTTTTATGTCTGTAGCTGAGTTTTAAAGCCTATCTTAATGACACTTAAATCTGTCTGCGCTTGCTTTTAATCTTGTAATCTTGTTTTATGTTTATTATTTTGTGGTTTTTATTGTGTAATTTTATCTCTTCTTCCATAATGATTTGTTCTGTTTTGTCTGTGTCCTGTCTGTAAATGTAATTGTAATGTGTGCTGCCGCCTTGGCCAGGGCTCACTTGTAAAAGAGAATTTTATTCTCAATGTGATTTTATTTCCCTGGTTAAATAAAGGTAAAATAAAAAATAAAAATAAATACTGATAATATCAAGATAGACAGTAAGAGAGGAAAACAACATGTTTAACTCCTCCTACAAGTAGCTGTTGGACTTCCTTTGAACTTTTTTAACTTGTGCAAAGACACATTATAGAGAGCAACACTGCAGCCTTATCAGAAAGCCTCTATAGGAGCTTACTACTGTATTGCTACTACTTAAACCTGAGGAGTAGAAAATATGTCTAATGATATTGAACTGCAAGACATGAGTGATGACCACCAACCACAGGAAGAAAACATTTATGCTAACTTATCCAGCAGCACTCCATCGAACAAGACAAGACCATGCAGCTCAACTATCGGTAAATAAGCTATTAATTAATATTGATAATGAAATTAATAGACAAATAAATGGAAATTTACAGTAATTAATTGATTTTTAATATAAATTGTTGGGTAAAACAAATACAATAAGCACATATTTTTCTTAGTGCGTTACAGGTGTGCTGTGGTGTTCCTGGGAGTGTTGTGTGCTCTGCTGGCCATCATCATTAGAGTGATGTCAATCAACTACAGCATACAGAGGACAGTTACTGCAAGTGAGTATTGAACTAAACAGATACATTTCAAGTTTATCTTAAGACTGAAGGTCAATTGAAGTTGTTGTAAATTAAATGAACATCAATGGATCTTGGTTAATGTTTTCGAGCTTTTTTCCATTCAGGACATGAGATTGCACCGTATTCAGGTATGTGCCATGTGTGTCATTGATACAAACAGATTTTTTTAAATTTAAATATAAGCAAATAATGTTCTTGGCATCTATATCTGTAGGAAATATGAGACTTTCCGTTCCCTCTCTCTCTCTCTCTCTCTCTCTCTCTCTCTCTCTCTCTCTCTCTCTCTCTCTCTCTCTCTCTCTCTCTCTCTCTCTCTCTCAGTGGATGTTACTCTGGATCCTGATACAGCTCATAAAAAACTCATCCTGTCTGCTGACGGAAAACAAGTTAAACACGGTGATACATCACAAAATCGCCCTGACAACCCAAATGCTGTGATCATTATGTCAACGTAATGGGCAAGCAGGGCTTCAGCTCTGGTAGATTTTACTATGAGGTGCAGGTCAGTGGGAAGACAGCATGGTACATGGGAGTAGCCAGAGAGTCCATTGATAGAAATGGTGAAATAGCTCTGAGCCCTACAAACGGGTGCTGGACAATAAGGTTATGGAATAGTCAGTATGCAGCAAACGCTGGTCCCGATGTCACCCTCTCCCTGAAAGAGAAGCCAGCGAAGGTGGGGGTGTTTGTGGATTATGGGGCAGGTTTGGTCTCCTTTTATGATGTACACAGGTGGAGTCTAATCTACTCTTACGAAGGCGTCTCCTTCAGAGAGAAAATCTATCCCTTCTTCAGCCCCTACATTAATGATAAAGGCAAGAACTCTGCACCACTGGTCATCACTCCAGTCTCCTGTGCATAGGTGGTTCTGTAAGTGCTCCTGGCCTCCGTTATGGCAGAGCCAATCGTTTAAATATTCATTTGTAATGATGATGAAGGAAAAGCTAAATACAGTATAAAATGAGATAGAATATTGGCCTGTTTTACCATTAAATGTGCCCTCCAAATACACTTTGGCCTCACCCTGGTCATTTTGACTAGAACCTCTAGTCCATATGTGCTGATTGGGTTTGGGTGCTAGTCATTGAATGCTTGCCATTGTTTTCATGCACAAGTAGTAGTAGTAGTAGGTTTTTATTGTCAATTTCTTTACATGCACTGGTCATACAAAGAATTTGAAATTACATTTCTTGCTTTCCCATACAGACATAGACTAATTAAGGTAAGGACATAGACAGTATAGACATAGACAGTACTTATACATGGACTTAAGACAGTATGGACATAGACAGTGCTCATACAGACATTTAAAGTGCAAGACTGGACAACAGAAGACTTGTAGAGGACATACATTAAGAGGTATTTGTTGTGCTTTTGTGCTTTTCCTAAAAAAGTGACTAGTTCTTCAACGCACATGCATCTTCCTCTTGCGTCTTGTTGAGTCTGAGGAAGAGGCATGTTCATCAAAATATCAGTCACTTTATGCACCAAAAAAAAAAACGCTTCTCAGAAAGTACACTGAGTGCTTCAGTCATCCCTTGGCCTAGTTCAGGATGGGGAAACTATGTCTCAAGCGCCGTTTTAGGCTATCTTATCCCCTGCTTGAAGTTATGCAGTTTCACATGAAATATAGCATGTTTTGTAAAGAAATGTTCGAAATTACATTTGCAATACAATTAAGGTACTCAAGAAGGCTTGGTAATTCATATTGAAAGAAAAAAAAAACGACAAAATAATAATTATAAGATTAACTAGTAAGTAGCTAATAAGATCTAAGATTTCAGATTAAGATCTAAGATTTAACAAGCAATGTATTCAACTTTCAAAGTGATGGGACAATAATAAGAAAATGTTTTTAAACCACACAGGCCCCCATTGTGATGTCCAGTGATGGCATGTAAAATAATTTGTGTTACACAAGGCCAATAGATGACTTTCACTTTCACACTTCTTTTTTTCCACTAAACAAAACTGCATGCATGCCATACTGTAAGGTCTACCGTACAACAAAAAGAGGATGACAGGATATTGTACTAGCTCAAAATGGAAGTGAAAAGTGAAGAAAAAACCTATGAAAGTTTCATAATGGTTTACCTAAATCATAGCTAAAGCACTGCTAAGCCTGGAGTAGACACATACTGATTACCCTAATATATGGCACTATCTATTCCTATCATGTCAATAGTTAGAATTCTCAATTCAATTTATAATTATGTACAAGCCTGCTGTGTATGATAATGTGCTATATAAATACTATATGTATGTATGTTTGTATGTTTGTATGTTTGTTTGTTTGTTTGATTGATTGATTGATTGATTGATTGATTGATTGATTGATTGATTGATTGATTGATTGATTGATTGATGTGTGTCACCGATTAGATGAAGAAGCTGAAACTGGCTTATGGATGTGTAATTTACAAGAGCAATATACTCATTACTCTTCACAATCCTGTACATTCTTTATGTAGCATACACAAGTCTAGGAGTCACTATTATGTATCAAATACCTAGGCTATAATTCTTCACAATCCTGTAATTTCTTCATGTCTGTCCCAGCCGTGGATCAATCGGCTGGGCACTGTACTGCTACGTCAGTGGTCCGGGTTCGATTCTGGCCGACGTCTTTCGCCGATCTTTCCCCGTCTCTCTCCCCACTCGTTTCCTGTCTCTATCCTACTGTACTTACTTACTGCCCATTTTGCCTCCTGGCATACAGCAACAAAGGTTCTCCACTCTAGTCTGTTCTGTGCTTTTTTCTGGATACTATCCCATGAGAGGCTCATAGAATTCTTCTTATGTGCGCCTCCAGGTATTCTTAGGTCGTCCTCTCCTTCTTCTTCCTTCGGGTTTCCATCGTAGGGCTACTCTTGGGATGCTGTCTTGCTCCCTCCTCAAAACATGTCCAATCCAGTTCCAGCGTCACTTTACTATTATGGTCCCTAAGCTGTCTTGTTGGCACCTAGTAAGCAGGTCTTTGTTGGAGATCTTATTGGGCCAGAAAATCCTACATATCTTTCTCAGACTTCTTGCGTGGAACACTGATAGTTTGCACAAATCACTTGCCGTCATCCTCCAGCATTCTGTTCCATACAAGAGGCAAGATAGCACACAGCCCTGGTATATTTAAAGTTTTGTTTTGGTTCTGTATTGCTGGGACTTCCATATGTTGTTCAACATTCTAAATGCATTTGTGGCTTTATTGATTTGGCTTCTTCATTGTGCGCACTCCCATCAGTTGTTGCAGTGCTGTTGTTTTTGTGTGTACCATTTCACTGTGTCATGTGTCTCAAAATTGTCTGGATCATACGTAATCTAAGATAAATTAAATAGACACATAATCTTTACTTTTTTTACCATCCTGTGCATTATTTGGTGTCTGGATGCCTGACATTTCACATGTCCCATACAACTATGGTCAAGAATGTGTTGAATAGAAGAGCTTCAACTTAAATATGCACACTTGGAGAATTGTAACCTTGAGTCAGTTTGGAATATCTGGAGGATAAAAGTTATTAAATAAGGGGGAAAAAAACGTGTAAGGGCACAGAGTACTGTACTGTGTGTGTGTGTGTGTGTACAAGATACTGTGGTGACAGGGAGATAGATCACTCAGTTCTGAGGAGGTTAATTTAACCAGAGGGTGAATCACAACAGTCTAAATAAGTCATGACCGACCAGTGTGTGTGTGTGTACTCAATAACTAGGACATAAATTGTAAAGACATAGAGATGACCAATTCTTGCCTATTTGTGAATGCTGGTGGGTCAAAGACATCCAACATGAAATTGTCCTTCAGTGTAACGGATACTTTTGCTTCCTGTAAATGCAAAAAAAAAGTTTTTTTAAATTGTTTTTTTTTTTGCTTAGCTTTCATGCATTCACTATTCAAAAAATTGAAAATCATTTTTTTCACAGTTACAGTAAGCATATCCGTTAGCTCTGAAGGACAATTTCATGTTGGACATCTTTGACCCTGGTGTGTGTGTGTGTGTTTCTACATGAGTGCATGCGTGCATGTGTGTTCCCCGCATGTGTGTGCTTGCGTGCCTCACCAACTTAGTGTTCAGTAGGCCTATTTGTACTGCACTATGTGAACAGCATGCACTAGATGAGTAAAGATCCAGCAGAACTGATACAACAATAACAGCATGGTGAAACTCAAGTGTCAGCAGACTACCACGCCTCCAAGACAGTGCAGAGTCCAAAACCTTAAAAAAAACATGCTGCCAGAGTTTGAAAAAATGAATGAATGAATGAATGAATGAATGAATGAATGAATGAATGAATGAATGAATGAATAGGCCTACATAAAAAATGAATGCTAAAATGTGACGGGTTTTTTGGACACGCTTTAGAGTAGATCTGTGTTGGTTTGCAGCAGCATTCATAAAAGAATATCTAGTATAAACATACTCCTGTAGAATAGGGTAAGAATCAGGCACCACTGTGTCCACAAAGAAAATCAGAAACTACTGTAAAAGACAAATTGTTTTGTTATGCTTTATTGAAGGCTTTGGTACATAAACGTACCGTCTTTTTTGCACAAAGTAAAATGGAGGCCACTGCTAAGGCACACTTTACTCTTGGTTTATTTATCATGGTCAATATCACACACAAAAAACTCTTTTACAGTACAAAACAGAATTCTTAATACAGTTCATTCACATATGCAATGCAGAATGCCTACCCTTGATACTACAGGTATAAAGTAAACATGGACTCGATCCATCTAAACGGCGCATAAAAAGTGTTTCATATAGGTAAGTGCAGTTGACTGAATCACTAAGAGACATGATAACATGAATTCAAATGCCAATGTTGTCTAATCTTCCGTGAACATCATCCGCACCAAGTCGGGTTTGAAGCACTCCTCCTCCACAAGCTTCTGGGGCTGGAGTGCAGAACAGACACAGGCATACATTTTATAACGTATTTCATATTTTATTAACTATGAACTCTAATAATCAGAATTGATTATTGCAATGACCAACTTCACATGCACAAGACAAAACAAAAGGTGCATCAACTACTGTAGGCCTATAGCGTGAGGAATACAGCCTAGACCAGACATATTGACCAACCCTTGTGTCAGCATTTCAAGGGTAAGGCTTGCAAAGCTTACAAAAGCCTTTCCACAACTTCCCAAAAATGGGCACCATAGCCAACTTACTGTTCCATATCGCAGCAATGTAGGCACTCCAGTCAGCTTCAAGGTCTTCTTGAATTCATTGCTGGGGTCCTTCCAGCTTCCGAATTCCAGAAACATTTAGTTAGTTTAGTCATTTAATAAGACCGCCATGTGCATTGAATTGTACATTATTAATACAGTAGGTGGATGTCCTGTAATGTAGGCTACTTACTAGGGTCTTTCTCCAACTTGGCAGTAAATGAAGACAGAACCTTCAGGCAAATAAGGCATCTCCCCTCTAACGATAGGCTCGGCTAAGAAGACAAAACATACTGTCAGTGCGGCCTGTAATGATCTGTGACTGCAGCATGCAGAGACAAATAATTATTAACCTGTGCCAGTCAAAGTATCAAGGCCAGTCTACCTGCAGCAAGCAGACGATTCATTTTAAGTCGCGACTCCCAAACAAATTAGCAATGCATTTGCATATGCAATCACCACATTCAGTTACCCCAAAGCTCACCTTTTACACAATCTGGGCACCAGCTCTTTCCTTGATCATCTTTATCACCGGAGAAATAGGCGAATATGTCTTTCCCTTTCCTCTCAGATACAGCGTTGCAAAATTCATCATATCCACGAACTTTCACTTCCTCGTACTTTGCCATAGTGACGATTTTCTAATACATTAGCGAGGATCCAACTATTTTAATGCAAACCCTGAACACCCCGTCAGTTGTCAAATGAAGTGAATTGAACTTGACACAGCTGTAAATATTCGCAGTGGTGAAGCTCGCTACCACATGGTACAACGTGACGTGACCATGTGATGCGGTACTTCCGGGAATTTCTATTAAAAGTCTCTCGCTCTGACTACTTTCAAAACAATGCATTTTAATGTTTTATTTTAGATGCCTTCTTTTTGTGGCAGTGGTTTTTAGCCATTATGCTTAATGTGCTAATGTACTCGCGGTATTCAAGTAGGCCCTGCATTTAAATTACAGGTGCAATTTAAAGGATAACTCAACAACCACCTCTACATCGGTAGTCCATAACCGTAGCTAATTCACGCTTGATGATGATGATGATGATGATGTTGATAAAAGTAGATGCAAAAAAACAGGTAAAGTTATATAGTCATACTTGGACATTACATTTAAGAATAAATAAAATAAAAACAAGCTGTAAATGTATTTAATTATAATTATATACACTTAAAATGTTATAGTTGTTTTTTTGTTTTTTGTTTTTTGTTTTTTTAAATACTAGGCTAGCATTTTCCTAATGGTAGATAGGCCTATTTTTGATGCATTCATTCACTGGCATTTAAAATGGCCTAAGCCCTATCGCACAAACAAGACTAGCCTATACTGAGAGACCTTCCTTTTACTGATGACTCCACTGCACTGCCAATTTGTGTGACTGTTTTGTTGTTGGCCTATGCATCTGGTAGCCTATGACTTTCCCCTTGACTCAGATGACTCTCTGGGGTTGTTTTGCATAATGCGCATATCCATTGCCTTGAGAGGACTGCTGATCAAAATGAATTGAGCTCTAGGCACCCTACTGGGTCTAATCATATAGGGATGAAATCACACCTGCATGCTGAGTGAGAAAGAGACATTTTGAGGGATGCTTTGAGCTGTTGTCATTCTGGGAGAGAGTTGCTGAACACCTGCTGTGATGAAGCCTGTGCTGTGTGGCATGTTGAGCCCAGCAGGGGACAGAAAAACAGACATGTTCCCTGGAAACCACAGCCAAACAGGTGAAAACAAAACAGAGTTATCAATTTGTGAGCTGTCGGGGGTGGGTGAAATGTATGTTTTCTTATTAACTTCTAGATTGCCATGCTTCCAGCCTGGTGGCACAATTGAAACTCGAAAGCCCCCAGAAAGTTTATTGTATATTTAACCTTGTGTTTTGTCTCCCTGTATAGTCACCTGTCCCAGTTTTACCTGATTGTCCCAGTTTTTAATTGTCTGTGCCTAGGGTGACCATCTCCACGACAGTAATAAATCAGACATATTTTTGGATGGGGGGTTTGGGAGTCCTCCCCCAAGAAAATGTGCATTTCTTAGATGCAATTCCATACATGTATTGCATTTTATTCAACCAGGTATCCGGCTTAATCCTGTGCCGCACGCCAGACAAGGTACTGAAAAGACGGACGGTCTGTCCTAAATACGGACATCTGGCCACCCTATCTGTGCCGGGGAAAATGTTTTACATTTTCCCTGGACTCTGGGCGAAGGACGCCATTGCTTACAAGCAAAATAGGCAACTGAGTTGTCGAAACGTCCAGGATGTTTGTAAGAGGTGACAACCCTATTTTCTATCCTATCCTATCCAATTTTCTAAAATGTAATGGCACACACAGAGACCAAACAGCTACACTGTCATCAGTTTTGTTCAGTCATGTTGTTGCAGGTCCATGGTTTTGTTGATCATTGGGTCACAATGTACTTGCAATCAGACAAACTGGAAACGTACACACTTCACTTCCCGATTCTGAAATCCTATCCAGGGTGTGAAAACCAGAAGGATATGTTTCATATTACAAGCAATATCAATGGAATTACATTGAACTACATTACATTGAACATATAACTGCAATTATAATCGTGTAGAAAAAGTGGCGATGTGTCAGAAATTACACAAATTTTCATAACATGCCAAAACTCTGTATGGCATGAAAAGCACAACCAACTTGTAGATGGTAGGGATGGGGTCAAATGCACCACGTTGAAAACTTGTGCTTTTACATGAGGCATGGTTTGAGGGAGCGAGTTGAGAACATCAAAACCATTTTTTTTTACGCTTGTCCAAGCAAATTGTAGGCCTACAGCTTGTTCATAAAACATATCTCGCATATTTGTATGCCTTTTGTTTAAACCACATACGTGACCTTGAGTTTTTCATTCATGAGCGTGATTAACACATGAGAATTGTCAATCTTCTATGTTAAAGCTGTTCTATGTCTGCAAGCGACTAACCCATGCTGTGCTGTTGGTGATGTGTGTGGCCTCAGGGTGGAGCAGTTGGCTTGCTGATGAGCTGGAAGTGTGGTCTAGACCAGTGTTTCCCAACCTTTTTTGTCTCGCGTACCCCGTATGCCTCTTCATTGTGCCATGAGTACCCCCTAATTCATGTTCTATATCGCTTTCTCTGTCCTGATGTGACTGCTCCATACATTTGTTATAATAATTAAACATTTCCAAGTACCCCCTGCAGTGTGCTCGCGTACCCCTAGTGGTACACGTACCCCTGGTTGGGAAACACTAGACAAGGACTCCAAATGTTAGCCCAGATACAGCCTCAACCATCTGGATAGCGAGTCAGCTCTCTCACATCTGCAATTCAGGTATAGCATGGACACTTGACTCAGAACATTCAGACTATCACTGGTTCAACATCAACATCATTGAATCACTTGTTTAGCATTAGTGCACTATTAGTTACAACAGATACATACATGTGGATAATGCAATTAGCAATGATTTTACATGTTATTGCTGTGTCATTCAGTTACATTGCTTGATGTTTTCTGTTAGGTCTAATTTTGAGATGAGATGATCAGGGCAGTAGTGAACTCTCACTGGTTAGCTGCCCTGGGCCTCTATAAATGTTATGCCTGATGGCAAAATAAAAATTAAACAATATTCATATTCAAGATGAATATTCAAGAATAGACAAATGACAAAGCATGCACACACACAAAGCAAACAGACCAAGCCATACACACAAACTATGTAGGCCTACACAAACTACGCTAACATGTACACAAGACACAAGTGGACGCACATGATGGCACACACACACACACACACACACACACACACACACACACACACACACACACACACACACACACACACACACACACACACACACACACACACACACACACAAACACAAACACTTCCACTCTGATTGATTGATTTCATTCTCTTTTTCTCAAAATGACAAAATGAGAAATAAAACAATAGAGCTAATGTGAAGATGACACTGAAAGGTATTATAGCCTACCTGTTACATTAAATAAAGTCATAATAATGGCTCAGTTCATCTGCATTTATATACGTACATAGTAATTATATAAACATTACAGTTTTGAAAGATATACAGAATGATACTGTTTACTAAAGTAAAATGGCGTGTTAGTTCTGGAAAGAAACTGTCAACGATATTGTAGTTAATGTACGGTACAGCAGTTTCCATGCCATTTGTGGTCGAGATCAACAATGCTGTATTGTTTTTTTGTACATCCCAACAGCAGTGCATTAAGGATATAATGGTTTTGCCTCCACCACAGCTGGCAGCACCACATCCGCTACAGATCTTTCAAGTCTTGGGGAATTGAAAAATTGAGTAGAGCATTTAAGCTGGCATTCTCACAATGCATTTGAATAAGAGTGAAGCCTGTTCTCAGCTGAAATGATAGCCATGGATAGTGGCATTTTGGGGATCAGGTGCTCGAGGGAGGATAAGGGGCTTGTGGAACTTATGTCTGCCTTACGAGGCTATAGAGGCAATATATTGTACTGGGGCATTATTGTCACATGCTTTTGATCATCAAGCATTTGCAGATGATCATGTCAACATGGACTACAGTATACATTGTGACAGGAAAAGAATGTTCAAAAAGGTCACTTTTTGACCAGTAGGGCAAAGGGGCAGGTGCTTTAGTACCACCTCGTCCCTGTCTGTGCACGCCTATGCCCATGGATAGCCTGCAAATCTAAATGCTGCTGACTTGAACCTGGTACCAGTAATCAAAGATGCTGTTAAGTGAAATTAAATTGAGTGGAGGCACTAGGTGACGACAGCCTGCCGAATGTACAGTAATCTCATGCAACGTAAACTTGTGGGAGCTATATCACTTGCACCAGGTGTTCTGTGGTTGGTTTACCTGAAATCTCCTTCAATGTTTAACCAGTCTGCCCTCACATAGGCAACTTTGTACAGTTCCACTTTACTTTAAACGCTGCTAAAATATTATCACCCTACAAAGAGGCAATACAGTTGCTATGACCAGGCTAGGCTTCGAAAACAGCATCTAAATTGGTTCACACTGTAACCGATCGGCAAATTCTCCTGAAGCCTGAACAGTGATATATGAAAATGTTTAAAAAACAAAAACAAATTCTCATTGATGCAAATTAATAATTACCACAGTAGTGATGGGAACTGGGTATTGTTTTGGGCTATTTTGTTTTGTCTTTGTTTGTTTGACTTATCCTATAGCAACTTTACACACAATCAAATAAATACAAATATTTTTGTGCAGAATTGAGTCATGGTCAAAACCCTCCCTATTAGTGTAACTCGTTTTTGTGTCCTTTCACTGTTGTTCTAGGGTTTTTTTCTTTATTGTGATAGCACAGTGAGGAGTGGGATAGGAAGTGGGTGGGAGAAAGAGATGGGCTAAAGTTGGAATATGACTCTGGATATGAGGCCAGATTCGAACCTGGGTACCCATAACCATCTGCCCATAATAAATGGAACAGGTGTGCGGTGCAGTGGACCCCCCCCATCACCCTTCAGTAGGCCTATAGGAGGCCACTGACTGTCATCAGTTGGTAATCAGTTGATGTCCCAATGCACTTTGTCCAGATCTGTTTTTTTTCCAGTGAAACACAGACGCAAATATGAACACAGTATCCCCCACCCCCTCTCTCTCTCTCTTCATTGCGACCACACTCAAGTACTTGGGCCTGATTAATGTAAAATGCCCTTATTTTCATTCTCTCTTCGAGAAGGTGAAGACCAAGATTCTTTCAGAGCTGTGACATGCACACAAAGGGACACCTCATCATCGCCTAAAACCACATGGGACTGGTGTGCCATTGCATACCAAGCTTTATTACAGACATGCAAAATATGTGACTTTTATTTCCCACGCCTTGCAATTAACTACCCGTGTCATGGTAAACATGTTCCACCTGCACTATTCAACACAGGGTAATGGGAAGGGTAGCCTAATAACGCACAATTCTTGGCACTTGGAGCCTGTGACGCGCGCCGGGATGGGCACAGCATAGGCTATGCGAAAGGCAAGCTGATAATATTTCCTCGCAAATACAACATGCTAACAATCATGTGATTTCAACTCACACTACGGATGTGACAACTGACAAGACAAGTAAAGTGTGAAGATGGTACTTACATCCATTCGATTTCGGAGGTTACTTCAAGTTTTCCAAAGAGCGGAAGTTCACATGTCACTTTGAGTTCACCGGTGCGCATCGGTGTTAGTTTGTCTACACACCCCAGAGACATAGCCCCAGCTGTCAAATGTCTCCGTGTAAGACTTTGTTTCTTGCCGCGTTCGATTACAAAACTGTGAAATATGTCATTGCGGAAAATAAGAAAGTCGGCGTATTATACAGAGTTATTCAGTTGTCCATTCTGGGATACTTAATCGGGTAAGCGCGCGTGCTTCTGTAGCTTAAGTGGAAGTAATATAAATTACCTCTGTTGATAGGATATATGGTATTCTTATTTTTTGTGTTCTTGCCTTATTATGAATGTGACTCCTCTGTGTAGTATTTTCACGAGTTTTGCCTATTTCTTTGCGCAGAGAAGACATTCTGCGTGTGTGCTCACCATGGGTGTTGTCGTTCGAACGGCGCAAACATTTGCGTCAAAGACTAGCAGATATGTTTTTGTCATGGAGGGGTTAATAGAACTGTTGGTTTATACATGTTTCCACTTATCTTTGATGTAGATGGGTTTTTGTAACGAAGAAAGGCTATCAAGCCACCGAGGAGTCCGTACAGAGCTCTGTGATGACCAAAGTGAAGGGAGTTGTGTTGACCAATTCCACTGACATGGGACTGAGTTTGTGGGGACCAGAGGACTATGTTATTCCACCTCATGTGAGTGCAAGCTTCTTTTCAAACTACTATTTTTGTGAAATTCATTTTTTAATGCTATGTAGGCCTATCCTAGCTCTACTTTCCAATTTATGTTGTTGCAGGGAGATGCCAATCTTTTTGTCACTACCAATTTCATTGAAACACCAAATCAGAGGTTAAGCCACTGTGCAGAGGTAGGTACATAAACTTAATTATACAATAGTTTGATTTTGAAAGCAAATACTTTGTGAAACACTTGGAATAATCTGGTTAGTTATTATCAATAGCTGTGCCAAATTAATTTGCCTTTAGAAGTGTAGCACTTTATTTTTGGATCTGATTTATGTGTAGACTGTTACCACAGCTTTGGTTTATTCATCAAGTTTTTAGAAAGTGTGTTGAGTGAACCTGGCTGTAAATTCTCTATCTCTGTGTTGGTGTCTAATGCATGTGGGTTCAGCGCGTAGGTTGTGTAGGGGACACGAAAATATTTAACCTGTGAACCGTGTGAATCTTTATTATGCTGCTTCTGAAAAGCTACAACACTGACATTATGTGTGCAGTGAAATATAACTACAGCCGTGCTGAGTGTGTGTCACTGTGATTCATGCACAAGCAATGGAGGCTTAGCGAACTCCTGAAATTTATGCCAGGGATTCTCCAACAGTTTTGGGCATGCAGGGGCCCCTAATGGAGCAGAAACAAATCACCCAAATGGCAGTTATCACAGTTGTTCTAAATTGTCATTTCAATGCAAAATATGGGCCAGAGTTAACCTGGTTCTCACACAGATGGATGTTCACAAAGTTTAACGAAGATGCACAAAGCGCAAAGGGTCTGATTGAGAGCCAGGCTAGGCCCGTAGGAACAGTTTGTCTTTAAAACAAGGCCGACAGGCGGACAACAGATGCGTCCCTCTATGCCAGTTCCAAACCCCCCTCCCCCCACACCCCGCTGGCCTCCTCATAACGCTCCCCCCTGAGGATGTGCTTTTTGTGTATTGGTCATATTGCCCATGGAAATTCCAAATAATGTGGCAGGCAGTGAAATGACGAGACAAAGCTTTATATTTTGCAGTTTAGACTATAATAAGGTCATCATGCTTGGATTTGGAAAAGAAGCATCTAATTTCAAATTTCACAAGTAGTGGGGCTTCTTAAGTCAATATTTCATTAGAATCTTTCACTTGGTGATACAAGCACCAAATCAGGTACACAGGTGCTCCAGGGCCTACTCTCCCAGAAAAGGTCGCTATCCAGGTGAAAAAACAAGATGGCGGCCATTTTTCAAGATGGCCGCCTCATTAAAGGTGAAAAAAGCTGTTTTCGTCTTAGAATGGCAAGTAATATAGATATCTGAGTGATGGAAATATTAAAATGTATGCATTCTGACCAGGACAAATTCATAGTATCATTATTTCATCACAAAATGGCCACCACTTTTCAAAATGGCAGCCCTTACGTGACTGAAAATGCACATTTATGACATACAGCTGTCCGATAGCAGGTATTCAATAATGCATACTAACCTTGCCATCACTGTTGGAATACAATGTTGTAAAAACAATTTTGTTTACATTCTGTATTAGAGTGATGTTATAGCACAACCAGGGCACAGTGGTGACATCACTACTGTGAGACTCAGCATGGGGTTCAGTGTCGGCTTGTGGTACAATAGCTGTAGTTGTAGTTTACTAACTCTTTAGTATACTCAGTTTAGTTGTATTGTTAGTATTTATAGTCTCCCATATGCTATCCATTTAGAAATGTAGTTAGTGTAGTTAGAAATTTAGTTAGATAGACGCACCTGAATTGACAGGATGTGCCAGCGCGGGAGAGCCGAGCCAAGGGTAACGGGGCTTCAGTTACCCGGATAGTGTACAGATTGCACAGGACTTAAATGACACTGGATGAACGATCGGGGTGGGTGTAGGGCAGAAGTTGCCTGATTTTCATAGACTTCAGATCACATACCGCAATTCTGGTCTGACCAGGACTATAACGATTAGCGTTTCCATACAGGACGAACTTTGTTTCCATGGCCTGGTTAACCCGCCTCTCTCGGCTTGCTACTGGTTGAGGGCTGTGCCGAAGTTTAAACCAAACATTTCTTAGCCCAATAGAAAGTCTCTGCTTAAACCACGTCACTGCCTTGAACACATCTCTACCCAGGACTGTTGGAAATGCACAGTTGATTGGTTCCAGACAAAGTGGGTAGAGATCCCGCTGTAGCGAGAAAGAGCAAGCTCCTGGTCCTAATGTGTGTAGCTGAGCCGAAGGCGTTGCGTCACCAGTAGGGCGGAGCCCGGCTAGGGCAGAAGATGACTTAACCTTGTTGTGTCCCATATCTCAATGTGCTTTGATAATTTGAACGGTTGGGTGGTAAAAGGATAGACCCTCGGCCTTTAACCGTATTACACAAGATGTCTGCTAAAAATCCATTGAGCTGCAGTACGTGTCGGGAACAATACCTCAATCACCCTGACCCTGAGCACGGTGGCCCCGCAAGGTTGTGTGCTCATCCCCCTGCTGTTCACGCTGCTGACACATGACTGCACAACGACCCACAGCACTAACCATCTGATGAAGTTTGCGTACGATACAACACTGGTGGGCCTCATCACTAAGGGTGACGAGACTCACTACAGAGAAGAAGTAGACTTGCTGGCCAGATGGTGTAAGGACAACAACCTCCTGCTGAATGTCAACAAGACCAAGGAGATTGTTATCAACTTTCAGAGGGGCCAAAAACAACTGCTACCACTGACCATCGACAATGATGTTGTGGAGAGAGTGAGCAGCACAAAATTCCTTGGAGTGCACATCAGCGACGACCTCTCTTTGACCACAAACACATCATCACTGGCGAAGAAGGCCCAACAGCGCTTCTACTTTTTGTGCAAACTGAAGAAGGCAAGTGCTACACCCTCCATCATGACAGCATTCCACAGAGGAACCATCAAGAGCATCCTGATCAGCTGTGTGACACAGTGTGGGGAGGAGGTTGCACAGAGCAAAACAGGAAGACACTCCAGCGCATTGTGAACACAGCGTAGAAGATAATTGGAGCGCCACTCCCTCTCTGCAGGACATTTACACCACCCGCCCCACCCGAAAAGCACTGATGATCACCAAGGACATAAGTCACCCTGCACACAAACTGTTCAGTCTCCTGCCCTCTGGAAAGAGGTACAGGTGCCTCCGCTCAGATACCACCAGGCTGGCAAAGACCTTCATACACCAAGCAATCAGGATGCTGAACTCTTAACCCGCCCTCCTATCACCGATAGCCCCCCCTCAACACTGAATTGTGATTGCACATTCTACTTGCACTAACTCGAACACACACACACACACACACACACACACACACACACACACACCACACACACACAACACACACACACACACACACACACACACACACACACACACACACACAGCACTGAACTAACTCAAAGGCACACACAAACATGCACACACATGTTGCTGCTGCTTCATGCCTGTTACTTAATGACTGTACTGGAAAACTGGCTACCAACTATAGTTGTAAATATTGCACATTACAATTGCTTACTTTATATGCATTATTATTTCACAATGCTACTATCACTATATCAGAATCGTCACAATAGGACATAACTGAAAATGCACAACAATACCTCTTCTTAATACATGTTCTATGTATGTCTGTTGTTGCCCAGTTTTCCACTTTATGTGTCTGTAAGGATATTGTATAGGTACTCTAGGTGTAATGCATGTATACTGTCTATGTCTAATTGCCTAAGTCCACACCTAAAGTCTATGTCTATGTCTGCATGGGAAAGTAAGAAACGTAATTTCAATTCTTTGTATGGCCAGTGCATGTAAAGAAATTGACAATAAAACCGACTTGACTTGACTACTAAAACAGACTGGAAGAAGTGCTGCCTCTGTCAGATAGATACAAAAGAGGAGTTGAAGTCTCCCCCTACCCATTACAGCTGTAGTTCTGATGGCTATTCCATGCTAGCCACAAACATACCACAATTTCAAGAGCTCAACCTGCTGCCTATCAGGTTAGATATATAAAGATTGGGTGAAGGAGGTGGTATTGCAGTGTTGCAGTCAGCAATTTTGCAATTCTCCAGGATGCAGGATTAGAGATGATGTGGATCGAATTTGGCCATGGTCATTCCATCAGGTGGCTGCCAATTCATGACATGATGTTGAATCTTGGGCCAGAGAAATCCAAAAGCATGATGTCCTCCTTCCATTCTTTCACTGGCTGTGATGTTGTATCAGCTTTCCATAGCAAAGGCAAGAAAACAGCATGGCAAACATGGGACGTCTGCCCTGAAGTGACTCATGTCTTCAAAAACCTCAGTTCATACCCAGAAGTATACTGAAGATACTGACCTGAACCTTCTTGAGAGGTTTGTCATCAATATTTATGACAAGAACAGCACAACAGACAAGGTTGATGAGGTTAAGACTGGACTTGTTTGCTCGGAAACAAAGATCCTATGATGCCATTCCACCGACAAGTGCATCCCTTGTCCATCATGTTAAACGGTCCGCTGCCAAACTGCCTGTATATGGGACCGGGATACTGTGTGCAAAATGCAAATTGAAAGCCCTGCCAACTGAGGGTGGCAAAAAGATGGCGAGGCCTGGAAAGTTCTCTGGTCAAAGCTTCCTACAATTGCGGAGAGTTGCCAGCAACTGACAAAATGTGGATGCAAGACTGACTGCCGAGGAAGATGCAAATGCTATTGCTTTAGCCTTAACTGTACACAGTTATGTTCCTGCAAATGTGAGGACTAAAAATAACTAATCCAACATCATGTGTATCAGAGAGTTTTCCTACCCAAACAACAAACATGTAATCATTATAGGCCTACTTCTGTTTTTGTAATATTTAGAATCATTCAGTGAGTGTTAGTTTATTTACATGTAATTATGAAAATACTATAATTGTCAATATTTTTTTTTGTGTATCATTGAATTTTCCATGCTCAACATAATATATTTCCATACATAGACATTCAAAATATGATCAGTCAATCAAAATATACATAAAAGCCATTTAAAAGCAGTTCAATTGGCGGCCATCTTGGAAAATGGCCGCCATTTTGTTTTTTCACCTGGATAGCGACCTTTTCTAAAAGGGTAGGGTCTGAAGCACCTCTGAACCAAATTTGATGCTTGTATCACCAAGTGAAAGATTGTTTGAGGTAATTGCTGCACTATAGATCAAGTGGCTACATTACAAATGACCAGATATTATTAGTACTAGGTTATTTATCAACCTTTAGTAGACTATCACGCCATTTCAGCGTCATGTGCATGTGGGAAAGAAACTAAACATTGCCAAATAGCCTAATAAATAAATGAAACCGTTTGGGTGAATCATGCGCTATGGGTTCACCCTTTGGATGCATTGTGCGCTTAATTTTCAATGCCAGCTTTTTACCGTCAAGGCACAAAGCAGTGAGCTTCAGTGGCAGAGTTTACCAAATTCATACGACTGCAAACCAATTAGCAAAAGACGCGTTCTGTCCCGTGCTCTCTCTGAGCGCAAGGGAAAGCACCTGTGAGGTCCACGCGCCCGCCAGCAGAAAACGACTCTCCCTTGCAATATGCCCGAGAACATCAGTAACACAGCGTATGTGAAATGCAAATGGCCCATCTGTCTACTAGTTCGAGAACACTGACTACTCACTGAAACGTAGTGGCAGAATGTTTGCAAACTCACGTTTAGAGGAAGAGCTGTAGCGCTGCTGGTCGCCTGTCAACTTATTACGGTTCCATCTTATTACGGTTCCAGAAGCAGTTGTGAAACCCCTACTAAAAAAGAACAACTTGGATGCACTGGTACTAAACAATTATAGGCCCATATCCAATCTACCTTTCATGGGTAAAATAATAGAAAAAATTGTTTTTAACCAATTAACTGCCTTCCTAATGTCTAATAGCTACCTTGATAAGTTTCAATCAGGTTTCCGTGCCTACCACAGCACTGAAACGGCTCTTATTAAAGTTATGAATGACATAAGATTGAATTCTGATGCTGGCAAATCATCCGTCTTGGTGCTACTCGACTTAAGTGCTGCTTTCGATACAGTTGATCATGCCATACTACTACATAGACTGGAACACTGGGTTGGCTTTACAGGCATAGTGATCAACTGGTTAAAATCGTACTTACAACAAAGAAGTTTTTTTGTCGCCATTGGAAGACATACCTCATCACCGATGTCTCTTAACTGTGGGGTCCCACAGGGCTCCGTTCTGGGACCACTACTGTTCAATCTGTATATGTTGCCACTGGGACACATTATGGAGAATAACTCCATAAATTACCATAGCTATGCGGATGATACCCAACTCTACTTATCTATGTCCCCCAATGACTACACCCCCCTTGAATCACTCTATCAATGCATGGACCAAATTAACAAATGGATGTCTCAAAATTTCCTCCAGCTGAACACAGATAAAACTGAAGTAATTATATTTGGGAAAAGAGAGGAGAGACAAAAGATTGCTACTATCCTTGAAACGAAGGGACTGAAAGCAAGGGATACAGTTAAAAATCTTGGGGTCCTCATTGACAGTGACCTAAACTTCAACAGTCACATGAAAGCTATTACTAAGTCTGCATTTTATCACATAAAAAACGTCTCTAAATTTAGGGGCCTTATGTCTACACATGATCTGGAGAAGCTAATACATGCCTTAATTTCTAGTAAGGTTGATTACTGTAACAGTCTTTTTACAGGCCTCCCCAAAAAGACCATCAAACAGCTTCAACTTGTACAAAATGCAGCAGCAAGGGTTCTTACAAAAACAAGGAAGTACGACCACATTACTCCAATTTTAAGATCGCTGCATTGGCTCCCAGTAAGCTACAGAATTGATTTTAAGGCAATGCTACTTGTATTTAAATCATTAAATGGAATGGGCCCCACATATATACTGGATATGTTTCAGCTGTATGCACCAACCAGGTCACTAAGGTCAACGGAGAAGAACTTGCTGGTGGTTCCAAAAGTCAAAACAAAGTGTGGAGAGGCAGCCTTTAGCTTCTATGCTTCACAGCTTTGGAATCAGCTTCCAGACGACATAAAAAATGCACCCAGTATTAATAGCTTTAAATCTAGACTCAAAACAAAGCTGTTTTCAGATGCTTTTAACTAGCTTGCATTTTATATCATTTTTATTTCTATGTTTGTTTCTTACCATGTGTTTTTATCTGAATGTTTTTAAACACTTTAAAAAAAAAAATATTGTTCTTTTTATGTTTTCTACTTACCATGTGTTTTTAATCTTGGTGTTTTTAGATGTTCTTTGACTTAATTGTCTTTTTTCTTTTTGCATTTTTTTTTTTGTTCTTTTTTTTTTTTGTGAAGCACATTGAGTTGCACCTGTGTATGAAATGCGCTATAAAAATAAAATTGACTTGACTTGACTTGACTTCCATGTCGTGGAGCGTTATGCAATGCAAACGCCCCTATATCCGAGCACAAACATCTGTGTGAAATACTGCCTGCCGACTTCTAAATCGTTCATTTCCATCCTGATGAACCAAAATAGCTGCACAACGCGACACTATCAGCCGAAGTGTAGGCCTATCACAAGACCGTGAACATGAAGTGACACTCACAGTGGTGTTGGTGTGCTGTGGAGAAGGAACGAAGTTGCCTGCCTACCACTGTCCAAACACAAAACAATGCCGAAAATTGAATGCACCCCTCAATTGTCTCACAATGCAATCAGCTTAGCCTTGCCGGTTTGGTAACATATCGTATACGTTTTGACACGCATTCGCTCCAGGCCAAAATGCCTCTCTGCCTCCGCCTTGTGGACACAGGAAGGAACAATTGAAGGAATGCATTTCAGACAGCGTTTCAGACAAGACAGCGTTTCAGACAAGGAATGCGTTTCAGACGGACGGACGGACGGACGGACAGACCCTCTTATAGAGATGCTGGGACGCATCTAAAAATGGGTCTATTGCTGTAGCAATTTTGGGTATTGCACTGTAGCTATCTTTGTCACAGACCCAATGGAAATGCGCTGCATCAAGGCATGCCCTGACCTCACTTTGACACTTTGTACCCAGCTCCACATCCTCTAGGTGGCAGCCCCAAACCCCATCATACGCCAAGTGTTGGTCACTGCATTTCCCTTGTGGTTTCATACCATGGGGGAAGCTGTTACATGTCAAACTAAGGCTGTGTGGCCTGATACACTCAAAGCTCTTTATCAACAGTACGCACACCCTCAAAATCTCTCTCTTTCTCTCTCTCTCTCTCTCTCTCTCTCTCTCTCTCTCTCTCTCTCTCTCTCTCTCTCTCTCTGTCACAGAAACACACACACACACAGACGCACACACACAAGCAAACACACGCACACACACAGAACCAGCTCCTTACACCTCATATGGCAAACCGACAAAGGTCTGGCTGACTCAATCCTTGTCTGCATGTCGAGGACTTCATCAGTAGCGCCAGCCAGGGGCCTGGTATGTAAACAAGCCAGGCTTGACAAGCTTGGTCGTAATGGTGAGAGCTAAGGGCCTGTGTGTCTCCTGCAAAGTGTTATGGCACTGTGCAGCTCTGGATTTTGGTGGAGAATGCCAACGCACACCAGAAGTTTCGAGGTGCAGGTAGCGGGAACTTGTTCACTTCAGAGGGGAAGATACCGCACACTCTTCTCCATCCAGTGCTGAATTTGATCAAACTTGAGAAAGGTCATACTGGCTGAAACGTTGTTTGTTTAATAAAATTCAGCATGATGGACAAGAGTGTGCGGTATCTTCCCTTCTGAACTGTGCAGCTCTGGTTCATGGCAAAATAAGTCATACAGTCAATGTCTAACAGGGATTTGCTCTTTGCATGGGCTTCGGCTCTGATTTTTGTCAGAGTGAACAGGATGAATATTTTATTGATTGTTGAAAAATGTGTAAAAAGGTTCGCTGCTGTTGATGTCTCATAAGCATGAGTGTGAACTTATAGCGTGTGCCAGTGCTCTTCCGGACAGCCCCTGGCCCATATTTATCCTGCATATTAACCCATTGATGACTCGTATGTGTTGTTTAACCTTTGGTGCCTGGAGACATATACGCTGCATTCAGGCTCTTGAGATGTTAGCTTTTTTTAATAAAAACGTGAGTATGTAACAGCTGAATGAACACATTTAAAATGCAACTTATTTCATGTTTTTATGTGCATCAAAGGCTAAGATATTTAGGTTTTGAGGGCAACTTCCCCGTTAAGGACTTAGGCATTCAGCAGGCGTTTTTTGCAGGTGCTTTAGGCATTAATGGGTTAATATACAAATTCTGCTGCCTGCATCAATGAACATACACTTTTTTTCCCCACAAACATTACTCTGACCCGTGGAGTAGCCAAGTCATAATGTACCGTTAGCTTTTCTGCCAGTGGAACTTCCACAGTGCATAGGGCCTACTACAGTACTACAATGTGACGGTGACCGCATCTTTTAAGTAATACATTACGACTTGGTCATTGCCATTCTGGTAGGAAGAAACTCTTAACAGGGGTCAAGTCTTCACACATTACTGTAACATCTGCCTATTTTTGTTATCTTAACCTCTCAGAGCGATAAGGTCCCGGATGGTCGTTGTAAGGAAGACAAAGACTGCCTGGTGGGAGAAGCAGTTACTGCTGGTCACGGTACGATTAAGTAAGCTTGGAGAGGAGAATAAACACGCTGCGATGCTCAACGACTATGAAATGTGAAATTAAACACTCTGGGCGCACTCTGAACCTCACTTAAGTTATCAGTTCACTCAACAACAAAAGATACCTGAAAAGTTGACTGAATAAACGGATAAAGTATCATTACTCTTTGTATGACTCAGTTAGTATCATATAGTCTTCAGTCTATAAAAGCTGCTAACTCTGGGTGTTAACACAGATACGAATGCACACAAGATGGGACTGAAAAAGAGAGCAGATTGTTTGACATAACTAACTGAAGTATCTTGTAATGTGCAATTTTTTAGCAGGCGGTTGTTTGTTTAATTGTAACAAGCAAAATAATTGTCATTTTTACACGGCAGGTATAAAGACTGGCCGATGCTTGAAGAAGGATGGAAACAACTCTGGGACATGTGAAATATACGGCTGGTGTCCAATTGAAAGAACCCAGATATCCCAGTGAGTGTACTCTCTGTATTGTATCAACCCTTTCCTAATTGAGGACATTGTGTAAACTCCAACATTTTCCCCTCGTAAATGAATAGAATACAAGGTTGCGCTAGATACATGGATATGAGCTTGTTTATTTGGTGGAACACTTCATGTTTTTCTTCTTCATTTCAGCGTGCCTCTACTAGGTAAAGCTGAGACCTTCACCATCTACATCAAGAACTTCATCAGGTTTCCGAAATTCAGCTTCTCCAAGTAAGTAAAAAAATCATGTTAAGCATTGCAGAAACATTTAGAAACTTTTTTAGAGACATACAGTAAGGCTGTGTTTGAAAAATGTAGTGATTGATTGATTGATTGATTGATTGATTGATTGATTGATTGATTGATTGATTGATTGATTGATTGATTGATTGATTGATTGATTGATTGATATAAATGTAAGGGAAGGATTTCAAATGTGCGACCAATCAAACAGACAGTGGTTCAAAACAACCTTCTCAAACTAGGACGCCAGAGGCTGTTGTGCTTATACTACGTCAACTCTTCACGATTATAGGTCAAACGTCCTGGAGACAAACAACGCCTCTTATCTGAAGACCTGCCTCTACCATGAATCGCTCCAGCCCTACTGTCCCATATTCCGACTGGGGGATATTATCAACAGAACTGGGCACAGGTTCCAGGACATGGCACAATCAGTGAGTTTTGATTTCTAGCAGCTGATCTGTGGACTGATGCTTCCCATAATGTCCTTGTTTGGTCGATTTGGTTTACCCAGGGGTGTTGTTCAGAAGGGTAAAGTGTGACTGAGTCACCAGGGCCCCATGTATATAGGGGGCCCACACACAGTCCGATTTATGAAGATATATGGCTGGGGGGGTCCATTGGAGCTGATTATACATAGGGCCCAAAATTGGCTGCTACGCCCCTGGACCTGACCATCAAGCTGTGCTACAAACTGTTCCTACATCAGTGGTTTGGGTTAGGGTTTGAGTCAGGTCTATGTTGACAGCCTACTGGTAGCTCATTTGTTTCAACAAAGCCAATTTCGAGAGTATACTGACACTGCCATATGGTATGAGTAAATACTGGCAGTGTCATAAGAGTACATTGACACACTTACAGGCGTGTTCATGGATCCTAGGATAAAGAGGACCGCTTTATTGCCCTTGACTTGATAAGAGGAAAACACGTGTTGAGGTTGCTGGGTACAAGGTGCCATGTCTACGGTAAATCTGAGAAGTTATTGAATCGGCTCTTTTTGAAAGATTTGTTAGCTTTTAACCCCTTAACACACATCATTATAAATTAGCTATTACCAGAATGGCAAAGGCCAAGTCGTAATGTATTACTGGTAATACAGGCCCCGTGCACTGTCATAGTAGTGTAGTGCTATGGTGGTTAACTTTCAATGTCTGTTATAGCGTGCCACAGGAGGTACGGCGTGCATTAAAGGGCTACATAGGTTCTCCCTTTAGCACCAGGAAAACACATTTACAAAGCAACGCACAGGTCTGTGAAGCAGTCCTTCTGCCTGCTATTGTTTTAGTGTTTCCCATTTTAATAAAATCACATGATGATGGTAAAGAACATATTCAAGCTATTCCATTTTCTAGATCTCAACAAGAGAGCTTAGGAAGTCTAACGGGTGAAGTCTGAATACGCTCTTGATTAGTGTGCTCTTGGCCAGTGCTGTTATCAAAACAGTCCTTGAGATGTTTGTGATAAATCAGCAAATGGAAACACACATAATACTGGCGAAGGAGCTTATATACAGCCACTGTCTACCATAGTCAACAACACATTATTTTACATCTAAATATATCTTCTATGTCTGTCCACAGGCTCTTTAGTGATACTTGCATCACATCAATACTTTGTATTAGATGTATTTCAAACCTCACAATCAATCTCTTAATAATGAAACTTGACAACACCATATTGCCCATCTCTGTAGCAACTGCAGTCACACATTTACATATACTGCTCACATGTGCAGTGATTTTATATTTGTGTATTTATTGACTTACTGTAAGCTGTGCTCTTGGGTGGATTTGGACCTGACAAAACAGATGAGATAGTAAGACGGCTCAGTGATAGAAATGTAAAAAGAGAGATGGAACATTTCACATTAGTACACTGCAAAATGTTGTGGTTTTTGCGCAGCGGGCCTTGTTGCTTTTGTCTCCTCAAGATTGAAAATGAAAGTGCAAGAAAAGTTCTGTTTCATAATGAGAGCGGTACAATAGAACTCCACCTGTCGAATGATGCCATGTGGTCACAGATCACACAAGTGAAAGTTTGTGAAGATGTTTTTAAGCACGTACAGTGTACTGGCCGCACCCTACTCTACTTTCATGAACATTGTGGTGGCTGCAGAAGTGTTCTTATTCTGTTGAGACAATAGGTTAGAGACTGACTTGCAGCATCCTAGCCCCATCAGGCATGCACACACACACACACACACACACACACACACACACACACACACACACACACACACACACACACACACACACACACACACACACACACACACACACACACACACACACACACACACACACAGTATGTGCACTGCATGTATGGTATAGGCTAGAGATTTTAGTTTTATACCATTTAATTTGGTGATTGATGCATGGCTATTACGAGATCTCACAGCCCTGAATCTCCATGTGCAAGGCAATAGGCTACCTGTCAGACAGGTGTGGACCGTTTTGTCCTAATGGTAAAATCTAAGAACTAAGGAGCTGTTTCCATGTGGCAGGATTTTTTAAAATGTGGATATTTTTTTTCTCCTGGTGACATTGGTTTTGGCCTTCCGTTTCCATGTAGCAGATTTTTAAAATCCAGAATCCAGATATAAAAAAGGAGGCTTTGAAAATATCCCATTTGCATTTGTCAAACATTTATCCACATGTTGGGTTTACACCTAAACAGGAGAAAAAATAGCAGGCTTGAAAAATAGGAGGCTACATGGAAACAGCTTCTAATAAGTAATGGATTTCTGTATGGTTGGGATTCAGGCATATGTTTCTTGCCACCTGGTACAATAATAATGAGGCAATAAACACAGACACAGACACAGGAGCAGAGGAGCCAGTTCCCTATAGTTAATGTCTGTCAATATCATAACATAGTAATATAGTCATAAAAGTCTAGCCGTTATTACAAATCACAGCAGCAGATGGCTAAGATCCCCATTTTGTAACAGCTTTGCTTGCAATAAACAAATAACCACTATATGCACCTGTGCTCCAACCTGGATTCTCATAAAAACCCTTGTGATTTCTTACCTTTTGTACATTCACTACGTTAGATGATGTTTTTAATTAATTAAATAAAATAAAAAAATAATTCAGAATGAAATAGTTCCCTCTACTTTACTTTGATCTTTCCTTTAATACTAAGTTCCTTTAGAACTAAGAGGACATTTTCAAAGCGGAATTAAGCTTTATTCAGAATTCAGAGTGAATTCCGAATGAAATGTCTCGTAGCCATTGTCTGTATGTTAGGCCCATGACCAAGGTTTGCCTTTTGTCCAACCGTCTAGGTAGTTCTGCAAATTTGTTTTTTCATCAAGTTATTATCTTAAATTATATCCTTGACTACAGGTATAATCTGCACAAAGCTAGGTGGTGACGGTTGTCCCCGGCCCAGGGACAGAGGGGCCCCAGAATTGGATTCTCATTACATTGTATGTATTGAGCGGGGGGCCCTCAAATGACTTTTTCCTGGGGCCAGCCAAAGCTGTCAGCGGCCCTGGTTTCAGTGGTCTCATAGATGCATTAAGATGCATTATTTGAAGCTTCCCTATGTACTTACATTCAGTTCAGTTTCGGTTAACCGTTTCAGCGTGTGCTAACACTGACGTTTTTTTGTGCATGATACAGTATTTTATAGTATTCGGCTTTAAGTGACAAACAATAGATTAGGTAATACAAAACATTATACAATATTGCGTCACATATATTAGCCCCAACACTAGAACTTTCTGTAATTATTCCTGTAGATTTATATTAAATGTATCTTAGTTATAACAGTACAAACACACAATCCAAGATACACATATGCATGAACATATGTGGGAATGTATAAAGGACATGACAAATCTAAACAACAAGGAGAGAGCACTCAGTGTGTACAATGAAAAGGAGCGTGCAGATGATTTGAATATGTTTTATAAAAGATTTGACACTGGGGGGGACGGGGGCCTGCCAGTAAATGTGGTCTGTGGTGTTGATGATAGAATTGTCATAGACACATCTTCTGTAATAAAAGTTTTTAAGGCCTTGCACATTAGGAAAGCTAGTGGACCAGACAGGATACCCCCACTAATTTTACACAATTTTGCTTGGGAACTTTCGGCAGCTTGGTGCCCGGTGTTTCAGCTCTCTGTTGATACACACACCATACCCACTGAGTGGAAAAGATCTATAATAATTCCTGTTCCTAAAAAACCCTGCCCAAGAGAAAACAATGATTTTAGACCAGTAGCACTAACTTCAGTAATAATGAAATCCTTTGAACGTGTAATGTTGAGTAAATTAAGACCACAAGTCCAAAATCTACTTGATCCCTACCAATTTGCATACAAAGATAGAAGAAGCACTGGGGACGCTTTATGCACGACATCCCATCTTATTCTGAAGCACTTGGAAAACAGCAAGGCCTATGCCAGATTGCTTTTTATGGATTTTAGTTCAGCTTTTAATACCATTATAGCAACTTTTTTGTTAGACACATTAAAACAAATGGAGGTGAACCCAGCAATGATTAAATGGTATGAGGCCTTCCTTACTAGGAGGACACAGCAAGTAAGGCTTAACTCCACACTGTCAGACTCTTTGACTATCGATATTGTCCCACAGTGAGTTCCCCGTTATTGTTTACTTTGTATACTAACGAATGTAGAAATTACCATCAAAATGATTTTATAATTAAGTTCTCAGACGACAAAGCAATTCTGAGTCTTTTAATGCAGGACTCTGATATCTCTGGTTATCAGGAAGAAATAGACAGGGTGGTGAGGTGGTGTGAGTCTAATAACAACTAACGACTAAAACAAAAGAAAATAATCTTTGACCCAAAATCCATAGGAAATCATACTGTGGTGACATTGAATGGGGAGGCGATGGAACAAGTAGCCACATTCAAATACCTAGGCGTTTTATTTGACTCTGACCTAAAATGGGGCCAGCAGGTTGAGTTTTTATGTTCAAGGATCAGTCAGCGTCTTCATTTTTTGAGAAGGCTGAGAGTGTTTGGGATTGACAAAGACATAATGATGGCTTTTTACAATTGAATCCATTATTAGATATGGCATCACAGTATGGTTTGGGAACTTGTCTGTTAAATTGAAGGCCCAACTACAAACCCTCATAAAAAGAGCAGGGAAAATTATGGGCATGCCCCCTCCCACATCACTTCAGGTTTTATTTGATGAATCAGTGATGAGGCAGGGACAGACAATTGCAGAGGACTAGGAACATATTTTGCATGGTGAATATGAACTGTTACCATCAGGTAGAAGATATAGGATACCAAATTGTAAGTCCAATAGGTTTAAATTTTCAGTGGCTCCTTGGTCTATTACATTGCTAAATAGTACGTAGGTGTGTGTGTGTGTGTGTGTGTGTGGGGGGGGGGGGGTCTTCCTAGTTCCACGCTGCTAAGGCTGTATACTCAGGATTATTTTGTGTGTAAATGTTCTAGGTCTATTGAATTGGGGAGTGTCTGTGTGTGTGTGTGTGGGTTGAAAGAGTCATGGTATGATATAATTGTGTGTATATGTTCATGTTTGGATGTAGGCTACATGTTACATGTTTTGTGGTCCAGTCCTGCATGTTAAGTGTGTTTTTTGTGTTTGTCTAATGTGTTGATATGTGTTCTCTGTGTAAACGCTTAGACTCTCTGTGCCCATACCAAATTTCTCTCTAGAAGAGACAATAAAGGCTCATCCTATCCTATCCTAACATGCTCACTTGCTCGCTCACTCGCTTGCTCTCTCTTTCTCTCTCTCTCTCTCACTGTCACACACGCATATCCGTGCAAAAGTGTAGGTGTATTACAGTTCGCTAGCTAAAAAAAAAGAATGTACTGCAAAATCAGCTGCAGGGTAGTCACGTACAGTGTAGAAATGCCAGAACCTCACATCAAAGCAGCTCTTTTCGAAGGTGTGAATGAGATCCTCTTTCACTTACTGTTCTCACAGGTGCACAGACGACTTTGTCTTAACCACAGGGGATTTTAGATGTGATCAACGTGCCCGACCCTCTGACCTGTTAAGGTGTCAGACAGGTGTCAGACAGAAGTGAGTGGGTGGTTGTGGATTGATGGTGTGATGATGCAGGAAATTGAAAAAGTAACCAAACACAAGGTGATAATAACAAGGTTGTGTAAATCCTCACCAATGTCTTCAAATCCTAGAAAATGTGCCATTTTCTCGTCGTGATGCAAGATAAGGCTTATTTACAGGTCCAGAAACAAAGTTAATGAATCACTGCAAACTGGTGGAGTGATGTGCTGTGATTTTCATTTTAATTTCAGTGAACAATGTGTTCTGTCCATGCTTCAGAAAACCTGTAAAAGCATGGGCTTAATGACTTATTCACTAAAATAAAATAAAAATCTGCAAATCTAAGTCCGCCTGTGTGAAGTGATTCATCAACTTGCTGCGCATAGGAACTTTATTCCTTCTAAGTGCTTATCTACAGATTTCTGTAGCTATATCATGTAGTAGTATGTAGCAGCATAAACAGACTATAGACATTAACCCCACATTCTCCCCTTGGCCCCAAACACACACACACACACATACACACATGCGCGTACACACACGTGCATATGTGCATACGTACAGTAATACATGGTTATACCTATGTTAAACCCAATTTCTCTTGGGCACAGGTGCATTACAGCTCAGTCCTAAAATAATGGACAGGTAAGGAGAATACTGTAGGCTACAAGGGAGCTCTACACATCATCCAGCAGGTGTGTCATAGTAGGACTTGTGGGTCAAAGATGTTTTTTTGTGGCTCAGACGACAGGTGGTGCAACGTCATCTAATGCCAGTAAATGAATTAGTAATTGGTGGTTGATATGCTGCAATGAATATGCTTCTTAGATAGTCCACTAAAAACAAACAAACAAAAACATCCATACAATAGTGGCACTGGCTGTCGTTGCGCAGCCCTGACATGTGCTACTGCTGAAACGTCACTGGCTGTTGTTACTGTATGTATGAAGGACCAGAGCACACTGCCGTTTAATCTTTTAGCTTTTATTTAGTCTAAACACAAGTGACTGAGGTTTCGATATTCACTTGTGTTGGCACTAAATAAAAACTGCAAGATTAAGCTGCAGTGTGCGCCAACTCTTCCTTAATAAACAACAGCTTTTGAACATAGACAACTGACACAGGCATGGGATGGCTGTTAGTTATATACTGTATTGGCCTGCCTTTTGGAAAATGTCAAAACACCACAATTGCTTTTTCGGCTTATGCATTCTCTTCTTCTGGCCATGGTATGTGTGTTTTGTGCTTATTTAGGGTGGGGCGATCGGGATCCTGATAGACTGGAACTGCAATCTAGACCGAGACGCGTCCGAGTGCCAGCCCATGTACAGCTTCACCCGCCTGGACGTCAACTCCTCTGTCAGCTCCTCCACGTCTGGATACAACTTCAGGTAGAGCCCCCCTTCATGACGCACTGCAGGGCAGGGGTGGGGGACATATGTCTTGAGGGCCTTTTCCAGGCCCCGATGTAATTTTAATGCTATGCATGAAATGAAATTTCATGAAATATGACATATTTTGTAAAGGAATCTTAAAAAATACATTTGCAAGGGGACCTAGAAAAGTTGCTTCTGTTATAAAGGTGTCTGCCTTCAATATAGGCCTGAAGTCCTGGTTTGTGTTCATAGTACGGCCCTTGGGGGACTTTAAAGGCCCTTGGAGGAATTTGAAGTGGCTCCTTGAATGAAACGGGTTCACCACCCCTGCTGTAGGGTCTTAACATGAGGCTGATACACATTCAGAAACATTCACTTTTCACTACATGAGACACCAGGGAACATATCAGTGCGTACAGTGTGTCCTATGTAGTGATTAAGTAAACATTTTTGGACACGGCATAGGTCACATCAACTTCAGGTAGAACCTCCTTCATGACTCGGGGAAGAGTCTCTTCAATGAATCTGGTGCTGAATCTGAAAACTTCACTGGGGCACACCATTCACAAGACACTAGGGAACAAACCATGGCACGGCAGCACAACTTGTGTCCTATGCAGTGACTTGATAGGTCACATCAGCATACAACTTCAGGTAGAGCCTCCCTCAGGCCTTAACGTGAATCCGGTGTTTGAATCCGGTGTTTGAATCCGAAACAGTCACTTCTTAGAACCTGCAACCTTCTGGTTCTAAGACCATGCTGCCTTCCAACAATATAGGGCTCTAGGGCAACCTTTTCCAACTTTGTGCGGACTTAACATTTTCATAAATGTTCGGGGCCCACCTCTGACCCAATAAACAATAAACCTCAAACAAGTAGTCAACAGCAACACACATAAATATAATGTTTGGAAGTCAGAGGCGTGCTCAGTCCCTTTAGGAAGATGAAAAAAGTATTCTTGTGGGTGCTCTTTGGTTCAAGGTTCAATGTCAAAAAAGTTGCTTGAAAAGAGAAAAAAACTTTTCTTCACCAAGGCACTCCAAAAAGTATAGTTAAAAATGTCTTTATTATTATGACATGTCCACTAAGGACTTTTAAAATTGCCCACGTGTAGCGGCAGTTGAGCCTTCTTCAGGGCATGCCCTGAAGAAGGCTCAACTGCCGCTACGCGTGGGCAATTTTAAAAGTCCTTAGTGGACATGTCACAATAAAGTTTTTTCTCTTTTCAAGCAACTTTTTTGACACATAAATATAATTTAGATTTTTAAAAAGAAAATGATTTCAAGGCCCACTTGGAATATCTTCAGGGCCCATCAGTGGCCCCGGCCCACAGTTTGGGCATCGCTGCTCTAGGGAACAGCAACACAACCTGTGTCCTTCACAGTGAAGAAGTTTAGTTTTTTTGACCTGGCATAGGTCAAGGCTGTGTTCAGCAGAGTTACTCCATGCCACTGGTCTAACCACGTGCTGTGCAAGTTTGTTGTGACATTAACAACAGCGCTGATTGAATCTACTGCAGGTATGTACGCTATTACAAGAATGCCACGGGACACACCTACCGGACCTTATTTAAAGTGTACGGCATTCGTTTTGACATCATGGTGCATGGAAAGGTATGTAAACAATGCGGGCTGCATTTCTATGGTAAAGCAGGGAACACTGTCATTGTTGTTGACACAATTTCACTCTCACTCCCTATCTCTCACACACTCATACACACAATATCACTGCTGAAAATAAATGATATTGTTTACTTGTATCTATAGGCTGGGAAGTTCAATATCATCCCCACCATGATTAACATTGCATCAGGACTTGCTCTAATGGGTGCTGTAAGTATTGAATGTTTTGTTATGTCTTATGGCCGTTTTTTTCCAGATCACCACAAGGGGGCAATATTACCACTAATTACGCAGAGCCGTGTATATATATCTCTATATACGGCTCTGTAATTACGGTGTACTCTATGCCTTTCCAAGTTCATTCTCAAAGTTGTCTGTTACTGTAACGTATTCTATTTGTTAAATATGACTACAATATGAACAGGTATGAAAACAGTGTATGTTTTGTACAGGGTACATTCGTCTGTGATTTGGTTTTGCTCTACATAATGAAAAAGAGAACAGACTACAGAAGGAGAAAATATGAAAGTGTGAAGGAGCCGAACTCCAGGTACTGTAATTTATATTCATTTCATTTCAGATAGAGAAGTTGAGGTTATCACATTCAGGGCTGGATTAATGCACAGGCTAGATATGGCTGCAGCCTAGGGACCCCCACCTGTCACGGGGCCCCTGATTGGCCACAAGAGAAAAATTGCAGAATTGTGACAGGATGCAATGTAAAAAACGTGTCTGTCGTCCTGAGTACAGTTGGTAAACATGTTATCCTTCATTTCTAGCAGAGATGTGGACTTGTGACTTGTGACTTGGAATGACTTGTTACTTGAGTCACAAATGACTTGACATGAGACTTGACTTGCCAATATTAGGAATGACTTGTGACTTGACTCGACTTGTAAGCTATTGACTCGAGACTTGACTTAGCTTGCAATGACTTGCAATATCATTCCAAATTTGAATATATAATTTTTTTTGCATTTGTTTGCATATAAATGCATGACGAAAATAAAACCTTTATTTTTTATTTTTTATTTATAAATGATTTACCCTTGAACAGTACCAAAAGGCCTACTATTTTTGTTTAGAACCCTTTACGAAAATTGACCATGGTTTTACTGTAGTAACCATGGTCTCTCTAAGTCTGATTGAAGGAGAGGATTGTGCACATCCCAGAGAAAGGTGCAGGACGAAGGCCAACTGTAGTTTTCATAGTGAGAAGTCTGCACACATAGAATCCTTTTTGTTGTGTTTGACTTGTCACTCTCTAAGTCTGAACTATCCATAGTATCACTATGACTTATCCTTTTTTTCAGCATGGTTTGTGTGTATGGTTTAAGTTGACGGTTAAAGCTCGCACATCCAGGCGTCTGACCCGGGAGCAGGACCAATAAGTAGCCAGATAAAAAAGGAGCGAAAAGTCCGATACAACCAGTATGTAATGTTCCCAATTTCTTTTTTTTTTCTGTGACGTAAGGGTTCTGCCCGAAACGTCACGGAAAAATAAAATAATAATTGGGAGCATTAAATCCTGGTTGTAGGGGACTTTTCTCTCCTTGTTTGTGTCTATGGATTAACATAGTCAAACCAAAAAAACGTGCCGAACCATGCTAAAAAAAAAACATGAAATCATGGTATACCATGGGTGGTTTTCGTAAGGGACATGACTGGCGAAGGGGGACATGCAAAGCAGTGTGGAGAGGTAATGAATTTTATAACCAAAAGTAATTGTCAATATTGCACATAGAATACAAGGTGACTTGTAAAAAATGAGACTTGGATTGGACTTGACTTGGCTTTGGTACGACTTGGACTTGACTTGGTCAAATGTGTCTTAACTTGTGACTTGACTCAGACTTGATTGGAGGGACTTGAGACTTACTTGCGACTTGCAAATGAGTGACTTGGTCACATCTCTGATTTCTAGCTCGTAATTATGACACTGTCTATGTAAATTTCTTGTGAAATGTGCCTTCTTGTGAAATGTGCCACAGCAACCTGTAGCCTTGGGGGCCCAGGCCACCTTAATCTGGCCCTGATCACATTTGCTTAACTAAAGCCACAGTGGATGATGTATGAATTATAGGCCTAGTTTGTTACCTCCGCCAAGGAGGTAATGTTTTCGGTTGCGTTGGTTTGTCTGTCTGTCTGTCTGTCTATTTGTCTGTCTGTTTGTCTGTCTGTTTGTTTGTCAGCAGCTTAACTCAAAAACGTATCAATGGATTTGGACGAAACTTTATGGAGTTGTTCATTATGACCCAAGGAACAAGTGATTAAATTCTGGTGGTGATCCGGATCACAAACCGAAACCAGGACTTTCTGAAAGATTCTGTCAGCAGCATAACTCAAAAACAAACCAATTGATTTGGTCGAAACTTTGTGGCGTTGTTAGTAATGACCCAAGGAACAAGTTAAGAAATTCTGGTGGTGATCCGGATCACGAACCGGAACCAGGACTTTTTATAAGATTCTTCACCATTGCTTGCCAATATATCTCACCCCTAGTTACCAGAAATTGAATTGCGGGGACTCCACAAAAAGAAGGCAGAAAGACTTAGGGTGTAACATAGTCAAATGTTCTATCAAGCAGCTTCCTTGGCGGAGGTCTGCGCTCTCTGAGTGCTTCTAGTTTTAGTTGTATTGTATATGTTCATCACAGTGGCGTTGCATGTGAAAAGGGGAACATTTGAAATATTAGTCCTCCTAAGCAGGCCTATGTTTTTTTTCTAGGGCTGAGAGCAATGAAAATGAAGTCGAAGAAAATGGATTCCAAGACTGTGGAGAAACAGAAGTGATGAAAGACAATGATTCACAAGTCTGACCCTACTGACTGCTTTTTGACTAACTACAGTGCAGAGGTTATACTCTATCCCTGCAGCTCCCCCAGACTTTTTCCAGTGGGACCGCCTTTTGGACCTAAGAACATTTTCACGGCCCTGCCGTGGCCAACCAGTGGGGCACTCGTCGTCTGCCATGCGGCTGACCCGGGTTCGAGTCCCGGCCCGGGTCCTTTGTCAGCCCTTCCCCGTCTCTCTCTCCCCGCTGGCTTCCTGTCAAGGCCTTCACTGTCCCATCATAAAATAAAGACAAAAAGACCAAAAAGAATATATTTTTTTTAAAGAATATTTTCGCAACACTCCACCAATGGGTTTTTTGTCCGTTGATATTGCAAGATATTGCTAGAAACTCACAGGAAAATGCGTCAATATCTGTCAACCATACAAGTGAATTATTGTTACCATCCACATTATGGAATTATGGTAGCTGTTAACCTGTGGATTTCCTGTTTTAATGAAAAGTCCCAAAGTGTATTATGTCTTATGAGGCCATCCTATGCTAGGTCTCATGGGTATGTTTTTTTCTGACTTAGTTATTCCTTGATTTGTTTTTTAACCTTTGACCCAGCTACCTTCAACCTTTGCCAAACTTGTGTCTTATGTCTTATGTCTTTTTTTAATCAAACTATCACAGCACATTCAGCTGCATGTTGTATGAATTGTCCTATAATGATTTTATTTTTAATTCACACTGTAAGAAATCGAGATGAAGATATTGTAAGTGTTTGATGACAGGCACTTTAGTCCAGTCAGTCAGTCTGCAGCCTGTTGCTGAAGAACTGAACATGTTACCATGTTGTTTTGTTTGCATTGTTTACATTTTATACTTGAAATGATATTTTTGTTACACTTTTAGGTTTGCAATTGCATTTGCATAAATCATGTCTTAAATAGCTGCTTTATAAGGTTTCTCTGCAGTTTCACACCGAACATGTCAATATAGGACGGCAAATGACCAGGCCTCAATACTGCCCTACAAAGGCAATGTGCAATAAGTATATACATGTTTTGTCAAAATTGAGTTTAGACTAAAAAAAATGTTTTTTATAACACCTCCTTGACATTGTGACAAAGCTTTATCGTCCAAATGTGTCCCATTTTAGATATACGTATTGTTATGTTAAATTTGCAGTAACTACAATATCCAACCTAATACCAAGGCTTTCAAGGTATTTTCTCAGTTTCAGTGTTGACATAGTTATTGCACTTTGTCTTTGTATAGAATATAGAATATAGAATACATGATGCCAAAGTTACCCTTTTGCTTTGCATAATGACATGGTTGGCCACACCTAAACTCAACCATCACTTAAATAAAACCCTTTTACACCAAGGTGGTACCTTTTCATATACCTTTGGTGCAAGTAGGTCACAGTATCAAGGTCTGGTCAAAGTGTTGTATAATGACACGTTGAAGTGAGACCATGTTGCTCTGTAGTTCTCTCCATGAGCGACAATTCCGTCCCCAGCCTGTAAAGTGACCAAAAAATTAGAGCCACAAGGTATTGCTTTAAATCAAGGGTTCTCAACGCAGGGTCCGGGGACCCCCTGAGGGTCCATGGCACATTGGCAGGGGATCCTTATTCTAAGACTTACATGTTAGCCACGTGACCCTGTTAGCCTACGTTAATAATCAGTCACATCACTATCTCTCTGAGAGAGGCTAAAATAGCTTGGTGAGCCATTCGAAAGGCTACAAGCAGAGTCATGCCATAATCATTTGCAATAACATGGCTATTTAAAACAATTGTGGTGGTAACTGTAATGGGATTATGAGGGGGTCCTTTGAAAATGTTCCACTCCCTTTGGGGATCCCTGGGCTCTGGCAACAAAACAAGTATGAGAAGCGCTCCTTTAAAACTAGACTGCCTGTGCAGTCGCCTTCGACTGCTTAAGGTATATCCCCGAAACGCAACGCTTCCAGTCCCCCATCATTCCTACTACTCCCGTCCACCATTTCGTAAACGTATATGATACATACAGACGTGACATGACGTGCATAGGCTTAAAACCAAACGACTATTGTGAAAATGAAGCAAAAAATGGGGCAAATGGTAATACTGTTTTAATGGTTCAGTGGATATACCACATTAGGTACAGTGTAATAACCAGTGTAACAATATTTAATACAATGTAATTTTTTTTACTTACATCATGTGTTTGTGCGTAAGTGGTATTACATGGTATTGCATATTGTTACACTGGTATTACACTATATTAATGGTATTGCATACTGTTACACTCGTTATTACACGGTACCTGATATTGCATATTGTTACACTGGTATTACACTAGTATTACATGGTATTAAATAGTGTTACATTGGTTATTACACTGTACCTAATATGGTAGATTCACTGAAATGGTGAACCATTAAAATAAGGTGTTACCGGGCAAATCAATCCACCCAGTCAGAAGTTATGGGCCAAATGAAAATTCCGCCATTTTGAAACTGTTGTCGTCCAAACTCGAATCAGTTCATGAACCTACCCTAGAGCATTCACACACCAAATCTGGGACAAATCCATCCACCCGGTCAGAAGTTATGGACCAAACAAAAATTCGGCCATCTTGAATTCAGCCATCTTGAAAGTGTTGACCTCCAAACTCGAATCAGTTCATGAACCTGCCCTAGAGCATTCACCCAAAAAATCTGGGACAAATCCAAACATCCGTTCAAAAGTTATCGCGTTAACACGAAAGACCTTACGCGGCGGACGCGGCGGACGCGGACGCGGACGCGGACGCGGCGGCGGCGCACGCAAAACCATTACATCCCCGACGCTCCGCGTTTCGGGGATATAATTACTAGTCATGTTGTATAGATCACTTAAAACCAACTGCCAATAAATAAAGAAATAACTATTTTAACTAGATTGCATTCTCGCAGAAAATGCTGGAAGCGGGCTTGCCTTTTGGGGCAGAGCTGAGCAGTTTCATTTTTGATATCGCTGTACTATAAATTAAAAACAAACTACTATTGAGAAAGCAAAGCTAAACGAAATGTTGGAAAAATCCATCCACCCAGTCAGAAGTTATGGGCCAAACAATTCAGCCATCTTGGATTCAGCCATCTTGAAAGTGTTGTAGCTCCGAGTTTTGGGGATATACTTAATGACATACATGGTATTTTAAGTTGGCTAAGGAACACTGCATATGATATAATTTTGAAATCAACATGGGTCCGAGTGGGATTTGAACTCACAACCTCCATATCTCTAATCCCGCGCCTTTGCCATTGATACTAAATGGCATACATGGTATTTTAAGTTGGCTAAGGAACACTGCATATGATATAATTTGGAAAATTAACATGGGTCTGAGTGGGATTCGAACTCACAACCTCCATATCTCTAATCCAGCACCTTTACCATTGAGCGAAGCAGCTGGCTGTCATAAACATACCAGCAAGACAATATCAGATTGCATTGAAGAGCTGAACAATAGACCTCTAGAATGGTAGTTGCAGGTGCTCGTTAAGAATAGAATGTTGAGAGAAAGTGACAGTTGAGATGGAACCTTTGTTCTGATTGACTGTATGGCAGTTAGTATGGTGCTCTAAAGCAGAGGGCAGAATAAAAAACAGTTTCTAGTTTTTAGATTGCTGTTGTGTATAATACAGTAGGCCTATATCAGATTGTAATTCAGGGCATTATCAGATCCTTAAGGATGCACAGCTCATCTTGAGAAATTGTTATTTTGCAGAGCCCAGAATATCCGCTAGCATGTTTTCAGACACACACAGGGATTAATCATCTTGTGGTCTCTTAAAGTCACCTACATTGTGCTACCTCCCAACAGTAGCCTTTGATGACCCACTTTCAATATAATGATGCAGGTCACCGCCTCACAGCTGCTGCTTGCCCTGGTCTTGGTCATGGGCTGTAGTTAAAGCCCACACAATCTTATTATTAGCAGTGGCCTAGTGGTTAGGGAGTTGGTCTTTCAATCTGACAGGTGAAGGTTTGAATCCCACCTGACCTCTCCCTACGACTCCATCCATGACTGAAGTGCCCTTGAGCAAGGGTCCTAACCCCCCACATTGCTCTAGGGACTGCAACCAATACCCTGAAAAATAACAAGTGTAAGTCACTTTGGATAAAAGCATCAGATAAGTGTGTAAGGTAATGTAATGTACTTATTACACTGGGAGCAGGGCTATAGGAACTGCCATGTACATGTACATTGTAAAATATTGTAAAATATTTAATCAAGTCAGTCAAGTCAAGTCAGCTTTTATTGTCACTTTCTTCCTATGCACAAGTCATACAAGGGAAATGAAATTACGTTTTCTCTATATCATGCAAGGACGTAGACATACACAAGACTGACATTTTACAGACTGACATAAAGTGCAAGGCAGGACAGGTAACAGTGATGAACTGGAAACAATACACTGATGGATTGGTAACAATACAGTGATGGACTGTCATTTGGCTAAAGGTACTAAAGTACTAAAGGTTCAGACACTAACTGCTACTAACAGGCCTGCATTCATACTGTAGGGCCTATATTATGAAAAAAAAAAGATTCAACCAGGTTTATGATCTCTCTTTTATTTCTAACCAGTGACATTTCCACCCGTCCTGAGGCGCCTTGGTCTGGTCATGGTCTTGGTGTTGCATCTAGCTCTTAGACTAGTGTTCCTCAAACTTTTTCAGGCCAAGGACCACTTTGTCCCCCCAAAATGTTTGGGGACCACCTGTCAACTGAATTTACAGCTAATTTTGATGCAGATCACTCTACTTTTTCTCAAAGTGTGGTCCAGGGACCACTAGTGATCCACGACAGAACTTAGGTGGTCCATGAGGGGATTTCTACTTTTCTACTGACTAACATAATTACAGAGCTAAACATACGTAGCTGAAGTCATATTTTCACCACAGTAAGACAGGAGTGTAAATGCAAAAGTTAGTGAGCTGCATCGAAATGGGCAGTGTCAAATTGGCACCTATCAAATGTCAATCCAATTGATAGGTGGTCCCTGAACATTTTTGGGGTGACAAAGTGGTCCTCGGTCTGAAAAAGTTTGAGAAAGACTGTCTTAGGCAGACTGGCCTTGTCCCAACGTGGCCAGGAGCTGTGTTACGTGACGATGCACCCTGCTGCATGGAGACCCCTTGTCTGTCAGATAAGCCAGAAGGAAGCCAAGAAACATCTCCTATCTGCATCAGCAGACCTCTGCTACTGGCTACTCTGGGAGGGTCTGCTTCTAGAAAAAAAGTACAGAAGACATTGGCAGCCTTACAGTTGGTTTACTTTAGCTTCTGTTTTCAATACGGTACCAGCTGTAGTGAGTACAGGGATAAAAACACAGGTATGGCAGATGTTTGAACTTAGCAAGGGAATTGAGAAATGTGTAAAAAAATAATATATTTTTCATTGTAGATGTAATATTCGTAATTTCAGTGTGACTGTGTACATTATTTAGTATTAACTCCATAAAAGATATTGATATTCATCTACCCAATGGTGTATCATTTAGAATTTTCTAAATTTACAATTTAGAAATAGAATTTCATTTAAATTAAACATTAATGTAAAGTTCTTCATAGCCAATTGAAGACAACCTTGTACGGTAACACTTTAGAATAACTACCTATTCACAGCTTTATAAACACTTGTAAATTGTTAAATGTTAAGTTATTATTAAATGTTAATAAAGTGTTTATAAAGCTGTGAATAGGTAGTTATTCTGAAGTGTTGCCCATTGTACTGTGGCATGTCATACTGTACAAAGCAATAACACATTAGTGACTCCTGCAGACTGAGTCGTGAGCCATGAGTGCCACCACCTTCCAGAAGTTCTCGGAGAGCATCCACTTGACCATGGTCAACACGGACAACAACGACGACGATGGCTCCAGCGACAGCGACCTGGAGACGGACAGCCTCATGATCATGTCCCCCCTCGCCACCTGGGCCATGGATGTGGAAAGACCCATGCCCATGGACACACACTACCAGTCTGAGTTTGGGTAGGAATGGGGTGTCTGTCTTAAATGTGAAATGGGTTTGAATGTGCAATGTATAACTGTGTGTGTCTTTTACAATGGTGAAACTGACGACAAGTTTCCACACCTGTGGACAATAAAGACTCAAATCAAATCAATCAATCAAAATAGTATGGCTCATCACCATTAGAAGAAGGTCCATTCTTGACTGCATCATAAAAATGAAATAGAGAAGAGTTTTTTTCTGATATTATATTTTTTAACCATTTGTATAGTTTTCAGAGTGAAATAAAACTCTCCAAAGAGGATGCCCCAGACAGGGTGTTTACAATCCAGGTACTGTTTGATGCTGCAGCATCTGGAGATGTCTACCAACTGGACGGGCTGCTGAGCTTTCTCCAGCGTACCTCCAGAAAGCTAACTGACCTGAACTTCCGGGGTGAGCACAAATAATCTTTTTTTTTTTTTAAAGATTTTGTTTTGGTCTTTTTCAATTTAATTTGATAGGACAGTGTGAGAGGTGGACAGGAAGCGAATTGGGAGAAAGACGGGGAGGGGTTGGCAAAGCCGAGAATCGAACCCGGGTCAGCCGCATGGCAGGCGAGTGCCCTAGCAGTTGGCCACTGCAGGGCCACAAATAATCTTATTCATTATCTATTTCTATAACCTTTATTTATAATCTTAGTTATTCAAGATCAGGCACAACTCTTATCGTAGCCAGTAGATGGAGTTTGGACATTGCATATTATGACAGACAAGTTACTTCAAGTTATATGGGACAGAAAAAGTATATTCTTCACCAAAATGGTCTGTAAAAATAAATGAATGATTAAATACCCGGTAATACAATAATCAACAAGGACATAGTAACAATAAGACATTGTTTATATATATATATATAGCAACAACAACTACATTGCATTAAATGTCTATATGATTCACCTCATAATCAAGTTTTATTCTCTCTAAGATCCTACGAATGGGAAAACTGTTCTCCTGAAAGCCCTCTTGAACCTGCGAAATGGACAGAACAACACCGTGGAGCTGCTCCTGGGTATTGCAGAGGAAACTGGAGATCTGAAAACATTGGTCAATGCAGCATACATAGACAGCTTTTACAAAGGTGACTACTCTCACACTATTTTTTCACACTGTCAAATATCATCATTACATTACATCACATCACATTACATTGCATTTGGACGCTTCATAACCAAAGCGACTGTCAAAAGAAGACATAATTATAGCCAACATTGCTAGCAGATACAAAATGCACAGGAAATATACAAATCTATTTAAAAAAAATAAAATAAAATTGTTTGTTTTTTACATACATACAGTTGAGGACGATATTACTAGCCCCCCTCCTGAAATTAGACATATCTCTTCATTGATCATTGAGAATGATCATTATTAATACATGTGTGTTATTCTGGAAACAAATACACCATGGAGATAGTATCCAATAAGTTAAATTTGGACTTTTCCATTTTCACAATGAGTTTAAACAAAAAAGTGTAAAAATGGCAAGGACAAAATTATTAGCCCCCTTATCATTAATAGTCAATACAGTGCCATTTATGAACCAAAACTGACACCAGGCACTTTGATTAGTTGTTAACTATGTTGGCACATGTCCTACCAGGGATTTTGGCCCATTTTTTTCATCGCAAATAGTTAAGCTGGTCCAAATGGCATGGATGTTGAGGATGGACATTCATTTTCAGCACTCTTCAAATACTATCTAAAGGATTGAGGTCTGAACCACTCCATGATCATGGTTTTAGTATCCTTGAGGAACATTTGAACTATTTTGGATGCAAGTTTTGGGTTATTATCTTATTGAAAGATCCAGTGAAGATCTTAGCTCCCTCTATGAGCATATTTTTGCAAGGTCACTTTCCACATTCTATCATAATTTTCAGTTTTTATGGTGCCGTACACCCAAACAAGGTTTCCTGTAGCTGAGGCTGCCACAGAATGATGCATCCACCACCATGTTTAATTGTGGAAACCATCTTATAACGATTCAAGGCCTATCCCTTTCTTCACCTGACAGAAGCAGAATTCATGCATCAAAGCAGGTGCAATTGAATATCATCAGATGAAAGCAGAGATGTTCAAAACTCATTTTTGACTTTCAAATGTTCACAGGCAAAGCTCAATAACACTCGGATATGCACTGCCTTTAGTAAAGGGGTTCTTCTGTGATGATGGCCCCAAAGCCCAAGATGATGACAAGCCCTAACAACTGTCTTTCTTGGTGGGGGAAAAACTCCAGGTGAGGCCAGGTCAATAACAATCATCTAGGCAGGTGTCCAATGCTTCTTTGGTCTAATGAGGCCAAGCAGTTTCTACAGTTACACACAGTGGCGGGGCATCAAGTTTAGTCTGTTATTCAGCCTCAGACACAGGGAGTCTGGGTCTGAATCTGGATTGCTGGGTCTTCCAACAACATTGTAACCCAAAGCATACATTTAGATTAGTTCAGAGGTTCTTCAAGGACACTAAAACCATGATATTGGAATCACCCGCTCATAGTCCAGTCCTCAATCCCACTGAGAGTCTGTGGTTAATGTCTATGCTCAGCATCCATGCGATTTGGACCAGCTAGAACACTTTGCAGTGAAGAAATGGGCCAAAATCCCTAGTGGGGCATGTGCCAACCTAGGTAGCAACTTATCAGAGCCTGTTGTCAGTTTTGGTTCATAAATGCCGCCATATTGACTATTAATGATCAGGGGGCTAATAATTTTGTCCTTGTCATTTTTGCCCTTTTTCGTAACAATAGAAAAATCCAAATTCAACTCATTGAACATTATCTCCATCAGTGTATTTGTTTCCAGAATAACAGAAACAATAATAATGGTCATTCTTACTGAGAAATCAAGAGAAATGTCTAATTTCAGGAGGGGGGCTAATAATATCGTCCTCAACTGTACATACATACATACATACATACATACATACATACATACATACATACATACATACATACATACATACATACATGGGTGGTTGGCGTAACGCAAAAAAAAAAAAAAGTTTTTCCAATTCCTAAAAAAATGATGGGAAAAATTGGACAAAAATAGAAAAAAATAAAGCTCTTAGTCGTCCGTGGAATTTCGCCTAAAATGTGCCCTGCGGTGTGACATCCTTGGTGTGACATTTCTGTAAGATACACATATCTTAATATAAAGTTCATATTTATCCGATCATGCCAAATGCTTCATACATTATTCAAAATGCTTTGGTTCATTTATATATATATCATATTCCAGGTTTAATTAATGTTACAGTCACACCACAGGATATTTGACATAAAAACCTTTACATAAATCTTAACAAAAATGTTTCTTCTCATCTAAGACTAATATGAAACATAATATACCAACCACATCTTCTTTATTGACATTCGTTTTTTAAGAGGAAAAATAACAGTTTTGTAGGTTTTTAACCAATACGAAAAAACAAGGCGTCACGTCAACCACCCACATACACATCATGTCAAGAATCTGGCCTGGAGCTAGGGCAGCTCAAACATTAGTCTAGTAGTCACGAAAGAGGAGAGTCTTAACTTGCTTCTTGAAGGCTGCAAGAGATGTGCTTACTCTTGCTGACTCTGCGAGAGATATCACTCACATCCTAGTTGAAAACAGGTGCAGGATCAACACATAAGTTCAAGTAGAAAGTCAATGATGACCCCCACACCGATGAACTCCCTTTGTAATGGGCTGAGGTGGCCCAAAACACCACACTCCAAATAATGGTTTGAAAAGGGAGTTCATCAATGTGTGACTCTCCTGCAGTCTGATTGCTGACCAATTGAAATTGTTTCTCATACAGCATCTGGCCTTTACTGTCAAAAGCAAATAAATAAACAAAACAAACAAACAAATGTTCTGCAACAATGGTTTTATGGTTCTATGACACTTGAAATAATGGAGCGAGAGAGGTGTGTTAAGTTAAAATAATACAAATATTGATCAAACCATATTGATTGCTTTGTTTTTAAGACTTCAAATCAAACAGAAAGGGGCGCACCTTGCATTAAAAAGTTTTTTTTAACAGACGCGTTTTAACAGACGCGTTTTTACAGACGCGTTTTGGCTTGTGCCTTCCTCAGTGTGCCGTTTTCAAGGCTGCATTGTGCAGTATGAGATGTGTGCGTGTGTGTGTTTGTGGTTTCCACAGGGCAGAGTGCTCTGCACATTGCCATCGAGAGGCGAAACCTGCACTTTGTGAAGCTGCTGGTGCAGAAGGGGGCCAACGTGCAGGCCAAGGCCAACGGGAAATTCTTCCAGTTGCACACCAGGCCTGGCTTTTATTTTGGTGAGGATCTCTTAAGCTTATTTCAGTGGGGCAAGACTGTTGTTAACCCAAAAGGGATTTATTTCAGAAATGTACCATTGTTCTAATGTAGAGGCATTTTAAATGTCAGAGCAAATGTCAGGAATTCAAAATCTGCTCTAATCATGGTCATGACCGGGCTGATATTATTTACTCCTAATAGTGTTTCTTTGTTGATTAGGTATTTATGAAAAGTAGAATTTCCAGAAATAGACATTTTTAGCAGCAAATCTTACTTAACTTATTAACTTACTCATATTAGTAAATATTTGTCATTATTTGGTAAATATTCATGAAAATATCAAATTTGGCAATAGGCAGCACAGTTTCAATGAGGAGCAGGGTTGCAATGCCGACTCTGACCACCATCTTACACAGTGCACCTTTAATGAAAAGTATAGGTTGTGTATTTGTGATGGGTGTGCTCTGACTGTCATGACAATGAGTCTGGCTGTTTGTTGCAGAGGTGAGAGCCTTGGTCTGATATCTGGCAGGCCATATCTGGACTGGGATCAAAAAATAGCTTAGCCTTAGGATTTTAGGCTTACACCAGCCCCTCAAGCAACTATACAGTCTTTACTATACACTCGCCTCCAAAAGAGTTGTCGCCTACTCATCTGTTTGGAATAACAGCTAATAAACTGACTTTCAATTAATCACTTGGCTTCAGAAGTCACTCATAGGAAAGCTACAACCCTCTCAAATGAAAATGAATGTACAAAAATTAATTTCATGCACCAAAGAAAGATTGACCCTTTAATGACCACAGACAGGGCAGATTTTCACAAGACAAAAGTTTTGTCGCCTATCGAACATAATGTGAAAATGAGCCGATAAGTCACTTCAAAACACTTCAAATACGCAGATCGGGTGTCATACTTAATCACTGAATCACTCTCACCTCTCCAGAAAATCAACTTTGGCCTGAGGTGTATGTTTAGGGTCATTGTAATCATGGAAAGCAACACACTGAAAATCAATGGAGTTCAATGAGAGATGGTGACATATTTGCTATTCGTAGAGCAATACACTTTTAACTTCATGATGTAATCAATGATAAAAGCCCTCACACACCAGCAGCATGCATGCAGCTCTACATAAGAGCTGTATCCCTCCCATGTTTGACTTTAGGCACCATGTATTTATTCCAAATTCTTCACCTTTAACACCAAAGAAGTCTCTCCCACTGTCCTGTCTCAAAAAAGCCAGCCAAGAGTATGTCAGGCCTAATTCTGACAAAGATGAAGGCTAATGGGACTCATACTCTGAAGTCAAGATCCCAATATCAACCATTTTAGAACTGATAGCATCAAAACTATATGGTGTTGGAGATGAAGAATATGAAAAAAGAGAAATGGTGCATAACGTGAAACATGGTACAGATACAGCTCTTATGAGGAGCTGCATGCATGCAGCAGGTTATTAGCTGTTAATCCAAACAGATGGATAGGCGACAACTCTTTTGGAGCCAAGTGTAGATAGGCGGTGGTGCAGCGCGCTAAGCCCCCCAAATATGGACTTGCATGCCCAGGTGCACCCAGGTTCGAATCCGACCTGGGTCATATCCCAACCCCTACGTCATCTCTCTCTCCACACTCACTTCACTGTCCTATCTGAAATAAAGGTCCAAAAAGCAACAAAAAAAAACAAAGATGTACAAATGGGCCAACCTCTTTAAATAATGGGCCGATCAAAATGCCCAGGATCACTGGCCCCCAAGGCAGTCGGCCCCCTGGGAAAATGCCCTGTATGCCAGATCAGCCCTGTGGCAAGCCCAGGTTCGAATCTGTGTGGGGCAGCTCTACTCCCAGTTTTGCTACATGTGGATTTCAGCTTAAATATCTATTCACATACTACCGTCCTCCTGCCCCATTACTCCACTGGGCGCCATTGGGGGCTGCTCCGTTGCACAGGTGAGGCATAAATGCAATTTCAATGTGTGCAGTGTGCTGTGGAGTGCTGTGTCACAATGACAATGGGAGTTGGAGTTTCCCAGTTGGGCTTTCACTTCACACTCCACATCTCCACCCCTGCTTTCCAGGTGAACGTCCCCTGTCCCTGGTCCATCACTGTTGTCCTGTTGTCCTGTCTTGCACTTTGATGTCAGTCTGTAAATGTCAGTCCTGTGTATGTCTATGTCCTATCATGGTATAGAAAGAGGAACGTAATTTCAATTGCCTTGCATGACGTGCGTGCATATGAAGAAACTAACAATAAAAGCTGACTTAAAAGAAAATAAAGGTCCGCAACACTGTTAAATGCTCCCAAATATTTAATGGCAGTAAATATTTGGGAGCATTTAACAGTGTTGCGGACCTTCATTTTCTTTTCAGTTATCTTACGTTTGGTCCAGCACCTGTGCCACTGATGTGCGCGCATTCTTTGACTTTCTGAATAAAAGCTGACTTGACTTGATCTGTTTTCCAGGTGAACTTCCCCTGTCCCTGGCAGCGTGCACTAACCAGCTGGGCATTGTAAAGTTCCTGATGAGGAACCCTTACCAGAGGGCCGACGTCACCGACAAGGACTCCCACGGAAACATCGTGCTGCATGCCCTGGTCACCATCGCCGACAACTCTCCGGAGAACACAGAGTTTGTCACCATGATGTACGACGAGATCCTGAAAAGGTCCGGCAAGCTCTACCCTAAAGTCAACCTGGAGAACATTGAGAACAACCAAGGCCTGACTCCTATCAAGCTGGCAGCCAAAACGGGCAAGATCGGGGTATGTAGCTGTTGACATCACTGTCGGACATACAGTAGCTTCCACCCCTAAACAAATAAAAGGTTATCATTGTACTCATTGTTCTACTGTCAACCATGTTAAAACAGAGTACTTGCTGTACCTTATCATGATGAGACATCTGTCTGTTATATAAAAACTAGAATGATATTTTCTACATTTCCATTTAAAATAAGCTTACAGTGTGCACCGAGAAATTATACACTGTCAGCCATGACAGTAACAGCAGAGTAACAGCAGAAATTACTTTGTGAAAGGTTTATTGTTTATTAGTTTACCATTTACCATTGAAAGTGGAACCTCTGCCATTTTTTGAGTTTGAGACACATGTTTTACATTCTCATTGCAAGAATCAATATGTTCTGTGTGAAGGAGGAGGGAGTCAGAGTGAGTGGGTGAGAGTCACTTACTGTACATGAAGGTAGCTGAGTGTTGACTGAGTTCCTTTGTTGCTGCCTGTTTTTTTAGCAGGGTATTTTTTTCTCCTGTTTAGGTGTAAACGCAACATGTGGATAAAAATAAATCCTCCACTGTAACAAATGCATTTCAGACCCCTAAATAGGCTATTTTTTTCCTCCTGCTTTTTTATATCTGGATTTTAAAAATCTGCTACGTGGATACGGTTGGCCAAAACCAATGTAATCAGGAGAAAAAAATATACACATATAAAAATTCGTGGAAACGGCTCCTGAGTTCCTTTGTTGCTGTCTGTTTCTCGCCCCCCTGCTCTGCTCCCTCCTCCTCCTCTCCTCTCCTGCTCCTCTCCTCTCCTCTTCCTCCTGCTCCTGCTCCTGCTCCTGCTCCTGCTCCTCTCCTCTCCTCTCCTCTCCTCTCCTCTCCTGTCCTCTCTGTTCCTGCTCCTGCTCCTGCTCCTCTCCTGCTCTTCTCCTCTCCTGTCCTCTCCTCTTCCTCTCCTCTCCTCTCCTCTCCTCTCCTCTCCTCTCCGCTCCTCTCCTGCTCTTCTCCTCTCCTGTGTCCAGCTGTTTACACACATGGTGAGGCGAGAGTTCCTGGACGAGGGGAGTATCCACCTGTCCAGGAAGTTCACAGAGTGGGTGTACGGCCCCGTCTACTCCTCCCTGTACGACCTGGCCTCGCTCGACTCCTACGAGGAGAACTCGGTGCTGGAGATCATCGTGTACGGCTGCGAGAACCCTGTGAGAGCAGAGCGCACGATGTGCAGTCAAGCCTCGAGTTTTTAACCTCTTAACATTCCTGGTGATTTGCCTGAAAAAACGCCTGAAAAAGCATCTCCAGATTGAAATTGTGATTGTACCCCAGCCCTCTGTGCTATTGACAAAATAAGACCACGGGCACCATGCAAACTACATAATCCTACATTGTGCCACATTATACACATCAGTGATATGGAAACGTACAGCCAGCAGTGAAGTGCTTTGGTACCTTTTCCTGTTAAAGTAAATGTAAAAAACCCTGTGAGAGCACATTTCACACTTTAAAGCAACACTGGGTAGTTTTCGGTCTTTCGGTCACCCTACAGGTTGGAGATGGAATTGTCTCTCTTGAAAAACAAAACAGGTTCATTTTCTTCATTCAAAGCAGAGTCCGTGTGCACAACCACTGTCCAGGTGATGGCGATGTGTGGTAAAAGTAATACAAGTAAAAGCTGGATAAAGCGCCGCACACTGGTCTTCTTTGCTGTTAGTTTATTTGTTGAACAACGCGTTTCGCTGTTGCTTCATCAGGTATCCCCCCTTTACTTAAAGTTATTTATTTTTGTCACATACTCCATTATACCAATATACCCAGCAGTGAAATGCTTTAGTTTAGTACCTTCAAATTCTACTGGAGGGGATGTACTGTAACTCATTTCTGTGTTTCAAGTGGTGCACTTGAATCAGTGTGCTGACGTTTAGTGAATAGTGCACACAGTGTACTGAGGTCTTTAGTGCGTAGTGTTGAGGGAAAGGTTGGACTTTCAGTGGCACTGAATGTTCAGCACCCTACGCACTGAAACATAGTGCCTGAAGTGCACAAGTGTGCCATTTGAGACACAGCAATTCACTCATTCACCAGCCTCAGGGAAAGAAGCTCCACTTCAGTCACTCTGTAAGCTCAGAGTCAAAGGCAGAGTCCACAGAGGCCTGGTCCACATTATCGGATGTCGTACACATATAGGCCTACCGTACTTTAACCTCAGACTCCGAGTCCATATCATCTGACATTATAAGGTAGTACAGACTGGTGGCTGTGAAAGTACATCCATGTGGGTGATGTAATGTTATTAATATACAAGGTACGATTTGTAGGGGGGGATGTGGGGGATTGTCCCCTCTTCTGGTTTTGATATTGCCACTTTTTCTACATGATTTTAATCACAGTTTAATGTAATTCCATTGATATTGCTTGAAATCTGAAACATATCCCCCCTTCTGGTTTTCTGACAAATCACACCATTAATATATTCTCTTCATGATAATATTGTAATCATATTCATTTCAGAACCGCCATGATATGCTTCTGATCGAACCTTTACACAGTCTTTTGGAGGAGAAGTGGCACACCTTTGCTAAGCCAATGTTCTGGTTCAACTTCATCGTGTACGTTATATATCTGGTCATATTCACCACTGTGGCCTTTTTTAGAAAAGAAGGGGAGGTATGTATGCCAATACTCATTTTGAGAATTTCCTTTCAAACAACATGAATTTCCGCTCTTTTCCGGTGTTGGATTTTAATGGATTTGAATTTTTTGGCGCAGCCTCCATTTTCTATTGAAGATACGCCATCTGACCATCTTCACCTCACCGGACAACTGATCAGCCTCATTGGTGCCGTGTACTTTTTCTTCAAAGGGGTGAGTGAAGTGAACATTATACAGCAGGCTAACCACACCAAGCTGTATTGGACAAGGACTGTTTTTTGTCACCCTGAGTAGGTTGACTATGATTATTCTTTCTCATTGGTCTCCAGATATCAGACTTCAGCAGAAAGCCACCAAAACTGCAGAGAATCCTAATCGACGGATATTGTGAATATCTGTTGTAAGTTCCAAATGCCCTGCACTAGAAAAACAACACTGAAGCGAATGGTGAATAATCCGTGATCCCTTGTCATTCTACAACCTCAATCCACTGTCATTACAAGTACATCTGAATCTTTGTGTGTGTGTGTGTGTGTGTGTGTGTGTGTGTGTGTGTGTGTGTGTGTGTGTGTGTGTGTGTGTGTGTGTGTGTGTGTGTGTGTGTGTGTGTGTGTGTGTGTATGTGTGTCTCTCTCTCTCTCTCTCTCTCTCTCTCTCTCTCTCTCTCTCTCTCTCTCTCTCTCTCTCTCTCTCTCTCTCTCTCTCTCTCTCTCTCTCTCTCACACACACACTCTCACACACACACACACACACACACACACACACACACACACACACACACACACACACACACACACACACTCTCTCTTTCTCTCTCTCTCTCTCTCTCTCTCTCTCTCTCTCTCTCTCTCTCTCTCTCTCTCTCTCTCTCTCTCTCTCTCTCTCTCTCTCTCTCTCTCTCTCCCTCTAGCTTTCTGCAGGCAGTGCTCTTCCTGTTCTCGGCGGGGCTGTATGCCATTGGCCACAGGGAGTATGTGGGCTTCCTGGTGGTGTCTCTGGCTCTGGGCTGGATCAACCTCCTCTACTTCTCCAGGGGCTCCAAGTACATGGGCATCTACAGCGTCATGATACAGAGGGTACAGTTGGCCTTCCGTGCAGGCTTGTACGAAATTCCGAATTGAATGAATTGAAATTCAAAGCAATGCCATAATACGAACACTAGGTGGTGTCATAACCTTGAATTTCTTTGAATGTAATCTACACCACCTAGTGTTCATATTATGGCATTACTGCGAATTTTAATTCATTCAATTCGGAATTTCGTACAAACATTTTCGGTGTTAACTAAGCTGAAGGTTGCGTTCGAGTGTCACACAAGCATCGGTATATAGTATTGGTGCCCTATTTGTTGGTACTCGCCGATACCGATACCAATACCACCATTTTAGTGCCGATCAGGGCCCCGTCCGATACTGGTATCGGTATCGGTGCAACACTAGTTTCAGACATAGAAATTCATGAAGAGGTGTTTTGAGAGTTTTGATTGTCATGTATTTGTTGTTCTTCTCCTTCTTGCTTCCTTTTTTTAGATGGTCATGATTGATATATCACGCTTCCTTATGGTGTACAGCGTCTTCCTTTTTGGATTTTCAGCAGGTACCCTCACTCTGTGTCAAATTGTTATATTTTGGTGTACATGAGAAGCTTGACTTCACAACAGTATGTGCAATCTATTGTTCACACCATAAGTGTGGTAGCTCACAGTGAAATGTAAATGTTACTCTAGGGCAGGGGTCCCCAAACTTTTTTCTCTGGGGGCCACATTATCATTCCTGACTGTGATCAGGGGCCGGGATCAATCATGGGGGCTGTATACTAGGCGACCGGTTATGTTGTAACCATAATTTATAGCACAAAATAGTTCATCATTACAAGTGATTTGCAAAAGAAGTGAGTGCTTCACATGTTTTTCAATTTGAAATACCACAAGTATTCCTTTTAATTTCTAATAACCATGTGAAAATAGCAAGGAAAGGTTAGAAAAATATGGTGATTGACAGTTTATGAATAGAAATGGTAGACCTGTTTATATTACAGTGAGATGAGAAACTATCAAGACAAGAAACTTCTGTTCATTCACACTATGTTAGTGAATATTAAACTGTAGGAAGGCCTGTAGATGAACAAAATAAAATATTTAAAAAGTATATTTTATAATTATTTTTTTTCCTTGTGAGGATTGCTTCTTTGGGCCAGTTCAAATGGTGAGGGACAGAGATGTGGAGGGCCGGTCAAAGGGGCATGGCGGGGCGCATCCGGCCCCCGGGGTCTTAGTTTGGGGACCCCTGCTCTAGGGTTATGGAGGTAGGGTGAACTGTAAATAAACACAAACAATTTTGCAGTGCTAATTCAACATGTAGAAAGATGGTTTAACATCTTCTAGATTGCATCAGAGTACTCTTTTAGTGTTAGTGTTGTTCATACCATAAGTGTAGTTGCTCACAGTGAAAATGGTAGGCTAGGGTGATGGTAGGCTAGGGTGGCAGTGGTGATAACCCTAAGTATCCCGGGTACTAAACATGGGTACTAAAATCCCAACAACTGGCACAGCTTGTCCAAAACTTACTTCACACGCCCTATGTTCTACCCTGCACAGCTGTGGTGACTCTCATCGAGAAGTCTCCCCCTCATATCATCACACCCTGGGACCAACACCACCACATGAGAAGCTTGACTTCCTTATCTTGTTCACACTATTAGTGTAGTTGCTCACAGTGAAAATGGTTATGTGACTATTAGGCTAGGGTGGCAGGGTCATAATCCAGTACTAGAATCCCACTAACTGGCACAGCTTGTCCAAAACTTACTTCATACACTCTATGTTCACACAGGGGCGGATCTGGACAATTTGGGACCCTAGGAGGAATTTAAACATGGGGCCCTCAAAAGTCATTCTTTACAAACATACACAAAATAAGGGTCACCGGACCAAGGTTGCTATTTTAGTGTTTTGTCTCGTATATCTTTAATTACTTTACATAAGTGACAAATTAAGATCGGACCTACGTTTTTGTGTTTATCGCGACTGGTGTGAGAGTTGAGGGCCCCAATGGAGAGCTGATTTGACTGGGGGGCCCTAAACAATTGCCTAGGTTTGCCTAATGCAAAGTCCACCTCCATGTTCTACACTACACAGCTGTGGTGACTCTCATCGAGGAGTCCCCCCCTCACATCATCACACCTCTGACCAACGCCACCGCTGAGGCTCCAGAGACAGCAGCACTGGGCGGAGACGGCCACGCTGGGCTATCGTGCGGCCAGCAGCGCCACAACTTCAACAACATCCACTTCACCACCCTGGAGATGTTCAAGTTCACCATCGGCATGGGCGACCTGGAGTTCACCGAGCAGTACCAGTACAAGGAGGTCTTCTTCCTCCTGCTCATCTCCTACATCGTGCTCACCTACATCCTACTGCTCAACATGCTCATCGCACTCATGGGCGAGACGGTGGAGAAGATCTCCAGGGAGAGCAAGAGCATCTGGAAGCTGCAGGTAACGCCAGCCTAGAAATCTAGACGAGTGTGTGATGAGTTTTTACCTCTCATCTACCTCATCTTTATATCTCATCTACCTCATCTTGACGTGGGTTTTGCACAGTGGTGGTTCTCAACCTTTTTTGTATAAACACCCCCTGGACCTCATTCTAAGACTCCTAATGCCCCCTTGACCTCCTCATAAGCCTGCCAATGCCCCCCTTAGTATTCAAAAATAAATAGACCAATACTTCCCAATGGCAACTAAGCCCCGCCCCCTCTCAGCTGTATCCTTCTCATCGCCCCCCTAGGGCTCCTCAACGCCCCCTGGGGGAGATGTAGAGCCCCCGTTGAGAAACACTAGCCTAGCATGTCTTCAGGCTGCAGGTGTGCTGCTTGGCCAGAGTCATTCAGTTTAAAACGCAGCTGTTTGCACTGCAGTCATAAGTGTAGACTAACCATTAATCATCTATGAGGAAATGTCAATTGCCGTAAGAATGAGCACTGAACTACCATTGCGAAAGCTCTATGTGGAGAAAAAGAACAGCTTACATGAATGAGAATTAAATAAAATATTCTTTCTCTTGTCACTATTGTATAGCCAACAACATTCTTCTACAGAATATCAGAAACATAGTAAAATAACAATTCAATCACTTCAATTGTTCTGGAAAATACAGTCTTCAAAATGAGATTCTTGTCTTGTGTCCAACTCGTTTTTATGCATTGAAGAAACGTAGGGTCTTCTGACAAGCAAATGAGTAGGTAGGCGACAGGACTTTCAGGTTTGGGTGAACAATCCAAGATAATGAATAGCACTGTAGCAGGGGCAATTCTGCTGTCATGTCAAGCGTGACATTGAGATATATGAGGTAGCAAGCAGGCAGGTAGACAGGCTGCTGCAGGGGGTAGGGGGAGGATATCTCATGTGCAGTGCTTGACATTAACTTGTTTTACTCACCGGCCACTGTGGCTTGTGGTTTTCCCGAGTCACTAGCCACTAAGTCTCTCTATTAGCCATATTTTTGCTGTAAGTTTTTAGGTTTTTTTTTTAAAGCTCAGAATATGAAATTATGAAGAAAAAATATCTGTGATATTAACATACCCTCCTAAATGAAAATAAAGCAGTCATACAAACTGAGTATGCTATTTCTGAACTGCTGCTTGAACTGAAGTACAACCAATTTATGCAAAGGGGGAAACAGTGGGCTACACTGATACTGTACATCATGTCATACCTAAGAATAAGCTACCCGCCAAAGTGATAAATTCTTACAAGCCATAGTAGTAGTAGTAGTAGTAGCCTTTATTTTTTATTAATGTGGGCAATTGTTTTGCAGTGGTTGTAGACCTCTCTCACACACACACTTGTACATACTGTACATAAACCATTTAAAAACATGTGGGGGGGGGGGGGTGAAAAGATACATAAATTAACAAAGGTGGAAAGATAACAGCCACAGGTGAGTTTTACCTGCATTTAGCCTGTGGGCAGGTGCCAATATACAGTACTGTGGTAGAGTCTTGCTGACCAGGGTCCCTGTGCACATACAGAGGGCCCTGACCATCCTGGACCTGGAGAGGAGTCTTCCCCAGTGGCTGAGGGAGGTACTGCGCTCTGGAGTAGTGAAGGAGCTGGGGGCCAAGCCTGGAGAGGACACACGCCGCTGCTTTAGGTGAGGGGGGAAAGGGGCATGAGGGTCTAGTCTAGTCACACATGTTGTAGTAATTGTAGTGTGCCAATAAGCTATATTTTGGAATCATTGGAAAAGTCAATTGTACATGGGCCCATAGCCAGTCTGAGTCTTTTTAAAGTAATGATTATGTGTGTGTGTGTGTGTGTGTGTGTGTGTGTGTGTGTGTGTGTGTGTGTGTGTGTGTGTGTGTGTGTGTGTGTGTGTGTGTGTGTGTGTGTGTGTGTGTGTGTGTGTGTGTGTGTGTGTGTGTGTGTGTGTGTGTGTGTGTGTGAGGAGGGGGGGGGGTGTTGGTATGTTTTTTAATGTTTTGTATGTCTTTTATAATGTATTGTTTGTCTTATCTGGACCTTGAGTCTGTGAATAAAATGTATTATTATTATTATTATTATTATATGATGGATAACAGGGATCTAAGGCTGTCATCCATCATCATACGGTACATTCAAAATCAACTGGCTCTACCTGTGTGGGTTAAATAAAAAGTGTTTAAAAAAAATATATATATTTAAGCCTTGTTTTACTTCTTAAGGTGAGTGGTCTATTCGCTCATACGTGCATTTAGTTTGCCAATAAGCTATGATGGATGATGTACATTCAGAGGATGCCATCAATCACCACACATTCTGAATCAACTGGTTTTATCTGTGTGGATTAATACTAAGTAATTAATAACAAGTGATTTAAATATTTAACTTGGTGGGGCAGTCTGTGTCTATAGGCACAGCAGGTATAGTTTATCAATAAGCAATGCGAGATAGTGATGATGGATAATGTGGATTCAAAAGCTCCCATCCATCACCACTCGTTCAAAATCATGCCTGTACTTTGCAGATGTTTTCAATAATATATAGGTCTTGCCTGGGCGAAAAGCAGTTCTTCATTATCAGCAGCGTGTTTTGAGAATGTCAAGAAGAAATGTATGGCAGAGTTTCTGAATCCAGGTTCACAATTGTCATGCCCGGCTCTGCCAGTTAGTGTTTGGGGCATTCTTTACTCCAACTTGCAGGTGGAGCTATGCCTGACTGCACATGGAATATCTCTGAGGCTGCTGATTGGGCTGACTATAAAAGGCTACCCATCAGCAGTCTCTCTCTCTCTCTCTCTCTCTCTCTCTCTCTCTCCCTCTCCCTCTCTCTCTCTCTCTCTCTCTCTCTCTCTCTCCCTCCCTCTCTCTCCCCCACATCCCACATCCCACATCCCACAGGCACATTCGTGGCGACCGTATGGTCAGACCTACGACAGCCGGGACTTGCACCACACTTGCACCCTTTTGGACAACACTCAGTTACTGATACACTCCTTGGTTAATTCATATTACTGATCACTGATACATGTTGTAAATAAAATACTTTTGGTTAAAATGTACAAATCGGTGTGATCTTCCTTTATGTTAGGGCCACTCACGAGCCAGTGGTCGTGACAACAATCACTAATGCACACTGCATACAATGCATAGGCAAACTACCTCCAACACAATGTTAACTTGTTAATCTGAAATTAAACTGTGATTGTTGATACCATCATCAACATTCATACTGTACATCAATTCTTTATTCAATAGACCCAACGTCTGTGTCAGTGAGTTCATGCTACTGATTCTAGTTTTAATTAAAGCAACTGATTGTCATCGTGTGTTTAGTTTGGAGGAGGTGAACTGGAACAAGTGGCACACGGAGCTGGGCATCGTCACTAAGGACCCTGGCAGCTGTGACGTCAAGCCATCCTATGGCAGCAGGCTACGCAGAGGTATAAAAAAAAGACTAAATAGAAAACCAGCATTCAACATACTGTATTAAAGGAAAAAAGTAAAAATTTTGACAATAACTGATTGTATGTATTTAAAGAGACACTATGCAACTTTTGGTTTAAGGGGTATAGTTTGAATGTTGAATGCTTACTGTCAATTTGTCAATGCTCACAAGCCATCTAATTAGCATGGTTGTTGCCCTTAACTCAGGCTTGTGGGCCATGTGAGGCCCTCTGAGCCATTTCATGTGGCCCACAAAACTTTAACTTGAAAGACAACATTTAATGTTAGCCTGGGAACTCCCATACTGCCTTTAGTTCTACACAATCGTTTCGATCTGATCTCACTTGTGATTAGGTCTGGTGGTAACCGGGCAAATTTAATGTGGTCCTGAGACCAAAATAATGGCTCACACTTGCCCTAACCCTACACTTCAGGGGGGCAGCCAATGAATTCAGTCGTCTACAGACAACCTCTCAAATGTTGTATAGTATCTCTTTAAATGCGACAAGTGATGCGACATAATACCGTTTCTTTGCAGAGAGGAGCATGGTGGAGGCCGTCTCCACTCTCCGGAGGAACCATGAGCGAGGGAGAGGCCCTGTGCACCCTGACGCTGGTGCCGGCGGCAAGAGCTCCTAAGGTGACCCCATATACTGCAGGCCAGGCAAGCGGCAGCAGAAAGGAGAGGAGCGGAGAGGAGCCTCTGACAGATCAGCTGAAAACAGGACTGGACTGGCCATCTGGCATAGCGGGCAGTTCCCGGTAATTATGAGAAGAGGGGGGGGGGGGCTTTAACCCAAAAGTGCCCGGGTCCTATTTCTCCCCCAGTCCAGTCCTGGCTGAAAATCAGGTCATGATCCAGACAGACGACTTCCAATGACCTACATGGATGGGGACACTGATATGAGCTACCCGTCGAGCTGAGCTACCAAGTCATTACAAGACATTAGAGTAACTCGCCGCCACAAGGGTTAGGGGTATATTAACAGCCTATTGGTAGCTCATCTCGATGAAGCAGCCCATCTCGAAACCCGGATGTAGTTCTGAATCACAGCTACCTGTTATTGTTAAGAAATAAAGAAAAGAATGTGTCAAGACTTATGTCCATACATTTACTGTCTATGGAGTTACCCCATGAGGTAGGTGGTTGTGGGGTTGTGTGGTGTTTTGTTTATGAATTATGAAACTACAACAGTACCTCTCGCCTAAAAATGAAATTGGAGGTCTTGCATTTCACTTTCTAGAGGGGAACAAAAGCACAGCCAACACGTTCAGTTTTTTTTTTGCAAATGCAAGTCAAACTTTATTTTGGTTTGAGGGGAATGTTTGTGCAACATTGTGTTCCTGAAAGTAATGGGCTTATTTGGAATGACACTTCAATGGAGATTCAGGTGGACCCTCTACTGCCATAACACTCTCAACTTCTTTGGTGGAACAACATGAGATACACACAAAGAAATAGAACTTTCCAGAACTGCTCGGAGGAAGACAGTAGCCGTCTCTTTTTTCCTGTTGTTTGTTTGTTGTTGTTTTTAATCTCAAAATGTGGTTCAGAGAGGAGGAGAAGGAGGGTGGGAAACAACATGTGCTCTTAAGACTTTAAGAACCTGCTCACATTCCTAAGACACAGAAGGGTTTGCAGTGTGGGCTTCAAAACCGCTTTGGTTGGAAATTCAACAGCAACAGCAGCAGCAGCCAGTTTTTTCAACAGAGGTTGTGCCTTTATAGCATGTAAGGGCTTCCTTTCCAAACAGTATCAGTAGTCGAGTAGCTTGGTCAACCAATCCCATCCCGTTCCCTCCCCACCATTCCAAGACCCGGCCCACCCCTAACCCCGCACCCCCCCACCCCACCCTTATAATAAACAGTGCAGTGTTTTGAGTCCCACGTACACCCCCCTGCTTGGACACACAGTTTGTTTTTCTTTAACCCCTCCCCCCCTTTCAGAGATCCACCTCAGCATCACGTTCAATTCTCCACTTAACCCAAAGGAGGCACTTCACATTGATAACAGAAAGAGAAGTAAAAGTTCAACCTGACTAGTAAAGAGTTTTTCTTTTGTACCCTTGAGCTGGGGGAAAAAAACAAAACACGACACGAGCACTGAGACTGAAACGCGTTTTGCATCTGAGTAGTTTGTTTGTTGTGGGTTTTTTTCTTTCTTACTTTCTCCTTCTCCCTATTTCCCCAGTCAGAATCGCCTGCAGATTAACAGAGATCAAGCTAACAAGCAAGTTTAAATAAGTTAATATGTCTGCGACAGCAAAAGCTGATCCATTCACACATTGCTTTTGCACAGAAACAAAATGGCATTCAACATAAATTACAGCTTACTTCTAATCTTTACAGCATTACAAACACTCCCACGTTTTTTTTTCTTCTTCTTCTCTCTCTCTCTCGCTCTCGTAATCTAGAATACAATAGCAGCTTCGTGAGACCGACACACACCATTGAGAGATTTTTTGAAGAGTTAAACTAAAAGCCCATTGTTCTCAGTCAGTTTGGGGTCGAATGAGTGAGGTCTTGCATCCGAGACAACCCTTTTATTTACGAGTTCAGAACTGAAGACTGTGTGTATGTTCTGACCTCTCTGACCGCATGTCCTATGCACGCCTCGGGCATGCACACACAAACACACATACACTCACACACACACACACACACACACACACATACACTCACACAGACACATACACTCAAGACACATGATGGGGCAAGAAGAACTTCCGATTATTTCACATCAGCAGCAAAAAGAAAAGAAAAAAGGGTGAACATTATTTCAAGACGTGGTCTGACAATAGTGCTAACAAACAACGAAACTGTTTGAGCCCAGTGCTTGAACCTGTAGAAAAAAATTCACGAACAAGTTAACCCTCCCTGTCCCCTTAAAACCAGTTTCAAATTAACATTATTCTTAGATTAAAATTATGTTTTTTTAGTATACTTGCTAATATCGTTATTAAATTTAGACTTCTGCACCACACTCAAGTCAACAGACTAAATATCTTAAGGCTTTACAACCAGGGGGTAGTAGGGGGAACCATAGCAGTAGGCTTCGAGCAGCCCACAAACCCCACACAAATAAACAACTAAAGTGTGTTCACTGCCATTAACGAGAAAGGGAAAAAAAAGAAAAGGAGGAAAAAGGAGGAACATGAAAAGAGACAAAGAAAGACAAAAAACAGACTATTCTTCACTGAGGACTCCTGAGTCGCCCTTCCAATTCAAAAAGCAAAACGACCCTAAAAAAACTCAAAATGGCTGACTGTAAGAGAGGGGGCAGGAGGAGGAGGCACGGGCAGACCTGAGAACACAGATGGCAAGGCCATAACAAAAACACTGACAACCAGGAGATTCACTACCAACCACACAGCCATGGAGGGAGGGAGGGAGAGAGAGAGAGAGAGAGAGAGAGAGAGAGAGACAGAGAAGGGCACAAATGTCAACACTTGCCTTTTAGGGCACAGGCAGGGACTACCACAGGCAGGAGATCCCTTCTACAGTGATATCCAGACAGAGAGAGAGAGAGAGAGAGAGAGAGAGAGAGAGAGAGAGAGAGAGAGAGAGAGAGAGAGAGAGAGAGAGAGAGAGAGAGAGAGGATGCAGGTCACCTCTCCAGGCAAGAGCTAAGCCACTTGACTTCAGTGGAGACGACCCTCGTTGCCAAAGGTGACACCTTATGGGACTGCTTACAAGAGCAGCAGAAGTATGCTTGTGTTGTAGCTCCTACACCGAGGTACAGTGCTAGCTTTGCATCACAAACACAGTAGTAATAGTAGTATAGTAGTAGGGCAGTGGAAAACAGTGTGCAGTAGAGGAGTAGTAAGGACCTGATTATACAGTTAGTACAGTACAGTGTGGCATCATGCTGCTCTCGCTAGCAATCCATTTGGTCTTTAGGGTTTTTCGAAAAACCTCCCATCGTTCGTTAGAACTACAACTACGATAAACTAATAAAAAAACACAACATAAAAAAAGAAAGGGGAAGATTTTTTTTCCATTTTAGGCCAAAATGTACAATACATTTCAGGAGTGCATTTCTCAAAAGCATAGTTGTTAGCATTTAGCAACTTGGGTAGTTGCCAATGGGAAATTGCATTGCAACCAACAAAGTAGCTACCGTAGTTAGCAACTACGCTTTCGAGAAATGCACCCCAGGATCGCCAGGAATCACCTTCAGGAATTCAATTCAAGTAGTGATAGCTCTTCCATAAGAAACAACACGATAGAGAGAGAGAGAGAGAGAGAGAGAGGACATGGCACAAGTTCCAATGGAAATCCTACATGGAGGAAATCGGAAACAAATATTTCCTGGACAATCAAAGACACACTGTTTGACAGTGAGACCAAAAAACGCTCTGTAAAATGCTTCTGCAGAACTCTTTAAAAACAGCCTGTCTAAACTTTTGAACCTGAAATTACAACAACAGTCTCGAAATTATCAACAGTCTCATCTCCTAATGTGCACTTGCGCCAAGCCAACCAACACTTGTTCCTTATTCCGTAGTGTTCCCCCTGCGTTCAGTGACGACAGTAATAGCAAGCGATATTGAGTAAACGTCCGAGAGGAGAACACTGATTTTATGTTCAACCTGGTTTCTCGAGTGCACAAGTTTCCATGGCACTTCTTTAGAGGAGATCTTTACAGACCTAGTGGGCTAACAAACCAACCAAAACAAACGTCAATGTTCTAGATTATAGAAATATCCTATTCCTCACAGTGTCCTATTATATCTAAATCAATTTTGTTCTACTTTTTTAAGACGAGGAAGGAGAATAGGAGAAGATGGTGGGTTGGGTTTCAATGTAGTCATGAAGATGACATGAACATTCCCTACTTGTAAACACTACGAGTATGCGCAACACTATGCATGTTTTTTTTGTTGGTTTTTGTTTTACGGACAACAAAACTGGGCTCAATTTATTTCAGGGGCAGATAGAAAATGAAGCCACTGTTTCTTTTATCCAACAACAACAAAAAAATCTAACGGAAAAGTAAATCTATACGAGTTGTTAGAACCCCTAGTTTCACCCCCAGGGACACAGAGAAATATAGGAAAAGCTGGGGAGTTTATGACCTTCACATAACACCATAAGAGCACTATTCATTATTCTAACACTTGGAGCTGGTTTCTCAGACAGGGATTAACCCTGGATGCAATCTCACTATTCAACTATTCAAAAAAAAAAAGAAGGAAAGAAAAAAGAAAATCCCCACAAGAAAACGATGTTTCCTTTTCCTCTTCTAAATTCCATTTTTAGCCAAGGACTTGTTTTAATACTTGTCTGGGAAACCGGAGCTCTTGGTGGATTAACTCACGAGACTGGGTAATGAGCATGTTTCATTAATTGCTGTTTTTTTTCCTTGTTTTTGTATTTGTTAAGTCAGACCGGCCGATGACCTTTTTTTCTCTCGTTAGTTTCCGGCCTCATCTGTACCCTGGGTGGTGGTGCATGGGAACATTTCTAGCGTCGCCCGTGTCGTTGGCTCTGGCGGTGGCAGCCATTGCAGCAGCTGCAGCAGCAGCAGCGGCGGCGGGCAGCCTGGTGGGCATCTTACCCATCATGCCCAAGTTGCCGGACTGATCCCGGAAGCACGGGAAGTCCCCGCCACCACCACCACCCATGTAGTCCACCAGCCCTGCCGGGAGGCCACCGTTGGCACCGTTGCCCATCCCCCCAGTCCTGTAGTGGCTGGCCTGGGCACAGTCCACCACGGCGCTGCTGCTGCCCCCGGGCAGGCCTCCGTGGAAGTTGAGCGTCATGTCCTGCGAGCCGGAGCTGTCGCTGTTGGGCGTGGGCAGGATGCTGCCCCAGGGCGTCTGCTGCGACTGCTGGATGTAGTGCCCGTTACTGTAGTTCATGCCCGGGGGCCCTCCGGGCAAGCCGTTCACCACCGGTGGCGACGGCGTGGGTCTGTCCAGCGGGGCTTTGAGGCTGTAGGCCTGCTGCTGCTGCTGCTTCTGCTGCTGCGAGGGCCCCATGCAGGACTCCTGGGAGAAGGGGAGCCCCTTGGTGGGGAAGCCCGAGCCGGAGGGGTCCTCGCGGGCCACGCTCTTGCAGGGCGGCGGGCCGTCGGACAGGTGCGGCGGCAGGTGGCTCAGGGGCTGCGACTGGCCCGTCTGCTGCTGATGCTTCCAGGGGCCCTGCGGGTGCTGATGCTGCGGGTGCTGCTGCTGAGGTTGCGGCTGTTTCAGGGGGTTGCTCTGGTACAGAGGCAGCCTACCCATGCTCATGTTCATGTTCATGGCCGCCACAGAGGAGGCACCAGCAGCAGCGATGGCAGCCAGGGCAGCACTGTTGGCGTCGGGGTTGAGGGCGCAGGAGGAAGGGCCTGAGGACAGAGAACCAGGTCCGGGTGGACAAGGGCCAAGGCCGGGGCGGGGAATGGAGATAGACATGGGGTTGTTATTATTGGGTAGCTGGTGTGGGTGCGGATGGGGATGTTGGTGTGGATGTTGGTGTGGGTGCGGTCCACAAGAGGAGCGGGAGCTGTGGTTGATGAGCAGGTTGCGGCTGATGGGGCTGGGGTTGGCGATCTGGCCCTCGCACACCGAGGTGCTGGCCCCGCCGGCGGCCGCGCGCGCCTGGCAGAACTGGTTGATCTGGTGCACGATGCTGCTGAGGTCGCTGGGCCGGTTGTGGTGCAGGCTGGCCGCCATGGACAGCGGGATGGTTGAGGTAGACACAGTCACGTTGGGGGGCGCGTCGCCGTCCGGCATCTTGCGGGCCGGGACGCCACCTTGTCCGGGCGGTCCTCCAGGCGGCCCTAGAGGGGGGCCTCCTGCACCACCCTGCATGTCTGGGACCACCAGCATGCCAGAGGTGGAGGGACCGCCCGGGGGACCTACGGCTCCGGCCACGGGTACAGAGCCGGGGCCTCCAGGTCTAAGCCCATTGCCTGGTCCTCCAGGACCAGCTCCGGGGCCGGGCCCAGCTCCTGCAGCAGCCGATGGGGCCTGAGAGGGCAGAGTCTGGGGCTGAGAGGAGAGGGCCGACTGCTGCTGCTGCTGCTGCTGCTGCTGCTGGGCCTGGAGGATGTGAGGAGGCAGCATGGATGAGGAGGAAGGAGGAGGAGCCCTGCTGGGAGCCATCTCGGCCAGGAGCCTCAGGCCCTGGGCGGCCGACTGCTGCGGCAGCTGCTGATGCTGCTGCTGCTGCTGTAATAGAGTCTGGGGGTGGCTCAGTCTCGGCGGCTGCTGCTGCTGCTGCTGCTGTTGCTGCAGAGCCTGCTGCTGCTGTCGGACCAGACTGGCCTGGGGCTGAGGCCGTAAACTGGGGTGGGGAGGAATCCCATGGTGCTGGATGGTCTGGGGCCGAGCCATGCCTTGCTGCTGCTGCTGGAGCTGGAGCGAAGACAAGCCTTGCTGCTTGTGGGCCATGGCTGACACCTGGGACTGCGACTGGGACTGGGGCCGAGGGAGAGCCTGCATGTGTCCGGTGGGGGCCGTCTGCTGCTGCTGCTGGGGGGGTACTAAAGTGCTCTGGACGGCCGAATAGGGCCCGCCATGTGGATGTAAGGGGTGGGGATGTGGGGGGTGGTGGTGTTGTTGTTGTTGTTGTTGCTGGGGGTGATGTTGCTGCTGCGGGTGGTTCATGTTTATGACCGGCTTGGAAGTCAGAAAGCGATGGTGGTGATGGTGGCGGCAGCTGACGTCCAGGCCCTTCAAGACGGCGCTCTTGACGACGGGCACGGGCACCTTGACGATGGCGAGGAGGCCCGAGCGCGTGGAGGAGGAGGAGGAAGAGGAGGCGTCCTGGTGGGAGGAAGGGTAAGGGCTGTAGCGATGGTTGGAGGAGGAGGAGGTGGTGGTGTCGAGGCCGTTGACTGTGCGTCTCACGTGTTTCCTCTGCGGCACCTGCACGCTGTTGGGGAAGATCTTGATGGTCAGAGGGGTGTTGGCGACTTTCTTAGCATAGGCATCCAGTTCCGCTGGGGAGGGATAATGTGCGGATCTCATCTTCTGCGTGGTGTCCCCTGTGGTGGTAGTGGTGGAGAGAGAGAAGGGGGGGGGGGTTGGGGGTGAGAGAGTGAGAGAGAGAAAGAAAGAGAGAGTGTGTTAGTGAGTGCCACAGATAGAGAGAGAGAGAGAGAGAGAGAGAGAGAGAGAGAGAGAGAGAGAGAGAGAGAGAGAGAGAGAGAGAGAGAGCGGGAGGGAGAGGGAGAGGGAGAGGGAGAGGGAGAGAGTGTGAGTGAATGAGAGATAGAGAGAGAGAAAGAAAGGGAGAGAGAGAAAGAGAGAGTGGGGAGGGAGAGGTGTAGTGGAAAGAGAAATAAGTAATTTTAGACAATGACTTGGCAATGAAAAAAAATGATCAAGGTTTCACGATTTTGGAACAATGCTAACATCAACTACAGTAATTGATGAAGTTGTAAATCTGTAAGTAGCAAATGCGACTACCTTAACATACTTCAGATAGGAGGAGGAGACTGTCACACATTTGGGTCGTCTATCTACACATCGTTATTCATGCCAATTGGAATTATTAGAATGTTTGACTACATGGCAATTACAGAAGAATGATTGCTATGTTACTTCCCATGTACAATGTGAACCTACGTAACCAAACGACACAAAGCACATGCTTTAGGCAAGCCTTGAAATAGGAATTTGATTTTATCTGGTTGTGAAACTATTTAACTGATAATTTTAAGTTTTCCTCAATGTGCAATTCTCTCACAAATAAAGCTGTCCATCACCCCAGCCCAACCCCCACCCCTCACATACACAAACACGCAAGCAAACACACACACACACACACACACACACACACACACACACACACACACACACACACACACACACACACACACACACACACACACACACACACACACACACACTCTCATGCCTGACATCTGCCTCACACACCACCAAGCAAAACAGCAGCTACTATATATATATATATAGTGAACAGCCAGATGGCCCCTGTCTGCATCAGGCAGTACGGTACTTACATTTCTGAAGTCCAGTGTTCATCTGCGAGTGGGAACGAAGCTGGAATGTGGGGTTGGATACTGGCAAGCAAGCCAGCATGTCACACAGGCACTAATGCAACATCGGCTACCCACTCAGTCACACTGCAAGAGAAACCGGATCAGTGACAACAAGTCTCAGGGGCAGAGCGAATGAACGACACCCCAGCTGGGATATTACTCAGTCAGAGCATCCAAAATGCAGTTATGTGCATCTCAATGTCTGCCATAAATTATAACTGTGCCAGCATCAATCATCCACAGATAGGGTGCAGTAGTAACCATATGTAATGCATATGCTGAGGAAGGCTGTTCTCCTTCTGGGATACTAGATACAAATGAAATGAAATGACAACACACTTTTTATGTTCAGGATTAGTCACACACAAAACCAAATGCACTTAAAAGGAATGCAAGATCATTCTATTCAAAATTGAATAACAGGCGCACAAGAGCAGTCATTGTGGGTACTGACATTAAAGGCATTTACCACAATTCACCACAGACGAATCATGCCTTTTATCATCACGTCTCCTTAGCCCCATGCCTCGCCAGCCACCTACCTCATACATTACACATAACAACGAGCAGAGCTTTTATAATAGCCCCCCTCTCTGCAGAGTCACTCCATTTAAATATCAAGCATTCATCCGTGACCTTTTTAAATCGCTCTCTAAAACAGCTGGCGTTTGAGCCCACAGCGCTACACCCCGCAGTTTTGAGTGTCATGAGCGGAGTGGGAAACGAATGCTTCAACCCGCCTGGCAGGTGCCCAGGACACGGCAGGAGATGCCACTGCATGACCGGGGCCTACAGGCAGGCGCTCCACCAGCTGACTGACTGCTCCAATTTGAAGGATTGTCAGTTGCTACGACTTCGGTCGGTGAAAAAGTGGACTATTAACGTTCAAACTTCACGTCCTCAGTCTTTGAAATAGTGGCTACGACGAGGCATACGGATGTGGGCATAGGCAATACACAACATGTTGAAGTGCGCAGATGGTTACAGGCCTGATGATGAAACAGCCTAGCAGTTGAACATAACTCAATCTCTCATGTCTTAACTTGCATTGACCAATCAGTAATATGCCTTCGCTGGAGGTTTTCACCCTCTGATAACACATCGCTAAAAACGAGCTTTTAAAACCTGTAGTGACGACGTTCAACAAATTCCAACCTATTTCCCAATCGCTTCACTCGGGGTTGCCATGAAAAATGGCTAGGTTAGAGGCAGCAACTCGTTCAACAGAACCTGTCAGGCATGGTCATTTCTCGATCCTTATGACACGTGCTGTAAATGTCCAGTACATAGAAGACTGATTAAAGCCCTGTGCCAATCCGTAGGCCTACGTCAACACAAGTTGAAAATGGTCAGCAAATTGGCAGGGCACAAACTATTATCTGTTCGAGCTTAGCATGAGGGTCAGCTCAATGGTTTAGCTATGCTAGTGAAGACAGCTGTTCAACTACACCGATTCACACACACCTAATGACGGCTAACAGCTAATGTCTTCACATAGAAAAGGCTGACACGCAGCGAAACTAAAAGCTATTTCACGGCTCCATAAATAGACAAATGGCACACCTGAGGTTAACATGACCAAGTAAAATCAGTTACTGTTCTGTGTAAGTTAAGCAATAATACATGGTCGTGTTCCCAACGGTAGACACATATTTACACACGAAGAACCAGAACCCGTAGATTACAAATAACACAGATACGGGCTCGACATTCCAGTAATTACTGACCATTAGTGGTTTGCACACAGTGTTTGAGTATCACATAGGATCGCATAGCTAAGTAGCGGCTAACTAGGCTGTGGGATGTTCTTTGTGCTGCAAGTGCTCTAGGCTTTCGTTTGAAGGAGTCCTGGTTAATAAAATTACTAAAACCGATCAAGACAGACGCATCAAAATAGAATACATACTTTCCAGGAGAAGGCGGGCAGTTAAAACATGATTTCAATAAATATTTCCAACACCGGTATTTTCCTCGGTTTTGGTGTGTTGTCCACTTCACCACTGCTGCTTTGCAAATGCAGCCTACCGATTGCGCATGCGCGTGACTGACTCTATGGAAAGACCCCTCACCGCATAGAGCTGCCTGGGATATGCCTGACAAAAGATTGCGGGCGCGCTCGCGTTCTATCGTCGCTGCTGGATCAGCACAGCAGCGCACATCTCTGGCCTAATCATGCCCGTAATACCCACCGGCATGTTTTCCCATCATGTCTTTGCCAAGAGATTCCATCTACATTGCCACTTGGCCTACTAATCTGACACGTTTTTATGTCACCATAATATAAGGTGCCTGCACGCGCTATGGGTTGACTGATTGCAGCAGTCTGAAAATAGCAAGTTCGATTGCAATGCCTACAGTGTTCTGTTGATGGCCTTCGGTGAATGGTTAACACAGAACAAGGTAATTACTGCTCCCAGTGTAATGTTCTAAATTTAAAAATAAAAACAATCTCATTGTTGTCTGGGGACCTGTATTGGTTTTTTTTTGGTCGGTGGAATGAAATTTCCAGTGCGTGGGCATTTGATAATACAAGGAGTCTCTCAGTTACACATGCAGAATGAGGTAGAACAACTTTGGTTAGTTCTAGTCTGGTTTTAAGCCTGGATATAAAAGACTTCATGCCACAAAAGATCAATGGAGTGGATATTTTTTTATTATACCAATTATGCATTGCAACATAATGGAGTGTTTTCCATTGTTTATTGTCATGGTGAAGATTCATCTCTCAGATAGGTGATGGTCTTAAAATTACAATGTATTGACAATGAATGTAAAATAGTTGCAAATAAATGCTTCAAAACATAATGAGCTGGTGGTACATACATTGATGGGTCAACATTAACTTGTTATATGATGCATAGGCATGTGTGTTGTAAAACAGTTAGTGTTTCTATATTGGAATTTTAAAGGTCATATGGGAATGTACATTACTGACCCGAAACCAAAAGTAAACACAGTGTATGGTTTTACATGTAATAAAACAAATCTTACGAGCAGAAAAAAAAAAATCAAACCGCAAAACCTCAAAAGGACATACAAATGGCGCAATGTTAACAACCAACTGAAAGAGCTGCCATTTTTAGTTTTATGTTGAGGCCTTTGAGTGGTTTTTTTTGAGACAGGGACAAATGGTATATTGTGAAAATGCAAAATTACATGATAATCAACATCACTTTAACATCACTATGACAATAGTGCAGATAGCCTTTAAACCACCTCCAACTGATTCTTTTCTGCTTTCCTCCCAAACACTTTAAAACCAACAGAGGAAAGCAGGACTGTAACAGATTACACAGGACAAAGCTAAACAGTGCCTAACTCTATGGTCATTTCATGGCTGTGTCAAGGGATTTTTTTTAGCTTAAACATAGGCTTCACAGACAGAATAAAGTTCATTTAGAAGAAAGAAAGACTGGTTAATAGGTTTTACAAATGTGCGTGGCTTACATGAAAATCAATCTTGTAAAAATTGTTTAAATAAATAAAACATTAAATGAGCATACTGTATTATACATCACAGAATATCTACTTTGGTATGATTAGTGATCACCAACTTTCCCACACCATAAAAACAATTAAGCATTTTTTTTTTTTAATGAATGTTTTTCTTCATAAAGTCAATTTACTTTAGGTAACCTACCATTCTCCGGTAAATGCATACGAGTAATATCTAATCTCAACATAAAATACAAAAAAGGGAGATTCAATTAATCAATCTGGCCTCTCAAGTCAAATATATTACATTTAATACATAGGGATCGTGTTGGTCCAACGGAATATGGAGTGTTAGTGGATAGCATGCAACTGTAGCCGTGCTATGACTCACACACTGAAATATAATGGCTTATTTATCATCAATATGGCACTCTCCTGATAGAGTACAGCAAAACCCCAGACCCTAAGTGAGTGTCTAAGAATGCAAAAAATGTTAAGTCAATATTAAAAAAATAATAATAAAATGAAAATGCTTTCGTGGCCATCTTGAAAGCGTTGGCCTATCGAAGGTGCCATAAAACATGTTTATCACTGGAATGAAACTACATACACAGCAATCTTTGACAGCAAGAGCATGGCATCTGTGTGTGCCAATACTTTGCATTGCATTAAAATATTCCTGAAGTTTTGAGTGGACCACTGTCTGGCCCCCTCTAAATAATGTGCATTCAAAAACAAAAAAAACCCTGGGAATGACCGCAAGTGACAGAGCTCCCCGTAGCTTGGTGATCAACTTTAACTTCTGTTTAAAGTTTAGCTACACTGGGTTGGTTTCAGCTATGAGAATGTCATCCTTTCTGTCAAGTCTGAGCCCCCTTGGTTAAGAGCTGACCCATTTGAAAAGCTGTGGTAATGCTGTGATGGCACTTTGAAGAGGGTTAGTAGTAAACCATTCAGTACATCGCAGCAGACCAACACAAGTGTTGGATAGGAATCTGTTAACATCTACAAAAAAAGCTCCCCAACTGGAGAGTGGAAAAAGACATTTGTGAAATTAAATAGGTTTCCACACAGGGAAGTGGTTCATTGTTTACATAGTTATCACATGCACAACACAACTTCACTTTTTCCCTTCCTAATTTGGGCTTTATACACAGACAGAACCATATCGAGAGACCCACTGTTGAGTTAAAAAGTGTTTGTCTCCCATATTGAAACAACACACCTCTCCCATCTATTCCACCAATGGAAAAAAGTCGGAATACAACCGTTAAAGATGTAAATGTTCACGAGGAGCAGCATTGCATGCAGATAGTCTGGTCCTGTCCAATGTAAGGCACCAGAGGTTCACAAATCCACTTGTATAGAGAAACGTTTTTCAAGTGTCCTGAAGGCAGTAGGAGTGAATGCAGTCGACATGTCAGAGAGCGGATGGGGGTAGCAGATTGTTCTCAGGCTTGAGCGTCAGTCATCTTCTTAAGTAAAGGTAGCTGTCAGAGGCAGAGAGTGTTCTTGGTTAGACTTCAAATTAACAATAAGTGGGAATGCAGCAAAAGCTTAAGCTTACAAGGTTTGATCTAAGAATTTAATGTTCCTTATATTCCTTAATCTCAACCGCACACTGTTAGATTCACACTAATAGCAGTCAAAAAGGTTGAGTTTTGTAACTACTAATCACCAATGTGTACAATACGGTGAGGTTAAGAGTCAGCAGAATGGCTGTGTGGCTAACAAAAAATAGCCGTTTGATTGGTCATAGAACCATTCAACAACGTTTTGGTGGTCCCACCTTAACTATCTGAACCAAGTAGTTACCTCCGCCAAGGAGGTAATGTTTTCGGTCAGGTTGGTTTCTTTGTCTGTCTGTCTGTTTGTTTTTAAGGAGAATAACTCAAACTAAAACTAAAACTATCCTGTTGTCTGTCATTTTAATGATCCGTCACACCCTCTTTCTTCTCTTAGATTTCAAGGTATAGAGCAAGTAACTCTACACAGACGAGGTGACATCGACCGGAAATTATGCCAAAGAGAACTTTTTTGGATATATACTTTAAATGCATTGCAACCATCAGGTCTAAACAAGGATTTTGACATGAGTGTGTTTATATAATTAAAGAAATATGGATTTAATTTTGAACTGTTTGTGCTCTAATTTATGATGGTTAATGCCTGATGTCTACAAAGCATGGACTTGTTCTTGTTTTCTCTCTTTATGTTTCATGTTTGTCTTTCACTACATTTCCCAGAATGCTTCACTGACTCAGAGTGCTGCACCACAGGTGCCAATAATGAATTAACCACAAGCACTGTGTTTATGCACTCTGCCTGATGAGGGTCTAAGGACCGAAAGCTTGAAAGTCTAGTAAAGCTTCTTTGCACAAAAATGGACCTGAAGTGTGCGGATTGTCTAATTTTTATACAGAAATTTCTACTGAATCCTGCACCTTCTAAACAGATGAGCGGTGGCCCATCACAACTTTAGGAGAATAACTCACAAAGTTATTAATGGATATTGATGACATTTTGTAGAGTTGTTGGAAATGACAAAAGGAACAACTGATTAAATCACAATCAGGATCTAGGAATTTTTGAAAAGACTCTTCACCACTGCAGGATAGGGCGAATTTTGACATTCCTGGGCTGCGTTTCTCGAAAGCGTAGTTGCTAGCCAGTTAGCAACTTTGGTAGTTGCCAATGGGAAATTGCATTGCAAACAACAAAGTAGCTAATGTAGTTAGCAACTATGGTTTCGAGAAATGCACCCCAGGTTGTAACTCCACAAAAATAAAGGAGAAAGACTTAGAAAAAATGAGGGGGTAAAATAGTCAAGTTCTATCAAACAGCTTCGTTGGCGGAGGTCTGCACTCTCTCAGAGCATTTCAAGTTCCAGAATAAGGTGCCGTTTACACGTAGCTGGATATTTTTATATGTGGATATTTTTTTTTCTCCTGGTTGTACTGGTTTTGCATTGGTTTTTGCATTGGTTTTGGCCTTCCGTTTCCACGTAACAGATATTTAAAATCCAGGTATAAAAATATCCTGTTTAGGGGGCTGAAACGCATTCATTACAATGGAGGATTTATTTTTATCCACATGTTGCGTTTACACCTAACAGGAGAAAAAAATACCCTGCTAAAAAAAATATCCTGCTACGTGGAAACAGCACCTAATATTTTCGTGTTTTAGCCTGGCTCTTCTGGAACTTTTTTGTTCCAGATCACGGTACTAGCTATAGCTATGGCATCTAAGGGTCTCCCAGCCCTCTCTCTCTCACCTTGGTCAGGTCCACTCCCGTGAGAGCGTTGACAGACACGGGCAGCTCGGCTAGCAGGCGGTTCACCTCTCCAGTCACGCCGCTTTTCTCCCCGCTCAGGATGACGATCTCATTGGTTCTGGCCAGGGGCGCGGCCACCTTGGCAGCAATCTGTTAGGACACAAACAAAACACTTCAGACTCAAAAGCTTATTCGACATAATATTGTTGCAGTGGGCGCGTGTTGTCAAGCGACAGGTTGTTTTGGGGAAAAATCATTTCACTGATACATTAATGGATGTAGTACTTGAGTTAAATGGAACAAAAGCCTTGGAAATTGGTTTGCTCCCCCACCAAATCAATGTGTTGCTAAGTGACAGTAGCAAAGTGGCCGGATGACCGACTGTAGTCTTCAAAGAAACAATGGTACTGCAATACCACAACCTCTGCCATGACAATAAAGTTTCATTCATTCATTCATTCATTCATTCATTCATACCATAAAATAGAAAATCATCATAAAAACTGAAGTGAACAGGGCTCAAAATATGCCCACAGGTAACACAACAGCTCCATTTGTATATATTGTGTGTTACATGATATTTATGCACACAAAGCCAGTTAACAAATACCATGGTGCATCATGTAACAAATTGGCTGGAGAAAGCCCCACCATGAATTAGAGGAGCAGTTCAGCCAATTTAAATGCTGTTGTGTTGCTCACACTACCCTTGACTTGTCAGTACCCAGTGACACTGCATTTATTGGCTCAGCCCATCCCGAGATCTGAGCTATTGTTATGGGGGCATATTATGTTTGCTAATTGTCTGCTGATGTTACATAACCGTTTGGATGTTTTTGGGAATAAATAAAAGATGTTTTTTTGAAATGTAAACAAACAACTGCCACCATTACAATGACCAGGATCTCGGAAAAGGCTGAAGAAGGGAAAAAAAAACATCTCAGGTACTGAGAGCATTACAACTGCATGTTGAAATTGGCTGGAGTTATCCTTTAACACAGGTGATTTCACTAATTAGCCCATCCACCTGTCTTCTTAATTACAGAGCCAATTAAGATCGGCTGGTTTAGTGCACTGTCTGGAACAAATATGTACAGTATGTGGGAGGACTCATTGTGCAGCGAACTGAGTGAGCCATGTGTGTGTCTCATACTCATGAACGGCATGACGTGTTTCATGTGCATTATGCCCTTTTATGGGGGAAAACATTGGGGGGAAAGCCAATGTCAGTCAATTGGTGGTGTTGGGAAGGAATAAACGAAAGACAAGGACATGTACACTAGCGTTGTTCACGCTCAACATGCTGAAGACGTGTTGTGATGCCGGCTGCTCAAAATAATATAGCCAAACAGCCGTGGCTGAAGCATAGACTCTGTTCATTTAGGCTAGCCGATGTAGCATGTAAGTTAATGAGGCATTCTGTTTGATTTCCCCCATATTTGATTTCCCTGTATTCCCCTTAGTTTTTGCCAGACTGTTAGACTGAGTCAACAGTCGGCTTTCGCCCAGGCTAGCAATTTCCTGCATTTCAATCAAATTGTGTACCGTTTCAGCTCAATACGAAACGGTTCTTTTCTTTCTAATTACGGGACGATTCCGTATTTCAAGGCACCCTATTGGCAACCCTATTGCCTGCCTACACACCTTTGGCAGTGCCTCCAGGACCAGGGCGGTCTTGGCCGCTTCTCCGTACTGCTGGTAGGCCTCTGCCTTCAGCCTCATCTTCTCGGCCTCGGCTTTACCAATGGCCTCGATGGAGGCAGCCTCCGCCTCACCGATCTTGCGGATCTTCTCGGCTTCCGCCTGAGCAGTCAGCACCTTCTTCATTCTGCAAACAAGGACAGGGAACGCCAGCTTCAACTTTAATTTCACATGGTTACAAATGCACATCAGCAAACATTACGGTACAAAAAATATTTCACATGTATACAAATGTATTTAGACACAAAAAATGTACTTTCTCCCCATAATTTGCAAACGATTTCTGCTTAGCAAATTGCAATAGCATCACTTGATCATTAGGCCTTCTCCACCAGTCAAAATTATTTCATCCTGTAAGCAAGAATAGACGATACCAACTGCTAACATCACTGGGATCGCATAGACCAAGTAGAGGGCACAACTAGGCGGCTAGTGTTGGAGGAGCACAGCTCTCTGACAGGAACAGTCAGCCTTAGTATGTCCTTCAGATAAGCATGGACTGTTCCCGAGGTGGTTTTGGAAGCAAGGGTCAGGGCCTTGCGCTTGATCCGGGCAGCCACCGCCGGTAGCCAATGCAACTCGATAAATACTGTAGAGCAGTAACATGCGCCCTTTTGGGTTGAGTGAATACAAAAATGCACCGCCGCATTCTGGACCATCTGCCGCGGTTTTCGTGCAAAAGCAGGCATACCTGCCAGGAGGAAGCTGCAATAAAATGCCACTTTCTCCCTTTGTGTTGTATTTACCAGACCCCATTGTGTCCTACAGCGACATATAAGCTGCATTCAAGTTCTTGAGATTTTAGCTGTTTTATTAAAAATGTGGGTATGTTAGAGCTGAAATGAACACATTCTAGAACTAAATGAGAGTCCAAGCTTTTAAATGCAACTTATTTCATGTTTTTATGTGCTTCGGAGGCTGACATATTTAGGTTTTAATAGGGAGAGGGCATCCTTTCCCAAAAAGGGCTTACTGTAGGACAAAATGGGTTAAAGTAAGCTCTGGGCATTGCACAAGGGTACTAAACTAGTTTTGGGACAGATATTGATCTCGGAGCCTGCTCTGCACCCCCTTTACTCACTTGTCTCCCTCGGCCAGCTGTTGTATCTTGTAGGCCTCTGCCTCGGCGGGCCTCTTGATGGTGGCGATGAGCTCCTTGTCTGTGCGCTCGATCTCCCGCTCCTCGATGGTGATCTGCTTCTTCCTCTGCACCACCTCGATCTCGATCTCCTCCAGACGAATCTTCTGCTGCTCCTTAGCGGCCTGCAGCTCATAGGCTAGCTGGGACTCGGCTTTCTGCACAGGTCACAATACATGTATACACATGACATGCATGTCACAATATAACATATTACATAATTATGAAACGATACAAAATATTATACAATACAAAATTATGAGATTCATCTTTATCATTGCGCATGTATAAAAGGTTTATCAATTTCAGCTTTATGTTAACGATATTATATACTCATTCATTAGATAGATTCCCATTATACCCCTATATCTATTTCTGTTTTAATGCCAGCCCACATGTTCCCCTTGCCAATTGTGTTGTATATTGTAATGTAGTGTTGTTTATTGATGAAAAGGAATCGAGGTTGTCCACTTCCCAGCAGTGTACTATGTTTTACTATTGTACCCAATGTAAGTAAACTACACATTATATGTCGGGTGTATGTCTGCCACAGTCAAATCCCTTGCACTCTATTTGGCCAATAAAGATGACTCTGATTCTGATATATAACTGCATTCACAATGCCATCGTTGATATTTTTACTCTTGGGGTTTCAATAATCCATGAACACTGATCTGTGACATTTAAAGCCAGACAAGGAGGGGACTCTTCTTTTTTTCCAAATAGTTGGACCTCTGAAGTGAAAGATTTCATTTCTTTAATGTAAAGACACTAAATCACACACTTGATTATCTCAAAAATCTTAACTGAAAAGTCAGCTTGGTGCAAAAGCTGACATATTGGTAGTAGCCTTGTCAATGAATGTTTACTTTTAAAGGTTATGTGGACATGGGAAATTTTTTTTCGCTGATCTAAGTGCTCATTTCCTGGGTGTAGGAAACAACACGCCCTTGAGCTAATTTTGTACATATTGTCTCTGGAACTGCTGAATTGAGAAACAATTACTGGTGACTAGGGCTGGGTATCGCAGCCATGTTCCTGTATTGATTCGACTTCGATTCTTATGGCTTTGAATCGATTAATCACGATTCAATTCGATTTGATTCGATTCATTCCGAATTGATTCAATCCGTTCCCTTCTTGGTGCCAGGATTTCCCCCAAAAGATGCTGTTGCCTATTTTTATATAAAAATGTCAAAGGGCTGTGGCTTGACAGTGTTAACAGATTGCTAATTTGTAATAAGTAGGCCTAGGCCTAATTGACTAATACCTACTGGGTATTTTCCATAGACCTAAATTTAACAAAAAGAACAAAAAGAAAAAGAACCAAAAAATCTATTTTATGCCCTGTGAATCAATTATGTGAATTTCGATTCGATCGATTATCGATTAACTCGATTATTTTACCCAGCCCTACTGGTGGCAGTGGTGAACCCAGCTAAAGTTTTAAATTGTGCCGCTGACTTAACCCAATCGCTAATGGTTGGTCGTAATATGCATGTCATGAGTCATGTTGTGTGGCAACATGAGTAATCTCCTCCCAGAAGAGCAGACTCTGATGTAATGTGGAGGGAAAGGTCAGTTCAGTTAAAAGCTCATGAATCACAAGGCCAGGCAAGGGAAGGGAAGCACTTGTTCACTGACCTTAGTGTTCACTTCCTGGTTGAAAGCAGCCTTCTGCAGCTCCAGCTCTCGTTTAGAGTCGGCCATTTTAGTGTCTGCCTGGAACTTGATGTCCATCATCTCTTTCTTGCACTCCGCTTCCTGTGCAAAGAGTACAGGGAGGAGAAAGAAGCTGTGTTGACCATGCTGAAACTCCTCATGGGGTGAGAAACATAAGCTGTGTTGACAAAAATTATCTAGTGGCAAAACAAGTAACTGAAATGTTGTTGTAGAAAAACTGTGTTGACAAAGCGGAAGCAACTTGTGGGGTGAGGTACAGACGCAGTGTCGAAAAAATTATCAAGTAATAAAACAAGTAGCTAAAACATTATTAGTGGATGGTAGTGAAAACCCACACACTGAGCGTTACATGCCTCCAAGTATTCAGAATTTAAATTTAATATTGTTCGCATTCGATTGAAAAACAAGTTCCGAAATATTTCACTTACATGTGTGGTCGAGCATTGTGCTATGTGAATATTCCCGGAACACAGCCGCATTCAAAATTAAGAGTTTACATGGCTCATGAGCAAATCGAATACAGCACAGTGTTGCATTTAATTGCACTCATAGAGACGACAACACAAGATGGCATGGGCCTGACAATAGCATTGCACTGAAAACGTCTAATGGCCCAAGCCCCTTAACTATTCTACAAGGTGCTGTTTACAAACGCTCTCAATGCTCTTGGAGGCTTCTGATCTCATTATCTGCACAACGCTCCATCTAATTCTGCTAATTGACCTTAAATCAAATTTTGTTAATGTTTCCTTCGCTCAACAGCCACGCGTAGGCAGCACTTTACCCTGATGCCGGCATCCCTCTCCGCCTCTGCCACTCCGATGTCGGCGTCTCTCTGGACGGCGGCGGTCTGCGTCTTCCCCAGAGAGCTGAGGTAGTCCAGCTTGTCATACACATCCTGTTGACAGAAAAACATGTTTAGTTATCCAGGAACAATGTAAAAATAAATAAATAAATAAATAAATAAATATGCTCAATATGCCGCAGCACTTTACAAGTCTTTTTTTTTCAGGTGCCATCAGAACCATCAAGGCTATTTATAATAAATAGACAAGCCAAACACATTAATGAAATGTATGAGTTGCATTTCCCCAACGTTCTATGAATCATCCCACAGGCTGTGTTTATCACCTCATTAAATCTGTAAGGTGATAATAATGACGTATGCTGTTGATCGTTATTGGTGCCATAGACAAGCAATTTATCACATAAAATCTGATTTATAGGTTGTCTTTAGGTGCAGCATTATTACATGCAATCAAACTGCATACATGAGGCTGTTATTGCGCATTTGCCATTTTCAGTAATATGATATGACTTCATTGACGATAGAAAATATGTATTCCACTTTGAAATGCAACTTTACAATAGCTAACAAGCTAAAGGAAATGTACTACAGGTTGGCACTTCACAACACCTTGTGAAATAAATGGGCTCGTTTTTGATGGAGCAGTACTGCTTTTGCTACGCAGCGAGCATGCACATTTTGCCAGGTTAACCAGAATGCACTGAAATGGCAAAGAGTGCATGCACTCTGCATAGCAAAAGCAGCACTGCTCCATCAAAAACAAGCCCAATGTGTGAATAGTGTGTGTGTGTGTGTGTGTGTGTGTGTGTGTGTGTGTGTGTGTGTGTGTGTGTGTGTGTGTGTGTGTGTGTGTTGATATTGCCAAAGCCAGGAAACAGGAATGTGTGCAATGAAATGGGTGGAGTGCATCCTCTAGTCTAAAGCCACAGACTCGCACTGCTGAAACGTAGCATTTCACTTTCACCACTGTTGCTCTGACCACAACCTACTGTAAGTGAACCCTCACTTACAATGCGTTGTTGACAAACACAAAAAAACAGCCAGAAATTTTTACAGTTTCCAGAACTGACTTTGATGGTGAAGCTGAGGATCTCGATGCCCATGCGCCCTACGTCAGGGGACGCCACCTCTCTCACCAGCTGGGCAAACCGGTCCCGGTCCTGGTAGATCTGCTCCACAGTTAAAGTACCTGGACAAGTCACACGAGATCATCCATGAAGGGTCATATGCATTAAAAGGAGAAATCCGGTGTAAAATGGCTTAAATAGTGTTAAGACATGATTCTGAGGGCTAACTCTGACCACATCTAGCCACCCCAACTCCATTTGTGTCCTGCATTTAGAATTCCAAGCGCTAGTCAGAATTCCAAGATCTAGTTGAAATTTGGCTTCTGCTGTGATGGGGCGGCACCGAATTAGCCATCGTAATATATCTCTATTTTCCACCCATTTACGACGGTCAAAGTTGCTCAAAACTTCATTCTGTAGAGTGGCAGGGTTGTTGACATGTAAAACGAGTCATAGAGAACTTTGGTATTGAATGGAGTTGAGGTATGGGGCCAGACTTAGCCCTCAGCATCATGCTTTAGCACTATTTAAGCCATTTTACACCAGATTTCGCCTTTAAGGTGAAGGGTCATAGGAGAGCCTATGCTGCAATGAGCAGTTTTGTTTTTACAATTCTGCAAATAGGTAAGATTTTCAAACAACGCTAAAAATGTCCATCAACTTATCCCATGTGTGTGGTAGACATTTATTTTGGAGGTAAGATGTTTTAACTGAGGTTTAATGTGGTGAATATTGATGGAGGCTACAGTAAAGTGCGGATTACAGCGCGTATGAAATACATTTCAATTGAACAGGCATTAAATAGGCATACCTAAAATAGAACGTAGATGACCTTCCAGAGTTTGCAAAACAACACTTTTCATCTCCACCACAGATTTTCCCAAGAACTGCTCACAGGCCAGGGGCAGCAGGTCATCATCCGTCATAACTTTAACCTGCAGAAGAAACGTTGAGAGTTTAAGGTGCCGTTTCCACACAGCTGGATATTTTTAAGGGCGGATATTTTTAAATGTGGATATTTTTTTCTCCTGTTTAGGGGGAAATGCAACATGTGGGTATATAAAAACCCCATTGTAACATGGGATCTTTTCAAAGCCGTATTTTTGATGTGCGGATTTTAAAACTCTGTTTATGTGGAAACGGAAGGCCAAAACTAATGTGTTTTTAAAAATATCTGGCTACGTGGAAAACAGCACCTAAAAGGTATTTCCACTTTCTGTGGCAATACAAGCAAATTGAGAAAAAATATCAAATCTTAGTTTCTTTTGTTTCAGACATGAAAACATTTTTATCTAGGAAAATGATCTTCAGTGTTTAATTCATTCCTCCTGAAGGCAATCACCAGCAGCACTAAAAAACACGTAATGCAGTTTGTATTTTAAATGAATGGGTAAATTGCTTTTGGCATCAAGCTACATTTTCAAAATAGACAAATGTGTTAAATTAATTGCTTTTATCATTTGTTTGCCATCTTTTACGGACTTCAAGACTTGCTTAATCCTAAGAGTATGACCACATGATGAGTCAATGGAAAATCAACTCTGTTTACAATATGCCCATTCCATGTTGCTTACTAAACAATAATTAACAAGACATGCACTGCTGGACGGCATGGAATTTCACCACAGAGCTAGTATGTTCAAGTTTGCCTGAGTTCATGGTGTCATTCATTACCCCTGCCAATACATTTGCCTTTTCCAATGCATCTGGCAGAGTGAGTAACACAGTAGAACACATACAGAGATAGAGGGCAAGGCGGCATAGAATACACATTTCTACTCCAAGATGCAAAATAAGCATGTGCCAAGATATGGTGACACACAATACAAGGTTTCCTAATGTGTGCTTGACTGAATATCTTTCACGGTGAATGTAAAATGAGCCACTTGCATCCTATGGTATTCTCGTCACAGTACTGGGTGTTGCCAGTTTCCTCATGTAATTTTCACATACCATACACATAGAAAAGAAAGGAAGTGGACATGTACGCTAATGAATGCAGACTACAGTATAGTCTACGTAAGAAAACTAGACTTCAGTATAGATTTGTGGTTGGCCTTATCAACAAGGACACAAGGATGCACGCATGGCTTTTGCATCCATCCATACAGTATGATTAAGGTGCACAACTAATTAAAACACACAAAACACTCAACACGTTTCCATTGTGAAATAGAAGCAGTACCTGGGCTACCCCAGTAACCGTAATGGCTACTCCTTCTGCGGTCTCCACTTCTTCACATTTGGGAGTTAGTGTCATAATCTCCAAGGTAATCCTATGGAAAGAAAACATTGGCCAAATTAATAAATGACTAAAATATTGGGGCATGGGGTGGGGAGTAACAAACCACACATATACCATATCGTGTGTGTGTGTGTGTGTGTGTGTGTGTGTGTGTGTGTGTGTGTGTGTGTGTGTGTGTGTGTGTGTGTGTGTGTGTGTGTGTGTGTGTGTGTGAGTGAGTGAGTGAGTGAGTGAGTGAGTGAGTGAGTGCGTGCGTGCGTGCGTGCGTGCGTGCGTGTGCGTGTGTGTGTGTGTGTGTGTGTAAGGATTTGTACATTTCTCAGGAACTCGTGCGTGTAAATAATTAAAATAAAAAACAAGACACACCTTTGGGAATCTGAGATGAGACACCATGCCCAGGCCCAGCCACCAGTAGAGACATACGTCTTCTCATTCGAGCAGCCACCTGGGAATCCATAAACAATCATTATGACATGTTCTAATGCTACATTAAATGCGTGCAAACTGGGCTCGTGCAAAAAAAATGTGCATGCATGTTAATATAGAGCATACCGAATACTGGATATATTATTCAAAATGCAAACGGGAGCAAGTTTACAGTATCCACACGGTGTTGACAACTGGCTAACGCAGGAGAGGAGGAGCCATCCATACTAGCGCCCTCATTAACTGACCACAGCCCCGAATGCATACCGTATATTGGGGTTTAGCTCACACAAAACCAATAAAATATATAACATCGTGCTAATATGAGATAGGAAAGCAGTTTGAGAAAAAACAAGAGAATCTATCTGTGGCACTACCCCACCCACCCACTAACGTTAGCTAATGCAGGAGCTAATTGCTGTTAGCAAAAATTGGACGTGCCAAAACACGCCCCTGCTTTGGCTAACCAGCTGTTATCGATTTAGAATATGCAACTTTTGTGTTCACTATATATGCAACTATTATTTAAACTATAATAGAGTAGGTTAATGGGCAAAGATATGTTAATATCAATCGGAGCTCTAAACAGCCTCGGATTTGTCCAATCTTTTTACACTAGCCAACAGGCTTGTCAGCGGCCAATGCATCACCAATTTTACCTGAAACGACAAGGGCTTCATTTGGTCCAACAGTGAGGCAGCTCCCCATCTTTCCCCAACACACAGTTACGTTGCACAATTACGTTGTCCTTGTGAAAATTAGATAGACGACATCCACAACGATGCTCTCAGTGGCCGCCTCAGTCCTCGGTCCTGGCAGTAATCTCGGTTCACTCACGCGAGGCCTGTCGTGATTCTACTACGCCCAAGTGAGGAGGGGCGAGGAAGTGTTTATCAACAGGGGGAGAAGCCAGTGGTGACGCGCCGAGGCCTAGAACTAGTGGTAGAGGTCTAGCCTGTAACTACAATGGACCCCTTCTTAGAAGGGGAAAAATCCCTTTAAGCTCGTAGATGTCCATGTAGTGGTAAGCACCAAAATAACTATATATATATATATATATATATATATATATATATATATATATATATATATATATATATATATATATATATATATATATATATATATATATATATATATAATTCATTCATTCATTCATTCATTCACTTATTTATGTGTAGGCCTGTATGTAGGCAATGTACGTATATGTGTGTATGTATTTATTTATTTATTTACTTATTTATTTCCCAAGCCCTCTCAACTTTGAGGTGGGCATTTCGGCTACAGTGATAGGCGTGCACCTCAAAGGCAACAGGTCAACAAATGGAAAACAGGGTCGGGAGGGCATATCCTCTATATTTTGTAGGCCAGCTGAGCCATTGGGAGTTGTAGATGGTGGGCAAAGAAAATGGAATATTGTACAAGAACGACCACTAGCTGGTGTGGCCAGGAGTGGCACTGCAGCTTTGTTATCGCAGCCAAGTAAATAATGAATGGGTGCCAATGGGGCTGTACGCTTCTCATAGAACTATCTGCCGGTGTGATTTTTTCCCTGGAAACAATGGGGTCGCGTTCGATAGATATGTGTAAGTGAAAGCATTTGCCGACACGTTTGCATCTTGTCAAGTGTTAGATTCGTGAAAATGACCCTTATTTCAACTATAGCAATGACATAACACGTGACAATCGACTTTACGGCACTACGCCATTTGTTTTGTAGTTTTAAGTCTGACTTCAGATGTCGATGTGTTTAAAGTTATGTTAGGATTGTTGCGGACACCTGTTAGGCCTATTTATTGCATTTAAGGTGGTGGAAAAGCGGCATGTGTACATGGGGTAAAGGAAATGACTGCGCTCATCCTTAAGAATTTGGGCACCTTCAATTAACATGTTGGACGGCGGTGGGGGGTTTTGAGGTGTGTGACCGTAGATGTCTCTGCTAGGATCAGTTAGAGTACGTCTCTCGTCAGCTCTGGTCGTGAATAGTCGCAGAGATTCCTCAGCCAGCAGGTATTAGCCGAATGCTAGCGTGTTGCAGGACAAAACTAACACGTCTTTGGGAGAACAAAGCCATGTCAGGAACCTTAAACTTCACTTCTAATACAACTTCCATGATAAGGTACAGAATGTGCACACATCTTTACAAACCAGAGAACAGAACCGTCACAAATCCCTGCTGAGCCATTTAGCCCAATAGGCTCCCATTCATCTTTTACTTGGCTGCGTTCGCCAACGGGGCTATAATGGGAGCCAATGAGAGATGCTTATCTCATAGCTTAGAGAATTTCTGTGGTGGGTATGGAGGGTGGAGGCCAGGGCTGGACTGGGGGAACAAAACGGACCGGACATTTTTTTGGCTCAGACCGGCCCCACATACCGGTAATTAGCGGAGCACTGCCATTAAATTGACGTAACTTATGTCTTCTAACGTTGTGGTTTAGAGGAAAAGGTGCACAATTTAACACAAAACTCTTTCAGGTACCAAAAAACCCACCCGTGCAGTGACTTCACGTTCCATTGTTTATTTAAAATAAATATATGAATTGGTCATGTTAGCTAGCAGAAAACCTGTGGAAGTTGAAAGAAGAGAGCCCCTGGCAACTGGGGATGAACTGGCCTTATCTGTACTCCTCAGTCCTATCAGCTCCTTGGACACACACACAGAGGGGAGGGGGGGGCACATACCTATTCTAATGTTAGGCACATAGACCTTCCCTAGGTTTGGAGCGTCTTGCTTCAGATGGTTGTTTAAAAAGGTTTGCAATGTACAGTCTGGGCGGCAAAAGTAGCCTAGTTAACTTCTGCCTCAACAGTCTGGCTTGACTAGACAAGAACAGAGGGATAAATCATTAATTACAAATAATACAATACTTAAACTAAATATCCAAATTTATATTTATTGGTAGTCAAGTGTAAAGAAATTCCGCACACTGTCCATTCCACCAACAAACTTTAATACAACGTTTCAGTCATCCGACATTCTTTAAGAAGGTCGGATGGCCGAAACGTTGTATTAAAGTTTATTGGTGGAATGGACAATGTGTGGTATTTCTTTACACTTGAATGACAACCCCACTGGGATAATATCCTATGCACTTGCCCAACCAAGGTGTGCAAAAGCGTCTTCTTGAAATATTTATTGGTAGTAACAAAAATATGCTTAGTGGCTACTCACTGGCTACTCTACAGAATCACTAACAGCACCATTCCACCACAAAGACAGCAATTATCACATTCCAGTGAATATTTTGGCCTTAGAAATTAGCAGAATTTACAGGAGGATTGAAATTAAGTCTCAGGAATTAACCATTATTAATCTCCATTTAGCCTATCAACACAAATCTATATATTTATCACATGGACTATAAAGCATAGGCATATACTTACAAATCTTCATTGGTACACATTCAACTTGGTAAGGAAAACAAAACAAATGAAATACAGTGCATTTTCTCTGAGACTGTCTTCTATGTGTCATTGTTGTCGACATGTACATGGCAACAGAATATCATGCATATTTTGGAAAGAGGAGATTCTAAGCTTTCGAATGGTACCCACATGCCCCAGTTCACAGCCATGATGTTTATACACATGCATCAAAGTGTGTGTGGGGAAAAAACTATGTTTTGTTGAACCGCTATTTGCGATTTCGTGGGCGCGCTATGAGCACTATTAGTTTTTTGCAGGGCTAGAGTCTATTTATATCTGAGGAGGCACCTGGGGTGGCTAATCATATTTTGGGGAAGGGGGGAAAATGCCACCCCCTGCCGCCCTGGCCGAGGGCCGTCAACATGACATCGTGGGCCGCCAGTCACTTTTGTTAAAAAAAAAAAATATATATATATATAAATATAATATATATATATATATATATATCTTTTTTCATTTATTTATTTATTATTATTTTATTTTTTATTTTTATTTTTTTACATTTTTAATTAGTATTTTTAAGAGGGTCGGCCCACCGGGAAAATGCCCGGTATGCTATACTGTCAGTCCAGCCCTGGTGGAGGCAGAATTGTTTCCAATGTGCAGTCTCTTCCTGTCAGTAAGTCATCCTATGCTACACATAACGAGCTACCTTCTAACACTGCTGTAAAAACAGAGACAAGAAAAGACTGCTAACCCTGAGCAATCCATTGCTATTTGCCAGACCAAAAAGCTTGGCATCAAGTTACAATGGTTTCATTTTCATACGTATACAATTGCATTCTTGAAAAATGATTTTGCTCATAAAAGTCCCCAAATGGTTGTAGGAAAAAAACGGAGAAAAAGAAACTGAGAAAGGGAAATCCTGGCCTGGCTCTAAGGCATTTCAAGACAGTTGAACATCCTCATGGCCTGTGGAAGCTGTCTCTTAGCCTGCTGCTATGGTATAGCGAAGGGGAGTAAAGTTGACCTGTCAGGACTTGAACCCCTGTCTTCCGTGTACTTAACTGGGCCTGTGACTGCTACACCAAAGAGCCAGGCTCGTTGGTGCGACAATCATAACACACCCACAACCCCTAGTGATGGTCACTTCATCACACTGCCTTCCCCTTCGTCTTCACACACTCATGGTGTCCCTCATACAGTTGCCCATCATGTTTCTCCCGACCAGTGTGCCCCATCACATACTGGGATCCCTTGCACCGGGGTGACCAATCCTGGGGGTCCCTTACATGGAATTACAGCTTACACACAATGGGTGCTCTTCCGATGGCTTCATGGAAACCATCCCACTTCTGACACCATTTGTAGCAATGGGGAGCAAAGTTGCCCTGCCGGGACTGGAACCCCGAATCTTCCGGGTACTTAACTGGGGCTCTGACCGCCACCAAAGAGCCAGGCTCGTTCGTGTCAGTGGTGTAGTCAACGTAGAACGCAGGTATACGGAGTATACCAACTTCTAAATTTCAGGGATTTCAGTATACCCACTTAAAATTGATTGATCCCTTGTTTTGAATAGCACAAATGTATACAGTATACCCACTTCAAAAAATGCTCAAATATACAGTATACCCACCATAAAAAGTAGACTACACCACTGGTTGGTGTGACAGTCAGAACACATCCAAAACCCCTAGTGATTGTCACTCCATCACATATGGGCATGCATGCTATTATATCCCCGCCCGGCCAGATGAGGAGTGCCTGGCAGTGGCTGGGGTGATGGGTATCATCAGTGATAATGTGTCCGGGCTTTCTCATACACCACTGGTTGTGGAGACAATGGATGGTCTGTACCAGAGTTTTCATAATTCGCTGTGCACATTTGATAACTGGAGGGCTATACACCTACTTTATATAACTTGTATGGCTGTAGCATTCTGTATTTGTCAACACAAGCTCTAGTGTAGGGGTATTCTCCTGAGGCCTTTGTCTTTTTCAATCAGTGTTGCCTTGTATTGGGGAGTAAAGTAGTAGAATACTTAATGTGTAATTGTTGGCACAATTTTTTTTTTTGCCTGAACCACATGCATTTCTGGCCATGACATTTTTATGCTGGGCGCTCTCCAAATTATGTTTTTGGAGGGTGCACACATTCAAAGTAACCTTTTTGCAGGAGATAGGACAATAATGTCAGACAATGGAAAGAATTGCTGTAGGTTTGCACACTGCCAGTTGTGACAAAGATCGCAATGTTGCAGGCAACTGTAAATAAAGTTACATCTCTTTCAGTGCACTCCAAATTAAACAACTATGTTTAAAGGGACACTGTGTGAGATTTTTAGTTGTTTATTTCCAGACTTCATGCTGCCCATTCACTAATGTTACCTTTTTCATGAATACTTACCACCACCATCACATTCTAAGTATTCATTATGACTGGAAAATTGTACTTTTCATACATGAAAAGGGGGATCTTCTCCACGGCTCGCCATTTTGAATTTCCCAAAATAGCCATTTTTAGCTGCAAAAAGGACTCTACTTGGACCATACTAGAAAATATATGTTTATTAATTAGTAAACTTTCATGTAAAGATCAAATTTGGCAATAGGCAGCCCAGTTTCAGTGAGCAGCATAGTTGTAGTACCTTTTTTGACCATTTCCTGCACAGTGTACCTTTAAAATAATACGTGGACTCTGATGCAGCAGCGAAAATTACTTCCAGCTGTTACAGGGGGTGCTGTGGCTCGGTCTAAGGTTTCGGCCCATAATGTTGGGAACCCGGGTTCAATTCCAACCTGAGGTCATCCTTCCCTATCTCTCTCTTCCATTCACTTCCTATCACCATCTTCGACTATCCGAGCCTGACTCTTTGGTGTTGCGGTCAGAGCCCCAGTTTGGTACCCAGAAGGCTGGGGTTCGAGTCCCGGCGGGGCAACTCTACTCCCCTTCGCTACAAATGGTGTCAGAAGTGGGATGGTTACTGTGAGGCCATCAGAAGCGTGTGTACTTCTGTGCTTGTGTGTGAGCTGTAATTCCATGTGAGGAACCCCCAGGGCTGATGACAGTGGTGCGAGGGACCCCAAGCTGCTGTACAAGCTTGGGAATCAACTCTGGTGATTTGTTTCGTTGTTACAGTTAGGCAGTGGTGTAGTCTACGTAGAACACAGGTATACGCAGTATACCCACTTCAAAATTTCAGGGGTTTTAGTATACCCACTTAAAGTTGATTGATCCATTATTTAGAATAGCACAAATACATACAGTATACCCACCACAAAAATTTAGACTACACCACTGCAGTTAAGCTATACATGGGTTCTCAATTTTTGTTTTCCCCTGGCTGCGCGACCCTGGCTGAGCACAATTCAACCTCTGATTGTTGGAAACCGCTGTCGGTCAAAAAATTAGCTCACATGGTTGGCTGCCAGTGTCTTGCCCCTCCTCACAACACCATGTTTATAAACAAAAAAAACATATAATGCTAAATTTTGGGCTTTATAACCAGGGTATTGCCATTATTCAGTAGCTTGCACAATTAAATTCCTCAAGTCCCTGTTCTGACTGAGAGTGTGTTACTTGAGTTCATCATTATTATCCAGCTGATTTTGAGGATCATGCGGTGTTCATGCTGTCTGCAGTTTGAATTGTTTTGTTAAAAGATGCTAAAGTTGCCATTCATTTTTTAACATTTCTGCACTAGCTTGAATCAATGTAGGCCTATCCATGTTCATTGATCTATTCCCTTTAGTATTCACTGGAAGCACATTGCCATTGTTTCAGAGAACCAACCCCAAGAGATATAGTGTGTGAAATACTGAGTTTCCATCAAGGATCCCTTGAATTGGTGGATGGAGCAAACAACGAATTCACGAGGAGGAACAATGTGACTCATTTAATCATGTTGTTTTGTTTTCTTGTCGTCAAGAACTTAATCTGAGTCTGCTTTCAAGAGCTCCCAAACAGCTGGTGTTTCTTGGAGAGCTGGCTGGCAGGAATAGCAGACTTCTGTTTCTGATTTTTCTAAGTTGGACTACAGCCCAAGGAGGTCTGACTCTGATGTCTTTGTGATCGAACTATACCTCCCTGTGTTAAATATGCTGACACTGCAGAGAATATTTTGCCTACATAGCTGGCCTTAGGCCTGGAAGCATCGACTTACCCTTTGATATCATGTTCTCATGGATGTTTTAACACTTTCTTTGCATCATTCATTCACCATGCTGTTGAAGGCCTTAAAACCTCTGTGTCATAGACAAGAACAGATGTAATGTTGAAGGATGTTCAATATTTCTTTCATACATCATTGCAAGGCTGCTGGAATAATCATGTAAGTAGAAGTAAAATCCCCATGGAATCACAAAAGCTGTCATCTGCTCCCTCAGATATTCGGTAGGCCTACTTTAAACCCTTGGTGGTAAGCTTTCCCTTCGTCTAGGAGAGGGTAGGGCAGGGTTTGCCACTGTAAAAACTGGAGCATGGAGCCAAGTTTTATAGGACAAACTGCTGCTTTGATCAGTTCAGTTTACATGAGCATGTGCAGTGTTGCTCACGATACGTATTTCATGATTATTTATATAAGGACAGTTAACATGAAAGCTAGTCAAATAATTTTGGATATTGTGAACAACCATAGCCAGTAAATATTTCACAGTAATTGTTACAAACAGACACAACAGCGCCAGACTGGTTTCCTGATCGATTTCAGTACATGAGTTGTGGCTGTATAAAAAGGTAGGCCTTACTGCTATGGTATCATGGTATCATTACTCTCACACAGTATATTCACAACAGACAAACCTGTGAAACCATGCAGGCAAGTTAGCTGCAAATGGGAAAGCTATAGGCCTATTATGTGTAGGCCTACCTCAATCCGGTTTTCACTGTGTATATAGTGACAACAGCCTACTTGTTCACCCACATCCAGTCAACTGTGACACTAAGCACTAAGTGACTTCCAGGTACAATAAGTCATAGATGCAGTCAGTTTGTATCAACTATTTCCATCCTCAGTCAGCGTTATCCAAATGCCAATGATGAGAACAAAATGGCCCTGCCATGGCCTAACGCAGGGATGTCAAACCAAATTTGGCCCACGGAGCCATTTTATTTGGCCCGTGAGATCATTTCAAATGTGTATTGCAGTTGGCCCACATACAGTATATCACGAAAGTGAATACACCCCTCACAGTTTTTCAGATTTGTGAGTATATCTTTTCATAGGAAAGCATTACAGAAATTTCACTTTGACACAATGATTAGTGACCTTTTAACAACATATGTAACCGTTTAAATTTCTTGTTCACTCAGAAAAAAAAATACAGCCATTAATGTTTGAACATGTACTCACAAAAGGGAGTACACCCCAGATGAAAGTCCGGTAGGGAAGGGGCTGTGTTTGCTCGAATCGTCTCGAAATGAAACGAAATGAAAAGGGATGAAAAGGGAGGTCATCAGTGTACGTTTCAACCTTTCTTCGCATTGAATTTTAACATTTTGAGTGCATCTGGCTTAAATGCATTGGTGTGAGATTTGAATGCAATCCTATGGAGAATATCATGATCTGCTTCAGTAGTCACAGTGCATGTTGACATGCATGTTTCTTTTAGGCGTATTTCAGATTACCAATGTTGACAGCATCCATGCATCCCCAAACCATGTCAGTCCCACTACCATGCTTGGCTTTTGATAGGATTCACTTGTTTTGTAAAAGTCACTTGTTTACCACCACAAATGCTTGACACCATTTAAAGTATATTTGTTTATCTTGGTCTCTTCAGATCACACGACATGGTTCCAGTGATCCATATCCTTGGTCTGTTCATCTCTCTTGAGACCAAGATAAACACATTTGCTTTAGATGGTGTCAAGCATGTGTGGTGGTAAACAAGTGAGTATTACAAAAAAGTGTATCCTCTCAATAGCCAAGCATGGTAGTGGGACTGGTTTGGGGATGCATGAATGCTGTCAACATTGGCAATCTGAAATACACCTAAAAGAAACATGCATGTCAACATGCACTGTGACTACTGAAGCAGATCAAGATATTCTCCATAGGATTGCATTCAAATCTCACACCAATCTATTTAAGCCAGATGCAGACTCAAAATGTAAAAGTGCAATGCAAAGAAAGGTTGAAACGCACACTGATGACCTCCCTTTTCATCCCTTTTCATTTCGTTTCATTTCGAGACGATTCGAGCCAACACAGCCCCTTCTCTACCGGATTTTAATCTGGGGTGTACTCACTTTTGTGAGTACATGTTCAAACATTAATGGCTGTATTTTGTTTTTTTCTGAGTGAACAAGAAATTTAAGCGGTTAAATAAGTTGTTAAAAGGTCACTAATCATTGTGTCAAAGTGAAATTTCTGTAATGCGTTCCTATGAAAAGATATACTCAAAAATCTGAAAAACTGTGAGGGGTGTATTCACTTTCGTGATAACTGTGTAGCGCATAAAGATTTGAACATGAAAATACATATATCACAGGAATATGAGTGGGCCCAGGCCATTGAAACAGCTCACACTCAAATGCAACAGAATATCAGGCACATTTGAACTATATGGGAATCTGTTTAAAAAAATACATTTAAACATGAGCAATTTTAGTCCATTTTCGTAAAAAAAAAGAATATTGAGTTTGGCCCGCGACTTCGCTCCAGTTTTTGATTTTGGCCCTCTGTGAATTTGAGTTTGACACCCATCGCCTAACAGTAGGGCTAGGGTTGGTAGGGTTGCATTGTAGGGTTGCATAGTAGGGTTGCATTGCCGGTTACCCGGTTTGATTCCGGCTCGGGTCATTTGCTTATCTTTCCCCATCTCTCTCTCTCCCCAATAATTTCCTGTTTCTCCTCTACTGTCCTATCAATAAAGGCAAAAAAGCCCTAAAAATATAGGCCTATGTATTTTTAAAAGGAGAACATAAAATCGTCGGACATTTTAAAAGATG